>NC_134950.1:71778056-72110056 GCF_965638725.1 Aptenodytes patagonicus | reverse complement strand
CCCCTCGCTGACATCCAGCGCCGCCCCCCCCACCTCTCCTGCCCTGCCTATCCCTCCTGCGGAGCCTATAACCGTCCATCACATCAAACAAGTCACAGGACTCATCCCACCAGGTTTCGCTTATGCCAATGATGCCGTCGTAGCGCTGGGACTGGGCCAAAGCTCGTAGCTCCTCCTCTTTATTCCTCATGCTGCCTGCTCATTAGTCTAGGGACATGAAGATCTACATCTCTTTTGAGCAAAAATGTTACATTTAGGTTGGCCTAACTGAGCCCTGGTCACTAAGCCTGACCTAGGCTTAGTCAGTATCACTCGTCAAGACAGAGTCCTGGCGTATATCAAAATGATGAAAACCTCCCGTTAAGTTCATTGGCATGTGTCTGTAACGCCTCCCTTTGGGAACGGCAGGAAATTCTGAAAACCACAGACGAAAGGTGCAAAAGCATAGTATCAGCCGTGTGCTGAAAATGCAAAGCGACCGTTTCAGGTCATTTGAAGGATGATTCAGATTTTTGTCTAAAATTTGGTACTTCGAGGTCCAGGCAGGAAACTACTGCATTTTTACATGGCATTTCCTATGCAACCAGCTTCCTTTGTAAACGCTACAGGTCAGACCTCTTAAGAGGTCAGCATCTCTGGAAACAAGAGATAGTTCCTAGGGTTCAGTGGCTTTTCTGATGATAATTGTACTCCGTTTGAAAAACCGTTGTCAAATTACTGATGTTACAGCCTAAAAAACCCGCAGAATGTAAGGCACCGCCAGAGCACGAAGGCGGGCATGGAAACGGAAAGTTTCCACAAAGAGCCTCCTACTGAAAGGCAGAGTGCAGGAGGGGACACAGGAGTGCAGACGCGGTCGCCAAAGTGCCAAATAAGGGGGGACGAAAGCGTTTTGGTTCTTTTGTTGCCGTTTATGGTTCAGTCGCGAAGGTGCGGAGGCTGGGCCGCGGGTAGGGCCGCGGCCGGGCGCTCCTGCGACGCTGTTGGCGCCATCTCACGCCAAGGAGCCTGGATGGCTGGGGCTGCCAGGTCATCCCTGTGGCAGGTGGACCCACTGCCGTCGATGGTTCTTCTCGAGGTGGAGGCACCTGCATGGGCTGCACGGTCATCCCTGTGGCAGGTGGACCCACTGCCATCGATGGTTCTTCTCGAGGTGGAGGCACCTGCATGGGCTGCACGCCGTCCGTTGGTGGGCTGTCGCGCCTGGGCCTCACACCGTGCCTCAGCAGGTAGACACGCCAGGGCCCCATGCTGTTCCCCTGTGTGCCCACAGCTGCGCGCTGGACGACGTCGGTTGCGTGAGCGCGGGCGATGGCTCTCATGGCACGAGGGGTGATGTTCTTCCTCCTCGTCCTCCTCCGCTGACTGCCCTTCTTCAGGCTCCTGAGAGGTGCCTTCCTCTTTGGCGGTTGCGGGAACCGTCTCTGTGCTGTCCCGCGCAAAGGTGGGCAGGCAGCCGCCTCGCTGCTCTGGCTGCTCCCTGGCAGGCAGACATGGCTGGGCTCCACGCCGTTCCCGGGTGGGCCTACAGCCATGCGCTGCATGCCGTCGATCAGAGGAGCAAGGTCGATGGCGCTCACGGCACGAGGGGTGATTTTGCTGTTCCTCCTCCTCCTCCTCCTCCTCCTCCTCCTCCGCTGCCTCGGCTTCCGCCTCCTGGGAGGTGCCTTCTTCCTCTCTGGTGGCGGGGAGCAGCTCTGTGGCGTCCCACGCCGAGGTGGGCAGCCGTCCGCCTCGCCGCTCGGCCTCCTCTTCCTTCCAAGCATGCTTGGCATCCGAGGGCCTGGAAGCTCGGCGAACTGTGGGCCAGCTGCAGGGGCCCCTGTTTTTATAGGTCCCGAGCAACAGGCAGTGAGGTGGCTGGTGACAGCAGGGGGCCACTGTGATGGCGATTGTGACTGTGGCCGCTGCGTGTGGCCAAATATGGCGGGCTTGGGCGTGGGGGGCCTGTGGCCTGAAAGATGCCCAAATGTGGGAGAAGGAGGAGGGTCGCGGGGTCTGAGGGCCCCTTTGCTGGGGCTCGCTCCCGCCTGCCCTGTTGCTTGCCCGAGTGAAAGGCTGCCCCTTGGGCACAGGGACCGCCCTCCGCCTCCCCTCATGAGCCCTGGGCTCCAGCCCCCTCCTCATCCCGTGCCTGGGGTCCCCTTGACGAGCCGGTGGCGACCATGTTTCAGGAGGGTCGGGGGTCCTCGGTGACCCCCCACCGACCCGGCGCCCTGCAAGTGGCACAGCCCCCCGCGCTCGAGAGTGGCTGAGAGGGGGCAAAGCATCCAGACGTGCCGCCGGCGGGAAAGGGAGGCCCAGCCGGCCGGCGCAAGGTCTGCCAGCGCTCCATAAAGGAGTTGTTGATTGCCAAGCGTGGTGTGAGCCCTTCTTTGCCGTCGCCCGGCCCTGCCCCTGGAGCGTGGAGAGGTGCCATCTCTTCTGCACGGAGCCCCGAGGGAGAGGGGAGGGGAGGGCCTGTACATTCGGCTCCTGCGTCCAGATCATCCAACCCCTCGCTGACATCCAGCGCCGCCCCCCCCCGCCTCTCCTGCCCTGCCTATCCCTCCTGCGGAGCCTATAACCGTCCATCACATCAAACAAGTCACAGGACTCATCCCACCAGGTTTCGCTTATGCCAATGATGCCGTCGTAGCGCTGGGACTGGGCCAAAGCTCGTAGCTCCTCCTCTTTATTCCTCATGCTGCCTGCTCATTAGTCTAGGGACATGAAGATCTACATCTCTTTTGAGCAAAAATGTTACATTTAGGTTGGCCTAACTGAGCCCTGGTCACTAAGCCTGACCTAGGCTTAGTCAGTATCACTCGTCAAGACAGAGTCCTGGCGTATATCAAAATGATGAAAACCTCCCGTTAAGTTCATTGGCATGTGTCTGTAACGCCTCCCTTTGGGAACGGCAGGAAATTCTGAAAACCACAGACGAAAGGTGCAAAAGCATAGTATCAGCCGTGTGCTGAAAATGCAAAGCGACCGTTTCAGGTCATTTGAAGGATGATTCAGATTTTTGTCTAAAATTTGGTACTTCGAGGTCCAGGCAGGAAACTACTGCATTTTTACATGGCATTTCCTATGCAACCAGCTTCCTTTGTAAACGCTACAGGTCAGACCTCTTAAGAGGTCAGCATCTCTGGAAACAAGAGATAGTTCCTAGGGTTCAGTGGCTTTTCTGATGATAATTGTACTCCGTTTGAAAAACCGTTGTCAAATTACTGATGTTACAGCCTAAAAAACCCGCAGAATGTAAGGCACCGCCAGAGCACGAAGGCGGGCATGGAAACGGAAAGTTTCCACAAAGAGCCTCCTACTGAAAGGCAGAGTGCAGGAGGGGACACAGGAGTGCAGACGCGGTCGCCAAAGTGCCAAATAAGGGGGGACGAAAGCGTTTTGGTTCTTTTGTTGCCGTTTATGGTTCAGTCGCGAAGGTGCGGAGGCTGGGCCGCGGGTAGGGCCGCGGCCGGGCGCTCCTGCGACGCTGTTGGCGCCATCTCACGCCGAGGAGCCTGGATGGCTGGGGCTGCCAGGTCATCCCTGTGGCAGGTGGACCCACTGCCGTCGATGGTTCTTCTCGAGGTGGAGGCACCTGCATGGGCTGCACGGTCATCCCTGTGGCAGGTGGACCCACTGCCATCGATGGTTCTTCTCGAGGTGGAGGCACCTGCATGGGCTGCACGCCGTCCGTTGGTGGGCTGTCGCGCCTGGGCCTCACACCGTGCCTCAGCAGGTAGACACGCCAGGGCCCCATGCTGTTCCCCTGTGTGCCCACAGCTGCGCGCTGGACGACGTCGGTTGCGTGAGCGCGGGCGATGGCTCTCATGGCACGAGGGGTGATGTTCTTCCTCCTCGTCCTCCTCCGCTGACTGCCCTTCTTCAGGCTCCTGAGAGGTGCCTTCCTCTTTGGCGGTTGCGGGAACCGTCTCTGTGCTGTCCCGCGCAAAGGTGGGCAGGCAGCCGCCTCGCTGCTCTGGCTGCTCCCTGGCAGGCAGACACGGCTGGGCTCCACGCTGTTCCCGGGTGGGCCTACAGCCATGCGCTGCATGCCGTCGATCAGAGGAGCGAGGTCGATGGCGCTCACGGCACGAGGGGTGATTTTGCTGTTCCTCCTCCTCCTCCTCCTCCTCCTCCTCCTCCGCTGCCTCGGCTTCCGCCTCCTGGGAGGTGCCTTCTTCCTCTCTGGTGGCGGGGAGCAGCTCTGTGGCGTCCCACGCCGAGGTGGGCAGCCGTCCGCCTCGCCGCTCGGCCTCCTCTTCCTTCCAAGCATGCTTGGCATCCGAGGGCCTGGAAGCTCGGCGAACTGTGGGCCAGCTGCAGGGGCCCCTGTTTTTATAGGTCCCGAGCAACAGGCAGTGAGGTGGCTGGTGACAGCAGGGGGCCACTGTGATGGCGATTGTGACTGTGGCCGCTGCGTGTGGCCAAATATGGCGGGCTTGGGCGTGGGGGGCCTGTGGCCTGAAAGATGCCCAAATGTGGGAGAAGGAGGAGGGTCGCGGGGTCTGAGGGCCCCTTTGCTGGGGCTCGCTCCCGCCTGCCCTGTTGCTTGCCCGAGTGAAAGGCTGCCCCTTGGGCACAGGGACCGCCCTCCGCCTCCCCTCATGAGCCCTGGGCTCCAGCCCCCTCCTCATCCCGTGCCTGGGGTCCCCTTGACGAGCCGGTGGCGACCATGTTTCAGGAGGGTCGGGGGTCCTCGGTGACCCCCCACCGACCCGGCGCCCTGCAAGTGGCACAGCCCCCCGCGCTCGAGAGTGGCTGAGAGGGGGCAAAGCATCCAGACGTGCCGCCGGCGGGAAAGGGAGGCCCAGCCGGCCGGCGCAAGGTCTGCCAGCGCTCCATAAAGGAGTTGTTGATTGCCAAGCGTGGTGTGAGCCCTTCTTTGCCGTCGCCCGGCCCTGCCCCTGGAGCGTGGAGAGGTGCCATCTCTTCTGCACGGAGCCCCGAGGGAGAGGGGAGGGGAGGGCCTGTACATTCGGCTCCTGCGTCCAGATCATCCAACCCCTCGCTGACATCCAGCGCCGCCCCCCCCCGCCTCTCCTGCCCTGCCTATCCCTCCTGCGGAGCCTATAACCGTCCATCACATCAAACAAGTCACAGGACTCATCCCACCAGGTTTCGCTTATGCCAATGATGCCGTCGTAGCGCTGGGACTGGGCCAAAGCTCGTAGCTCCTCCTCTTTATTCCTCATGCTGCCTGCTCATTAGTCTAGGGACATGAAGATCTACATCTCTTTTGAGCAAAAATGTTACATTTAGGTTGGCCTAACTGAGCCCTGGTCACTAAGCCTGACCTAGGCTTAGTCAGTATCACTCGTCAAGACAGAGTCCTGGCGTATATCAAAATGATGAAAACCTCCCGTTAAGTTCATTGGCATGTGTCTGTAACGCCTCCCTTTGGGAACGGCAGGAAATTCTGAAAACCACAGACGAAAGGTGCAAAAGCATAGTATCAGCCGTGTGCTGAAAATGCAAAGCGACCGTTTCAGGTCATTTGAAGGATGATTCAGATTTTTGTCTAAAATTTGGTACTTCGAGGTCCAGGCAGGAAACTACTGCATTTTTACATGGCATTTCCTATGCAACCAGCTTCCTTTGTAAACGCTACAGGTCAGACCTCTTAAGAGGTCAGCATCTCTGGAAACAAGAGATAGTTCCTAGGGTTCAGTGGCTTTTCTGATGATAATTGTACTCCGTTTGAAAAACCGTTGTCAAATTACTGATGTTACAGCCTAAAAAACCCGCAGAATGTAAGGCACCGCCAGAGCACGAAGGCGGGCATGGAAACGGAAAGTTTCCACAAAGAGCCTCCTACTGAAAGGCAGGGTGCAGGAGGGGACACAGGAGTGCAGACGCGGTCGCCAAAGTGCCAAATAAGGGGGGACGAAAGCGTTTTGGTTCTTTTGTTGCCGTTTATGGTTCAGTCGCGAAGGTGCGGAGGCTGGGCCGCGGGTAGGGCCGCGGCCGGGCGCTCCTGCGACGCTGTTGGCGCCATCTCACGCCGAGGAGCCTGGATGGCTGGGGCTGCCAGGTCATCCCTGTGGCAGGTGGACCCACTGCCGTCGATGGTTCTTCTCGAGGTGGAGGCACCTGCATGGGCTGCACGGTCATCCCTGTGGCAGGTGGACCCACTGCCATCGATGGTTCTTCTCGAGGTGGAGGCACCTGCATGGGCTGCACGCCGTCCGTTGGTGGGCTGTCGCGCCTGGGCCTCACACCGTGCCTCAGCAGGTAGACACGCCAGGGCCCCATGCTGTTCCCCTGTGTGCCCACAGCTGCGCGCTGGACGACGTCGGTTGCGTGAGCGCGGGCGATGGCTCTCATGGCACGAGGGGTGATGTTCTTCCTCCTCGTCCTCCTCCGCTGACTGCCCTTCTTCAGGCTCCTGAGAGGTGCCTTCCTCTTTGGCGGTTGCGGGAACCGTCTCTGTGCTGTCCCGCGCAAAGGTGGGCAGGCAGCCGCCTCGCTGCTCTGGCTGCTCCCTGGCAGGCAGACACGGCTGGGCTCCACGCTGTTCCCGGGTGGGCCTACAGCCATGCGCTGCATGCCGTCGATCAGAGGAGCGAGGTCGATGGCGCTCACGGCACGAGGGGTGATTTTGCTGTTCCTCCTCCTCCTCCTCCTCCTCCTCCTCCTCCGCTGCCTCGGCTTCCGCCTCCTGGGAGGTGCCTTCTTCCTCTCTGGTGGCGGGGAGCAGCTCTGTGGCGTCCCACGCCGAGGTGGGCAGCCGTCCGCCTCGCCGCTCGGCCTCCTCTTCCTTCCAAGCATGCTTGGCATCCGAGGGCCTGGAAGCTCGGCGAACTGTGGGCCAGCTGCAGGGGCCCCTGTTTTTATAGGTCCCGAGCAACAGGCAGTGAGGTGGCTGGTGACAGCAGGGGGCCACTGTGATGGCGATTGTGACTGTGGCCGCTGCGTGTGGCCAAATATGGCGGGCTTGGGCGTGGGGGGCCTGTGGCCTGAAAGATGCCCAAATGTGGGAGAAGGAGGAGGGTCGCGGGGTCTGAGGGCCCCTTTGCTGGGGCTCGCTCCCGCCTGCCCTGTTGCTTGCCCGAGTGAAAGGCTGCCCCTTGGGCACAGGGACCGCCCTCCGCCTCCCCTCATGAGCCCTGGGCTCCAGCCCCCTCCTCATCCCGTGCCTGGGGTCCCCTTGACGAGCCGGTGGCGACCATGTTTCAGGAGGGTCGGGGGTCCTCGGTGACCCCCCACCGACCCGGCGCCCTGCAAGTGGCACAGCCCCCCGCGCTCGAGAGTGGCTGAGAGGGGGCAAAGCATCCAGACGTGCCGCCGGCGGGAAAGGGAGGCCCAGCCGGCCGGCGCAAGGTCTGCCAGCGCTCCATAAAGGAGTTGTTGATTGCCAAGCGTGGTGTGAGCCCTTCTTTGCCGTCGCCCGGCCCTGCCCCTGGAGCGTGGAGAGGTGCCATCTCTTCTGCACGGAGCCCCGAGGGAGAGGGGAGGGGAGGGCCTGTACATTCGGCTCCTGCGTCCAGATCATCCAACCCCTCGCTGACATCCAGCGCCGCCCCCCCCCGCCTCTCCTGCCCTGCCTATCCCTCCTGCGGAGCCTATAACCGTCCATCACATCAAACAAGTCACAGGACTCATCCCACCAGGTTTCGCTTATGCCAATGATGCCGTCGTAGCGCTGGGACTGGGCCAAAGCTCGTAGCTCCTCCTCTTTATTCCTCATGCTGCCTGCTCATTAGTCTAGGGACATGAAGATCTACATCTCTTTTGAGCAAAAATGTTACATTTAGGTTGGCCTAACTGAGCCCTGGTCACTAAGCCTGACCTAGGCTTAGTCAGTATCACTCGTCAAGACAGAGTCCTGGCGTATATCAAAATGATGAAAACCTCCCGTTAAGTTCATTGGCATGTGTCTGTAACGCCTCCCTTTGGGAACGGCAGGAAATTCTGAAAACCACAGACGAAAGGTGCAAAAGCATAGTATCAGCCGTGTGCTGAAAATGCAAAGCGACCGTTTCAGGTCATTTGAAGGATGATTCAGATTTTTGTCTAAAATTTGGTACTTCGAGGTCCAGGCAGGAAACTACTGCATTTTTACATGGCATTTCCTATGCAACCAGCTTCCTTTGTAAACGCTACAGGTCAGACCTCTTAAGAGGTCAGCATCTCTGGAAACAAGAGATAGTTCCTAGGGTTCAGTGGCTTTTCTGATGATAATTGTACTCCGTTTGAAAAACCGTTGTCAAATTACTGATGTTACAGCCTAAAAAACCCGCAGAATGTAAGGCACCGCCAGAGCACGAAGGCGGGCATGGAAACGGAAAGTTTCCACAAAGAGCCTCCTACTGAAAGGCAGAGTGCAGGAGGGGACACAGGAGTGCAGACGCGGTCGCCAAAGTGCCAAATAAGGGGGGACGAAAGCGTTTTGGTTCTTTTGTTGCCGTTTATGGTTCAGTCGCGAAGGTGCGGAGGCTGGGCCGCGGGTAGGGCCGCGGCCGGGCGCTCCTGCGACGCTGTTGGCGCCATCTCACGCCGAGGAGCCTGGATGGCTGGGGCTGCCAGGTCATCCCTGTGGCAGGTGGACCCACTGCCGTCGATGGTTCTTCTCGAGGTGGAGGCACCTGCATGGGCTGCACGGTCATCCCTGTGGCAGGTGGACCCACTGCCATCGATGGTTCTTCTCGAGGTGGAGGCACCTGCATGGGCTGCACGCCGTCCGTTGGTGGGCTGTCGCGCCTGGGCCTCACACCGTGCCTCAGCAGGTAGACACGCCAGGGCCCCATGCTGTTCCCCTGTGTGCCCACAGCTGCGCGCTGGACGACGTCGGTTGCGTGAGCGCGGGCGATGGCTCTCATGGCACGAGGGGTGATGTTCTTCCTCCTCGTCCTCCTCCGCTGACTGCCCTTCTTCAGGCTCCTGAGAGGTGCCTTCCTCTTTGGCGGTTGCGGGAACCGTCTCTGTGCTGTCCCGCGCAAAGGTGGGCAGGCAGCCGCCTCGCTGCTCTGGCTGCTCCCTGGCAGGCAGACACGGCTGGGCTCCACGCTGTTCCCGGGTGGGCCTACAGCCATGCGCTGCATGCCGTCGATCAGAGGAGCGAGGTCGATGGCGCTCACGGCACGAGGGGTGATTTTGCTGTTCCTCCTCCTCCTCCTCCTCCTCCTCCGCTGCCTCGGCTTCCGCCTCCTGGGAGGTGCCTTCTTCCTCTCTGGTGGCGGGGAGCAGCTCTGTGGCGTCCCACGCCGAGGTGGGCAGCCGTCCGCCTCGCCGCTCGGCCTCCTCTTCCTTCCAAGCATGCTTGGCATCCGAGGGCCTGGAAGCTCGGCGAACTGTGGGCCAGCTGCAGGGGCCCCTGTTTTTATAGGTCCCGAGCAACAGGCAGTGAGGTGGCTGGTGACAGCAGGGGGCCACTGTGATGGCGATTGTGACTGTGGCCGCTGCGTGTGGCCAAATATGGCGGGCTTGGGCGTGGGGGGCCTGTGGCCTGAAAGATGCCCAAATGTGGGAGAAGGAGGAGGGTCGCGGGGTCTGAGGGCCCCTTTGCTGGGGCTCGCTCCCGCCTGCCCTGTTGCTTGCCCGAGTGAAAGGCTGCCCCTTGGGCACAGGGACCGCCCTCCGCCTCCCCTCATGAGCCCTGGGCTCCAGCCCCCTCCTCATCCCGTGCCTGGGGTCCCCTTGACGAGCCGGTGGCGACCATGTTTCAGGAGGGTCGGGGGTCCTCGGTGACCCCCCACCGACCCGGCGCCCTGCAAGTGGCACAGCCCCCCGCGCTCGAGAGTGGCTGAGAGGGGGCAAAGCATCCAGACGTGCCGCCGGCGGGAAAGGGAGGCCCAGCCGGCCGGCGCAAGGTCTGCCAGCGCTCCATAAAGGAGTTGTTGATTGCCAAGCGTGGTGTGAGCCCTTCTTTGCCGTCGCCCGGCCCTGCCCCTGGAGCGTGGAGAGGTGCCATCTCTTCTGCACGGAGCCCCGAGGGAGAGGGGAGGGGAGGGCCTGTACATTCGGCTCCTGCGTCCAGATCATCCAACCCCTCGCTGACATCCAGCGCCGCCCCCCCCCGCCTCTCCTGCCCTGCCTATCCCTCCTGCGGAGCCTATAACCGTCCATCACATCAAACAAGTCACAGGACTCATCCCACCAGGTTTCGCTTATGCCAATGATGCCGTCGTAGCGCTGGGACTGGGCCAAAGCTCGTAGCTCCTCCTCTTTATTCCTCATGCTGCCTGCTCATTAGTCTAGGGACATGAAGATCTACATCTCTTTTGAGCAAAAATGTTACATTTAGGTTGGCCTAACTGAGCCCTGGTCACTAAGCCTGACCTAGGCTTAGTCAGTATCACTCGTCAAGACAGAGTCCCGGCGTATATCAAAATGATGAAAACCTCCCGTTAAGTTCATTGGCATGTGTCTGTAACGCCTCCCTTTGGGAACGGCAGGAAATTCTGAAAACCACAGACGAAAGGTGCAAAAGCATAGTATCAGCCGTGTGCTGAAAATGCAAAGCGACCGTTTCAGGTCATTTGAAGGATGATTCAGATTTTTGTCTAAAATTTGGTACTTCGAGGTCCAGGCAGGAAACTACTGCATTTTTACATGGCATTTCCTATGCAACCAGCTTCCTTTGTAAACGCTACAGGTCAGACCTCTTAAGAGGTCAGCATCTCTGGAAACAAGAGATAGTTCCTAGGGTTCAGTGGCTTTTCTGATGATAATTGTACTCCGTTTGAAAAACCGTTGTCAAATTACTGATGTTACAGCCTAAAAAACCCGCAGAATGTAAGGCACCGCCAGAGCACGAAGGCGGGCATGGAAACGGAAAGTTTCCACAAAGAGCCTCCTACTGAAAGGCAGAGTGCAGGAGGGGACACAGGAGTGCAGACGCGGTCGCCAAAGTGCCAAATAAGGGGGGACGAAAGCGTTTTGGTTCTTTTGTTGCCGTTTATGGTTCAGTCGCGAAGGTGCGGAGGCTGGGCCGCGGGTAGGGCCGCGGCCGGGCGCTCCTGCGACGCTGTTGGCGCCATCTCACGCCAAGGAGCCTGGATGGCTGGGGCTGCCAGGTCATCCCTGTGGCAGGTGGACCCACTGCCGTCGATGGTTCTTCTCGAGGTGGAGGCACCTGCATGGGCTGCACGGTCATCCCTGTGGCAGGTGGACCCACTGCCATCGATGGTTCTTCTCGAGGTGGAGGCACCTGCATGGGCTGCACGCCGTCCGTTGGTGGGCTGTCGCGCCTGGGCCTCACACCGTGCCTCAGCAGGTAGACACGCCAGGGCCCCATGCTGTTCCCCTGTGTGCCCACAGCTGCGCGCTGGACGACGTCGGTTGCGTGAGCGCGGGCGATGGCTCTCATGGCACGAGGGGTGATGTTCTTCCTCCTCGTCCTCCTCCGCTGACTGCCCTTCTTCAGGCTCCTGAGAGGTGCCTTCCTCTTTGGCGGTTGCGGGAACCGTCTCTGTGCTGTCCCGCGCAAAGGTGGGCAGGCAGCCGCCTCGCTGCTCTGGCTGCTCCCTGGCAGGCAGACACGGCTGGGCTCCACGCTGTTCCCGGGTGGGCCTACAGCCATGCGCTGCATGCCGTCGATCAGAGGAGCGAGGTCGATGGCGCTCACGGCACGAGGGGTGATTTTGCTGTTCCTCCTCCTCCTCCTCCTCCTCCTCCTCCTCCGCTGCCTCGGCTTCCGCCTCCTGGGAGGTGCCTTCTTCCTCTCTGGTGGCGGGGAGCAGCTCTGTGGCGTCCCACGCCGAGGTGGGCAGCCGTCCGCCTCGCCGCTCGGCCTCCTCTTCCTTCCAAGCATGCTTGGCATCCGAGGGCCTGGAAGCTCGGCGAACTGTGGGCCAGCTGCAGGGGCCCCTGTTTTTATAGGTCCCGAGCAACAGGCAGTGAGGTGGCTGGTGACAGCAGGGGGCCACTGTGATGGCGATTGTGACTGTGGCCGCTGCGTGTGGCCAAATATGGCGGGCTTGGGCGTGGGGGGCCTGTGGCCTGAAAGATGCCCAAATGTGGGAGAAGGAGGAGGGTCGCGGGGTCTGAGGGCCCCTTTGCTGGGGCTCGCTCCCGCCTGCCCTGTTGCTTGCCCGAGTGAAAGGCTGCCCCTTGGGCACAGGGACCGCCCTCCGCCTCCCCTCATGAGCCCTGGGCTCCAGCCCCCTCCTCATCCCGTGCCTGGGGTCCCCTTGACGAGCCGGTGGCGACCATGTTTCAGGAGGGTCGGGGGTCCTCGGTGACCCCCCACCGACCCGGCGCCCTGCAAGTGGCACAGCCCCCCGCGCTCGAGAGTGGCTGAGAGGGGGCAAAGCATCCAGACGTGCCGCCGGCGGGAAAGGGAGGCCCAGCCGGCCGGCGCAAGGTCTGCCAGCGCTCCATAAAGGAGTTGTTGATTGCCAAGCGTGGTGTGAGCCCTTCTTTGCCGTCGCCCGGCCCTGCCCCTGGAGCGTGGAGAGGTGCCATCTCTTCTGCACGGAGCCCCGAGGGAGAGGGGAGGGGAGGGCCTGTACATTCGGCTCCTGCGTCCAGATCATCCAACCCCTCGCTGACATCCAGCGCCGCCCCCCCCCGCCTCTCCTGCCCTGCCTATCCCTCCTGCGGAGCCTATAACCGTCCATCACATCAAACAAGTCACAGGACTCATCCCACCAGGTTTCGCTTATGCCAATGATGCCGTCGTAGCGCTGGGACTGGGCCAAAGCTCGTAGCTCCTCCTCTTTATTCCTCATGCTGCCTGCTCATTAGTCTAGGGACATGAAGATCTACATCTCTTTTGAGCAAAAATGTTACATTTAGGTTGGCCTAACTGAGCCCTGGTCACTAAGCCTGACCTAGGCTTAGTCAGTATCACTCGTCAAGACAGAGTCCCGGCGTATATCAAAATGATGAAAACCTCCTGTTAAGTTCATTGGCATGTGTCTGTAACGCCTCCCTTTGGGAACGGCAGGAAATTCTGAAAACCACAGACGAAAGGTGCAAAAGCATAGTATCAGCCGTGTGCTGAAAATGCAAAGCGACCGTTTCAGGTCATTTGAAGGATGATTCAGATTTTTGTCTAAAATTTGGTACTTCGAGGTCCAGGCAGGAAACTACTGCATTTTTACATGGCATTTCCTATGCAACCAGCTTCCTTTGTAAACGCTACAGGTCAGACCTCTTAAGAGGTCAGCATCTCTGGAAACAAGAGATAGTTCCTAGGGTTCAGTGGCTTTTCTGATGATAATTGTACTCCGTTTGAAAAACCGTTGTCAAATTACTGATGTTACAGCCTAAAAAACCCGCAGAATGTAAGGCACCGCCAGAGCACGAAGGCGGGCATGGAAACGGAAAGTTTCCACAAAGAGCCTCCTACTGAAAGGCAGAGTGCAGGAGGGGACACAGGAGTGCAGACGCGGTCGCCAAAGTGCCAAATAAGGGGGGACGAAAGCGTTTTGGTTCTTTTGTTGCCGTTTATGGTTCAGTCGCGAAGGTGCGGAGGCTGGGCCGCGGGTAGGGCCGCGGCCGGGCGCTCCTGCGACGCTGTTGGCGCCATCTCACGCCAAGGAGCCTGGATGGCTGGGGCTGCCAGGTCATCCCTGTGGCAGGTGGACCCACTGCCGTCGATGGTTCTTCTCGAGGTGGAGGCACCTGCATGGGCTGCACGGTCATCCCTGTGGCAGGTGGACCCACTGCCATCGATGGTTCTTCTCGAGGTGGAGGCACCTGCATGGGCTGCACGCCGTCCGTTGGTGGGCTGTCGCGCCTGGGCCTCACACCGTGCCTCAGCAGGTAGACACGCCAGGGCCCCATGCTGTTCCCCTGTGTGCCCACAGCTGCGCGCTGGACGACGTCGGTTGCGTGAGCGCGGGCGATGGCTCTCATGGCACGAGGGGTGATGTTCTTCCTCCTCGTCCTCCTCCGCTGACTGCCCTTCTTCAGGCTCCTGAGAGGTGCCTTCCTCTTTGGCGGTTGCGGGAACCGTCTCTGTGCTGTCCCGCGCAAAGGTGGGCAGGCAGCCGCCTCGCTGCTCTGGCTGCTCCCTGGCAGGCAGACACGGCTGGGCTCCACGCTGTTCCCGGGTGGGCCTACAGCCATGCGCTGCATGCCGTCGATCAGAGGAGCGAGGTCGATGGCGCTCACGGCACGAGGGGTGATTTTGCTGTTCCTCCTCCTCCTCCTCCTCCTCCTCCTCCTCCGCTGCCTCGGCTTCCGCCTCCTGGGAGGTGCCTTCTTCCTCTCTGGTGGCGGGGAGCAGCTCTGTGGCGTCCCACGCCGAGGTGGGCAGCCGTCCGCCTCGCCGCTCGGCCTCCTCTTCCTTCCAAGCATGCTTGGCATCCGAGGGCCTGGAAGCTCGGCGAACTGTGGGCCAGCTGCAGGGGCCCCTGTTTTTATAGGTCCCGAGCAACAGGCAGTGAGGTGGCTGGTGACAGCAGGGGGCCACTGTGATGGCGATTGTGACTGTGGCCGCTGCGTGTGGCCAAATATGGCGGGCTTGGGCGTGGGGGGCCTGTGGCCTGAAAGATGCCCAAATGTGGGAGAAGGAGGAGGGTCGCGGGGTCTGAGGGCCCCTTTGCTGGGGCTCGCTCCCGCCTGCCCTGTTGCTTGCCCGAGTGAAAGGCTGCCCCTTGGGCACAGGGACCGCCCTCCGCCTCCCCTCATGAGCCCTGGGCTCCAGCCCCCTCCTCATCCCGTGCCTGGGGTCCCCTTGACGAGCCGGTGGCGACCATGTTTCAGGAGGGTCGGGGGTCCTCGGTGACCCCCCACCGACCCGGCGCCCTGCAAGTGGCACAGCCCCCCGCGCTCGAGAGTGGCTGAGAGGGGGCAAAGCATCCAGACGTGCCGCCGGCGGGAAAGGGAGGCCCAGCCGGCCGGCGCAAGGTCTGCCAGCGCTCCATAAAGGAGTTGTTGATTGCCAAGCGTGGTGTGAGCCCTTCTTTGCCGTCGCCCGGCCCTGCCCCTGGAGCGTGGAGAGGTGCCATCTCTTCTGCACGGAGCCCCGAGGGAGAGGGGAGGGGAGGGCCTGTACATTCGGCTCCTGCGTCCAGATCATCCAACCCCTCGCTGACATCCAGCGCCGCCCCCCCCCGCCTCTCCTGCCCTGCCTATCCCTCCTGCGGAGCCTATAACCGTCCATCACATCAAACAAGTCACAGGACTCATCCCACCAGGTTTCGCTTATGCCAATGATGCCGTCGTAGCGCTGGGACTGGGCCAAAGCTCGTAGCTCCTCCTCTTTATTCCTCATGCTGCCTGCTCATTAGTCTAGGGACATGAAGATCTACATCTCTTTTGAGCAAAAATGTTACATTTAGGTTGGCCTAACTGAGCCCTGGTCACTAAGCCTGACCTAGGCTTAGTCAGTATCACTCGTCAAGACAGAGTCCTGGCGTATATCAAAATGATGAAAACCTCCCGTTAAGTTCATTGGCATGTGTCTGTAACGCCTCCCTTTGGGAACGGCAGGAAATTCTGAAAACCACAGACGAAAGGTGCAAAAGCATAGTATCAGCCGTGTGCTGAAAATGCAAAGCGACCGTTTCAGGTCATTTGAAGGATGATTCAGATTTTTGTCTAAAATTTGGTACTTCGAGGTCCAGGCAGGAAACTACTGCATTTTTACATGGCATTTCCTATGCAACCAGCTTCCTTTGTAAACGCTACAGGTCAGACCTCTTAAGAGGTCAGCATCTCTGGAAACAAGAGATAGTTCCTAGGGTTCAGTGGCTTTTCTGATGATAATTGTACTCCGTTTGAAAAACCGTTGTCAAATTACTGATGTTACAGCCTAAAAAACCCGCAGAATGTAAGGCACCGCCAGAGCACGAAGGCGGGCATGGAAACGGAAAGTTTCCACAAAGAGCCTCCTACTGAAAGGCAGAGTGCAGGAGGGGACACAGGAGTGCAGACGCGGTCGCCAAAGTGCCAAATAAGGGGGGACGAAAGCGTTTTGGTTCTTTTGTTGCCGTTTATGGTTCAGTCGCGAAGGTGCGGAGGCTGGGCCGCGGGTAGGGCCGCGGCCGGGCGCTCCTGCGACGCTGTTGGCGCCATCTCACGCCGAGGAGCCTGGATGGCTGGGGCTGCCAGGTCATCCCTGTGGCAGGTGGACCCACTGCCGTCGATGGTTCTTCTCGAGGTGGAGGCACCTGCATGGGCTGCACGGTCATCCCTGTGGCAGGTGGACCCACTGCCATCGATGGTTCTTCTCGAGGTGGAGGCACCTGCATGGGCTGCACGCCGTCCGTTGGTGGGCTGTCGCGCCTGGGCCTCACACCGTGCCTCAGCAGGTAGACACGCCAGGGCCCCATGCTGTTCCCCTGTGTGCCCACAGCTGCGCGCTGGACGACGTCGGTTGCGTGAGCGCGGGCGATGGCTCTCATGGCACGAGGGGTGATGTTCTTCCTCCTCGTCCTCCTCCGCTGACTGCCCTTCTTCAGGCTCCTGAGAGGTGCCTTCCTCTTTGGCGGTTGCGGGAACCGTCTCTGTGCTGTCCCGCGCAAAGGTGGGCAGGCAGCCGCCTCGCTGCTCTGGCTGCTCCCTGGCAGGCAGACACGGCTGGGCTCCACGCTGTTCCCGGGTGGGCCTACAGCCATGCGCTGCATGCCGTCGATCAGAGGAGCGAGGTCGATGGCGCTCACGGCACGAGGGGTGATTTTGCTGTTCCTCCTCCTCCTCCTCCTCCTCCTCCTCCTCCGCTGCCTCGGCTTCCGCCTCCTGGGAGGTGCCTTCTTCCTCTCTGGTGGCGGGGAGCAGCTCTGTGGCGTCCCACGCCGAGGTGGGCAGCCGTCCGCCTCGCCGCTCGGCCTCCTCTTCCTTCCAAGCATGCTTGGCATCCGAGGGCCTGGAAGCTCGGCGAACTGTGGGCCAGCTGCAGGGGCCCCTGTTTTTATAGGTCCCGAGCAACAGGCAGTGAGGTGGCTGGTGACAGCAGGGGGCCGCTGTGATGGCGATTGTGACTGTGGCCGCTGCGTGTGGCCAAATATGGCGGGCTTGGGCGTGGGGGGCCTGTGGCCTGAAAGATGCCCAAATGTGGGAGAAGGAGGAGGGTCGCGGGGTCTGAGGGCCCCTTTGCTGGGGCTCGCTCCCGCCTGCCCTGTTGCTTGCCCGAGTGAAAGGCTGCCCCTTGGGCACAGGGACCGCCCTCCGCCTCCCCTCATGAGCCCTGGGCTCCAGCCCCCTCCTCATCCCGTGCCTGGGGTCCCCTTGACGAGCCGGTGGCGACCGTGTTTCAGGAGGGTCGGGGGTCCTCGGTGACCCCCCACCGACCCGGCGCCCTGCAAGTGGCACAGCCCCCCGCGCTCGAGAGTGGCTGAGAGGGGGCAAAGCATCCAGACGTGCCGCCGGCGGGAAAGGGAGGCCCAGCCGGCCGGCGCAAGGTCTGCCAGCGCTCCATAAAGGAGTTGTTGATTGCCAAGCGTGGTGTGAGCCCTTCTTTGCCGTCGCCCGGCCCTGCCCCTGGAGCGTGGAGAGGTGCCATCTCTTCTGCACGGAGCCCCGAGGGAGAGGGGAGGGGAGGGCCTGTACATTCGGCTCCTGCGTCCAGATCATCCAACCCCTCGCTGACATCCAGCGCCGCCCCCCCCCGCCTCTCCTGCCCTGCCTATCCCTCCTGCGGAGCCTATAACCGTCCATCACATCAAACAAGTCACAGGACTCATCCCACCAGGTTTCGCTTATGCCAATGATGCCGTCGTAGCGCTGGGACTGGGCCAAAGCTCGTAGCTCCTCCTCTTTATTCCTCATGCTGCCTGCTCATTAGTCTAGGGACATGAAGATCTACATCTCTTTTGAGCAAAAATGTTACATTTAGGTTGGCCTAACTGAGCCCTGGTCACTAAGCCTGACCTAGGCTTAGTCAGTATCACTCGTCAAGACAGAGTCCCGGCGTATATCAAAATGATGAAAACCTCCCGTTAAGTTCATTGGCATGTGTCTGTAACGCCTCCCTTTGGGAACAGCAGGAAATTCTGAAAACCACAGACGAAAGGTGCAAAAGCATAGTATCAGCCGTGTGCTGAAAATGCAAAGCGACCGTTTCAGGTCATTTGAAGGATGATTCAGATTTTTGTCTAAAATTTGGTACTTCGAGGTCCAGGCAGGAAACTACTGCATTTTTACATGGCATTTCCTATGCAACCAGCTTCCTTTGTAAACGCTACAGGTCAGACCTCTTAAGAGGTCAGCATCTCTGGAAACAAGAGATAGTTCCTAGGGTTCAGTGGCTTTTCTGATGATAATTGTACTCCGTTTGAAAAACCGTTGTCAAATTACTGATGTTACAGCCTAAAAAACCCGCAGAATGTAAGGCACCGCCAGAGCACGAAGGCGGGCATGGAAACGGAAAGTTTCCACAAAGAGCCTCCTACTGAAAGGCAGAGTGCAGGAGGGGACACAGGAGTGCAGACGCGGTCGCCAAAGTGCCAAATAAGGGGGGACGAAAGCGTTTTGGTTCTTTTGTTGCCGTTTATGGTTCAGTCGCGAAGGTGCGGAGGCTGGGCCGCGGGTAGGGCCGCGGCCGGGCGCTCCTGCGACGCTGTTGGCGCCATCTCATGCCAAGGAGCCTGGATGGCTGGGGCTGCCAGGTCATCCCTGTGGCAGGTGGACCCACTGCCGTCGATGGTTCTTCTCGAGGTGGAGGCACCTGCATGGGCTGCACGGTCATCCCTGTGGCAGGTGGACCCACTGCCATCGATGGTTCTTCTCGAGGTGGAGGCACCTGCATGGGCTGCACGCCGTCCGTTGGTGGGCTGTCGCGCCTGGGCCTCACACCGTGCCTCAGCAGGTAGACACGCCAGGGCCCCATGCTGTTCCCCTGTGTGCCCACAGCTGCGCGCTGGACGACGTCGGTTGCGTGAGCGCGGGCGATGGCTCTCATGGCACGAGGGGTGATGTTCTTCCTCCTCGTCCTCCTCCGCTGACTGCCCTTCTTCAGGCTCCTGAGAGGTGCCTTCCTCTTTGGCGGTTGCGGGAACCGTCTCTGTGCTGTCCCGCGCAAAGGTGGGCAGGCAGCCGCCTCGCTGCTCTGGCTGCTCCCTGGCAGGCAGACACAGCTGGGCTCCACGCCGTTCCCGGGTGGGCCTACAGCCATGCGCTGCATGCCGTCGATCAGAGGAGCGAGGTCGATGGCGCTCACGGCACGAGGGGTGATTTTGCTGTTCCTCCTCCTCCTCCTCCTCCTCCTCCTCCTCCTCCGCTGCCTCGGCTTCCGCCTCCTGGGAGGTGCCTTCTTCCTCTCTGGTGGCGGGGAGCAGCTCTGTGGCGTCCCACGCCGAGGTGGGCAGCCGTCCGCCTCGCCGCTCGGCCTCCTCTTCCTTCCAAGCATGCTTGGCATCCGAGGGCCTGGAAGCTCGGCGAACTGTGGGCCAGCTGCAGGGGCCCCTGTTTTTATAGGTCCCGAGCAACAGGCAGTGAGGTGGCTGGTGACAGCAGGGGGCCACTGTGATGGCGATTGTGACTGTGGCCGCTGCGTGTGGCCAAATATGGCGGGCTTGGGCGTGGGGGGCCTGTGGCCTGAAAGATGCCCAAATGTGGGAGAAGGAGGAGGGTCGCGGGGTCTGAGGGCCCCTTTGCTGGGGCTTGCTTCTTCCTGCTGTTTTGCTTGCCGAAAAAACAAGCCCGAGAGAGACTATAGTCAAATCAACTTGTAAAATGATCAAAATGTTACAATATTTATTTTTCCAAAGCAACATTATATAATTCCTTATATATTAGTTGTGTTCACATTTTCATTTAAGATCATTTTCACCTCTAATGAGCAAAAGTTATGAATGAAAAACAAATGAGCAAAATATATATAAATTAAATGTGAGCTCTTATGGACAGACAATATTATTTGTCTGTATGTATATGTAACCTTTATATATGCCATAGAGTTTCTTTTCATTTGCTCCAAGAGGCTTAACTAACTGTATCCTGTGTGAAAACTGAGGACAATAAAATCAGCAGTCCATAGAGAAAATTTCTAGACAGTATAGCAGAAAATTTTTATAATTTTTGATCAAAGACAGGTCATTCATACAAACAGAGTCTTTGGATATCATGGTTTCCATGTCAGATCCTTTTTTTCTGGGCTTGGGGTTTTTTGCTTGCTTTTGTTTCTTTTTGGGCTTTTTTTAAGGGATGAGTCTGGCAAACTGAGTTTTCAACAGAATTTTCTGAGATCATTGAGCAAATTGTTAAATTAGATGTAACATCCTGCTTCAACAACAGTTCACCTCAAGGTTTTAAAAGAACCCCAAGTAGGAAATTGCTGAAGTAATAATTCCAGTATTTACTATATGATCTAATTAACCTTTTTGGCATAGAGATGGAAGCCAAGTTATGCAATACGCATCTTTTAAAGGAGCTCCAGGGACATTCAAGTGGTTCCATCACTACAGGCCTCTGGAGTAATGAATTTGTTGTGTGGTCCTTTTGTATACTAATAACTGTTCAGGAGACAAGGGGAAAGTTATGTTAAGAAGAGGTCAGTTTTTGTGACGGGATGCATCAGGAATTTATAATAGCATTCAGTGTATGTATTCATCATCTGGAAAAGAAGATTAAAACTATTGTGCAAAAATTATGATACAAAATTATTGAATGCAGTAACAATTAAGAGTCACAGAAGAATTTCAAGATACAGATTAACTGAATTGTAAAATGGTTTAGGAATTCAATATTGGTAAATGTGAAATAATGCAGACAAGGGAGGAATCTATGCAAGTAATAACACTGAAGTTGTGGGTAATTCTGTTAAAAATTTTATTATGTGCTTAGTGATGCTAAGTAGGTAAATCTAAAAATGATTAATGAAGGAATAGGAAAGAAAACTGAAAAATCATTATGACCCCATATAAAATACAATGCACTTGTCTCTGGAGCACTGCCAGCAATTATTGTTACTCCCCATTCCCCTCTGAAAAGATATAATAAAACTAGAAAAAGTAGAGAGTAGGACATAAAAATGTAGGAACTGCCTTGGTGGGACAGACCAAAGACCTAGTAACCTGTCTCTGACAACTGGGAATGGTGGATGCCCAAGAAAGATGCTAGGCTATCTATAGAATCATAGAATCATAGAATCATTGAGGTTGGAAAAGACCTCTAAGATCATCGAGTCCAACCGTCAACCCAACACCACCATGCCCACTAAACCATGTCCCTAAGTGCCTCATCTACACGTCTTTTAAATACCTCCAGGGATGGGGACTCAACCACTTCCCCGGGCAGCCTGTTCCAATGTTTAACCACTCTTTCAGGAAAGAAATTTTTCCTCACATCCAATCTAAACCTCCCCTGGCGCAACTTGAGGCCATTTCCTCTCGTCCTATCACTTGTTACTTGGGAGAAGAGACCGACACCCACCTCACTACAACCTCCTTTCAGGTAGTTGTAGAGAGAGATGAGGTCTCCCCTCAGCCTCCTTTTCTCCAGGCTAAACAACCCCAGTTCCCTCAGCTGCTCCTCAGAAGACTTGTTCTCCAGACCCCTCACCAGCCTCGTTGCCCTTCTCTGGACATGCTCCAGCACCTTCATGTCCTTCTTGTAGCGAGGGGCCCAAAACTGAACACAGTATTCGAGGTGCGGCCTCACCAGGGCCGAGTACAGGGGCACGATCACTTCCCTACCCCTGCTGGCCACACTATGTCTGATACAGGCCAGGATGCCATTGGCCTTCTTGGCCACCTGGGCACACTGCCGGCTCATGTTCAGCCGGCTGTCGACCAGCACCCCCAGGTCCTTTTCCGACAGGCAGCTTTCCAGCCACTCTTCCCCAAGCCTGTAGTGCTGCATGGGGTTGTTGTGGCCAAAGTGCAGGACCCGGCACTTGTCCTTGTTGAACCTCATACAGTTGGCCTGGGCCCATCGATCCAGCCGGTCCAGGTCCCTCTGCAGAGCCTTCCTACCCTCGAGCAGATCAACACTCCCGCCCAACTTGGTGTCGTCTGCAAACTTACTGAGGGTGCACTCGATCCCCTCATCCAGATCATCGATAAAGATATTAAACAAGACCGGCCCCAGTACTGAGCCCTGGGGAACACCGCTCGTGACCGGCCGCCAACTGGATGTAACTCCATTCACCACAACTCTCTGGGCCCGGCCGTCCAGCCAGTTTTTGACCCAGCGCAGAGTCCACCTGTCTAAGCCGTGAGCCGCCAGCTTCTCTAGGAGACTGCTGTGGGAGACGGTGTCAAAGGCCTTGCTGAAGTCCAGGTAGACCACATCCACAGCCTTTCCCTCATCCACTAGGCGGGTCACCTGGTCATAGAAGGAGATCAGGTTGGTCAAGCAGGACCTGCCTTTCATGAACCCGTGCTGGCTAGGCCGGATCCCCTGGTTGTCCCGCTCATGCCTTGTGAGCGCCCTCAAGATGAACCGCTCCATAATCTTCCCCGGCACCGAGGTCAGGCTGACAGGCCTGTAGTTCCCCGGATCCTCCTTCCGGCCCTTCTTGTAGATGGGCGTCACATTGGCAAGCCTCCAGTCGTCTGGGACCTCCCCTGTTAACCAGGACTGCTGATAAATGATGGAAAGCGGCTTGGCGAGCACCTCTGCCAGCTCCCTCAGCACTCTCGGGTGGATCCCATCTGGCCCCATAGACTTGTGAGTGTCCAGGTGGCGTAGCAGGTCATTGACTGCTTCCTCCTGGATTATGGGGGGTTCATCCTGCTCGCCGTCCCCGTCTTCCAGCTGGGGGGGCCGAGTACCCTGAGGATAACTGGTCTGCCTGTTAAAGACTGAGGCAAAGAAGGCATTGAGTACCTCAGCCTTTTCCTCATCCTCAGTGACAATGTTCCCCCCCGCATCCAATAAAGGATGGAGATTCTCCTTGGCTCTCTTCTTATCATTAATATATTTGTAAAAACTTTTTTTGTTGTCTTTAACGACAGCGGCCAGATTGCATTCTAGCTGGGCTTTTGCCTTTCTCATTTCTTCTCTGCACGACCTAACGAGATCCCTGTACTCTTCTTGAGTCGCCTGCCCCTTCTTCCACAAGCGGTAAACTCTCCTTTTTTTCCTGAGTCCCAGCAAGAGCTCCCCGTTCAGCCAGGCCGGTTGTCTTCCCCGCCCGTTCTTCTTACGGTGTACAGGGACAGCCTGCTCCTGCACCTTTAAGACTTCCTTCTTGAAGATCGTCCAGCCTTCCTGGACCCCTTTGCCCTTCAGGACCGTCTCCCACGGGACTCTCTCAACCAGCGTCCTGAACAGGCCAAAGTCCGCCCTCCGGAAGTCCATGGTTGTGGTTTTGCTGCCCCCCCTCCTTACTTCACCAAGAATGGAGAATTCTATCATTTCATGGTCGCTAAGCCCAAGACGGCCTCCGACCACCACATCTCCCACCAGTCCTTCTCTGTTTGTAAACAGTAGGTCGAGCGAGGCACCTCCCCTGGTAGGCTCACTTACCAGCTGTGTCAGGAAGTTGTCTTCCACACACTCCAGGAACCTCCTAGACTGCTTCCTCTCTGCCGTGTTGTATTTCCAGCAGACGTCCGGGAAGTTGAAGTCCCCCACGAGAACAAGGGCTAGCGATTGAGAGACTTCTGCCAGCCGCTTATAGAATGCTTCATCCGCCTCTTCATCCTGGTTGGGTTGTCTATAACAGACTCCCAGCAGGATATCTGCCTCGTTGGCCTTCCCCCTCATCCTTACCCATAAACACTCAACCGTACCATCATCACAATCGTTGAGCTCTATACAATCAAAACACTCCCTAACATACAGGGCCACCCCACCGCCTCTCCTTCCTCGCCTGTCCCTTCTGAAGAGTCTATAGCCATCCATTGCAGCACTCCAGTCATGAGAGTCACCCCACCATGTTTCTGTGATGGCGACTAAGTCATATCTGTCCCGCTGCACAATGGCTTCCAGCTCCTCCTGTTTGCCGCCCATGCTGCGTGCATTGGTGTAGATGCACTTGAGCTGGGCTATCGATTTCGCCCCCGGCATCGGCACGCCACCCCTTGGCTCATCTCTAGCGAGCCTGGTTTTATCCCCTTCCCCCTTCGAACCTAGTTTAAAGGATAGTGATAGTGATGCTTCACTCACATAGCTCAGGGATTTCTTCATATCATATCTTTCTAATTAGTAGCACTAGGCAGATTTTTTTTCCCACTTTGTTCAATCCATTTTTTAACTGTGTAAACTTATAGCATCTGCAGAACCCTGTATCAAGGCATCTAACAGCAGCACTGGTCAGAGGTACATAAGTTCTGCATGAAGCAAAACTGAACAGAGTGTGACTCTTTGGCTTCGAAGAAAGATAACAGAGAGAACATGATACAGGGCTACAGAAGGCGGCAATCAACTGTTTGTTATGAAAGATAACTTAAAAAGGAGGGATGGGAACAAGGCTAAAAAGTCCAAAGCAAGTAAACGAGATGGATACCAGTGAAGTCCTCCTGGCAGTGCCTGGCACTCTGTAATCATCCAAGGAGGCAACAGGTGCTGTTCAATGGAGTTTTGCCAGGAAACATGAGCCAGTACTTACACTGACTTGTTAGATTGCATCATGAAAGAAAGGGGTGCAAGTCCTTTGCGAGTCTGGCATTTCCCCTAGACCAAAACCAGTTCCTCCAAATGTGCCCTAGGATTTAGAAGAAAATCACTGAATTTTTCAGTGGAATAATGCAGCTGGTAGAGGGAGTCTTGCCATTGTCAGTGAAGACTCAAACCCTCTGACGCCATGTTCCAACCAGTATATTGTCTATAACTTGTAATGGCAGGAGAGCAGGTAGCAGTGAGGTTGGTACAGCCCAATGGGAGGGTTGGCCTGGGAGATGAGTATCCTGGGGCAGATGGGTAGTAGGATTTAAAGACTTCCCATATGCTGAAAGGGACAAAGATGACCCAACAACCTCATTCCTCTTCTCCTTCATGTCTAGCAGGGTTCCTTCAGTGCCAGGGAGAAAACCGTATTTCTCTGTCTCTTGGAGAGTGTTGCCACAGCCAAGGGTCCTATCTCTAATTCCCATATGTACATTTTCAAATGGGATGAACTGGCAACCAGGAGACCACAGATGCAGGATCAGGATGGGCAGAGACCCTGGCATTTCTAGATGGTATGTTAAGAGATGTGGCTGCAGATACGGGCTCTGCCAGGCAGCAACATGACACACATGATGCATGCTCTAGGGACTGATGCCTTGTCGTTCACAGGGGGACCAAGAAAAAACAGGTCCATGGCCAACAGCAGGGCTGGGTGAGGCTGGAGTCATGTGCTGGGTCTTTTAGCCAGAGCTTGTGTCCTTGTTTTCCCCATCAGCCCATTCTTCTGGATGAGGGGACTGGAGGAAGCACAGTGGTGAGGTCAACAGCAGATCTTGACTTGTCCAAATTTTTTCTCTGAATTGTCTGTGGTGGTAGTGGTGATCCTGATAGCTGCAATGGGGAGAATGCAGCCAAAGTGCTTCTGTTTGCAGGAGAGCTCATAACCACATTTTGGTAGGATCTGCTATGTGTTGCAAGAGAGAAAGCAAAACTGTTAAAGTGAGGAGAAAAAGCATATGGGACAAAGGTGTGGAGTTTAAAGCATTCATGCTAGAGAGGGAAGATATATACAATAGAAATTGAGGAAGAGTGAGGGAAAATGAAGGAGAAATGTCAAAGTTACCAATGTCTTTAGAATGCCAGAGGCTTGGGCTCCCAGTGAGAGGTAGAGGGGCAGCAGTAGGGGCATTCTTGTGTCCTTTTAAGAGTTGCTTGGGTCAAACATAGTGCTGGTATATGTACAGCTTGGGAAAGGCATTGCCTGTGTGGCCAAGTGATAGAATGGATGTAGCTTTATATTAAGAACAAATAAAATGTTTGTCATTCCACTTTCCTGCTTCAGAAAATGCTTAAAAAGAGAACAGAAATATGATTTTGTCCATGCAATATAAAATACAGTCTTCAAGTAGGAAGCTGAAGTGATGAAGTTTGCCTTAATGTAGTGTTTTGATTTGGTATATCTGGTGGGGATTAGTAATTTATTGGATGGGAAATTACTTTAACTTAAAAAATGGCATATTACCCCTTTAAAAAAAGTCTAACAAGCCATTTTTGCATGCCAGTAAAGAGTAAAGTGCAACTACGTTAGATGGATGTTGGTGTGTAGTTTATCTGGTCATTGGGGATGTTCACAAACCACTGTGAGTGCAGTCTCAGATTTGGTCTAGAAGCATGAGGGGTTCAACTCAAAGAAGCATCAGAAAAAAATTCAGAGAAGGGATTAAGAAAATGAACACAACAGAGGTGAAATAATAATGCTGCATGATCTATGGAGAGCCAGCGGCAGGTTTTCTTCATTAATATTAGAAAAAATGAGCAAACATAAGACATTTAAAAGTAGAAGAAAAATATTTTCATACACAGTGTATAGTGAACTTGTGAAAGTGCTCAGTCTGTATTACAGAACTAAAAGATATTTTTTGTAGAAGCTACTCTTCATTCAGAAATTGTTTTAGCTGAAAAATGCAAATGCTTATTTTTACTTTTGGTAAGTATATATTCCAGAACTTTTTTCCTTGTCTTCCTTTTGTGTTGCCTTTTCACCTCTTGCCCAGAACTAGTAGTTCCCTGAGTCCCTGCTAGATGGCATGGCAAGCCACCACAATAATAATAATGTGATAAGGCAGATGTGCTAGTATGTTCTGCACAGTAGCCAAGTCAACTGCTCAGCCAACATTATTCCCTTCCCTTTTTCTTCACATTTTTCATCATGTTTTCTTACTTATATATGGGAGATCACAGCTAGGCTTTTAGTTTCTTAATTATTAAAGCAATGATAAGCAGAGGTAAAGTTCATCTTTCGCCTGTATGGATGAAAGGAGATGAAATGAATAGTGCTTGTAGCTGTATTTCAGAAAGCACACTTGAGTCCTAATAGATGTTCTCACTGCTTTTCCCGTCTTTCCTGCTGTAGAAACGCTATGATCCAAGCTCTAGCAGTGTGCCACTCCCTCCCTCATACCCAACTGCAGGTGAAACTTTCTCCTTGGTCCCATAAGACCTTGTGAATCAATATACGCTGTCCTGCTGCACATCTCTCTCTGGCTTCACAAAGACCATGCTGGGATGAGGGCATGATGTTGGAATGCTGGCACTAACAAAGCAAAAATTCAGTTTTGCCTTTAGTGTTTTTCTCCCTCTGAGCATGTTAAAGCCTGATTCAGAAAGCCTGATTCTCCTGTCACTTCTTTTAGGGTGACATTAAGAGTAATTCCAAATAACTCACTGGGTGACACTGTTTTGCTGTTAGCAAAAGCACAATTGGAGTGCAAAAGATTTACATGGGACCGTTTTCAAAATTACAGTTTTGAATGGATTTTGTAAAGCAATGTTTTAATTGCTGCTGCTTACATAGTAATTACTTTTAAAACAAACATGACAGATGCAACAGGGAAGGACCAAAGATAGATGGTATGGGCATGGATTGGCTATGGGCATGTTATCTGTAATAGAATTCACTCAATATTTGCAGGTGCAGATTTACAGAAAGGGATAGGGGCACAGTAGTCCCCAGCTCCAGCTCCTTGTGGCAGCACTGGGAGCCTGGGTATCCACAGCACAGCATTGCAGTTTCTCCTTGGCATCTTGATCATAGGATGCAGTCACAGATTGCTGCAGGGGATCTGCGACACCATGCAGCAGCTGGTGAGTGGGAGCCTTGTCCTGGCTAGTGTATGGTGGGGCAAGAAGGATCATGCCCCCGTATGTGATCAGGTGTGCAAGGGGTAAAGCTCATCTTCTGTGCCTCACCTCTCCCAGTCACGTGGGGTCTGCATTGGCCCCTGCTGCAGCTTGACTTGGCAAAGCACTCAGACACTAAAGAAAGAGGCTACAATATTAAAGAGGTTAATGTGTAAAAATGTCATGTAAAAAAATCCTTGCTCTCTTTTGACCAGAGTGTAATAGAAAAAGCTTTTCTACACTGTAGAGTTAGTAATTCTGCACACAGAGGGTGCACAGAACTAGTGAGTCTATTATAAATAGTGCTAAGTGTATCAGTTCTAATCTCATTCGTTTTCCTAAAGAAAAGGTAAGCTTTAACAGACTCTTAACTTGTGATAAACGAATTCTCTTGCGCTGCATTTCAGGAAGCATCTAGCTATGGAAAACTCTGGGGAAACACCTACTTAGTGTAGTAAAACCAGCCTATTTAAAGCCTGCACAAGTAATTTCAAAAATGTTAGTGCTGAAAGTATTACAGTGATTGTGAGTAATGGATATGAAAATATGGTATTGCATTGTAGAAAATGCCCTGGAGAGGCAATATGTGATTATAGAGTCTGAAGGATCTTTTGTGTGAGTCTTAATATGAAATCTTTATGTTGTTCGAGTCAGTGGCAAGGGCTGTGTAATGACACCTGAAGGAGAGGAGCATAGAGCCAGTATATTGATTATTGATACTGTCTTTCATTAGAAAACTATTTGAAGCAATGTATACCTCCGCAGGTAATCCTGTAGATAACAAGGGCTAGATGTGCGAAGAGACTTAAGCATCCATGCATTCCTTCTGGTGCATAAGTCTCATCTTAAGGAACTAGCAAGACTGCTAAAGCCCTAGTTCAGTGGCTAATGGGCATGCACAAACGCATACCCGCAGCCAACCTGGTCAGGATCCTTCTTCATAATGACCTCAGTCGGATTCCTACCAGATTCAGTCTCCCTCAGCTTAGTCAAAGGAAGAGTCTTCCAAGGGCTACCTTGCAGTGACTATGGCTATTCTCCATGCACCTCTTCCCAGATTCATGACTCCATCTAATTCAGAGGAAAGACTTGGACACAGCTCTTCATCTGTGCTAGAAAGAGTGCTGCAACCCCTTGGCTGTCAGATATTCAGAGGGGAGGGGAAGAGGGAGGGGAGCTGTCTCCTGTTAAAACTCTTCCAGTATATACAAATAATGACAATTCATTACAGCAGAGACAGAGATTGATGACATAGGCATGTAATTAGGGCTATCACCTGGGAAGTGGGAGAGTCAGGTTCTAGTCCATGCTCCAATGAATATTTAATTATTAACATGAGATGGAACAGCTCTGTCAAGCCTGGGAAGGCTGCACCTGCAATTCTTCAATGGTTTTCTGCTGCAGGCAGCCTCCTGGCTGGTAGGAGAACTGGACTGAGCTCCTTGTTTCCAAATTACTAGGTATCTCAGAGCAGATCTTTCACCTCCTAACTGAGAGCACTCACCACTGAACAATGTTATAAGATGGCAAAGATTTCAGTAGCTTTTATTTATTTTGTGAGAGGTCATATGTCTTAGGCATTTAATTCGAAAAGAGATTGAAAATTTTTAGCAAACCCTAACACCTCCAGGAGGGGTTCCCTTGTGTTCCGCCACGGTGGCTAGAAGGGAGGTGTGAGAACCCAGCTAGTGCATCCCATAATTTCTGTGAGCTCCTAAAGGAGAAGAAAGGAAACAGACAGAAAATCTTTTCAATCCTTTCCCAGCTGAATAACTGGGGAATCAAAATCTTGGGGTGCAAGGTTCAGTTTCAGTGAAATCTCTGGAGAAATTCCATTTTCTATTAGCAATAGAGTGTAAGGCGAGCTACAGCCCCAGGCACTCCAAGGAGGTCAAGCTAAAAAATACTCAAGGAGGAGGGGAAGATTCATTTGCCTAAACAGGAGTGTCAAGTGTCACTTTTGGTATTGGCTCTGACATTTTAAGCCTGCCTGACCTCCACTTGCTGTTTTGCAAGGGAGTGGATCTTCCTGAAGTCCCATCTCAGACCTGCCAGCCCCGTGCAGATGTTGTGGCTGCCCCGGGGCATCTCTGATAGCATGAGGTGACAATGTTTAGGCAACTGAATCCCACCCATCCTGTCTGTCTTGCATCCATCTCTAGCCACTGAAAGCAGTGCAATTCCTCTTGTCATTCTGCTTCACCAGCATGACCAGTGGCTACTAATGTGACAATCTATCTCAATCTACACAGTGATTAAAATTGTTCTGTTGTTGCAGAGGAAGGAGCAAAAAATAAATCAATTTGAAAACCTTGCCATTGCATAGCTGGTCCAGTAACACTTTTTCACGATACAAAGCATCATGCTTTCCTTTGTATTGGTCATAAAGAAACTTCGCAGTCTACAGTACAACTTTTAAGATGTGGTTTGTAAAGACTGACTGCATTTTAATGTGTGTGTATTGGAAATACATAATTTTCTTTGCTATTAGTATTTTCCTACCTGGTTTTATTGATATTTTTGTAATTAATTTTAGAATTATTAGAATTATTTAGAATTATTATTAGAAATCAGAATTTTTGTAATTAATTTTTTTTAGAAAAAGATTACGGCAAATTGAGTTCTAAGCGATCAAAAAAGACCGAAATGTATAAATAACTTCCTATTGGAAAGTAAGAAGACAAGAACAAGATAAGGAAGATGATGATAGAGAAAGATACAGATTGGGGACATTCTGCAAGATGTTGTGTAAATACAATGTAGGCCAATAGCAAGCAGTTTCAGTTCTCAAAGACATGCAGCTTTGCAACTTGTATCATTCTGATTTCCAATTCATCTTGATTGTCTTATATTTGAAATGCTCTTTGCCCTTAATATAAGCAGATTTGGTAAGATTTGTTATTTCACTGGATTTCACAGTGTAGGATTCATGACCTTGAGTGACATAAATCTGGCTATGAATTACATTTTATTAAAAAAATATCCATTGTAATATAAGCACTTCCTCCCTCCTACTTGCTTTAGTAATACTTACTGAGAACCCCCCCAAAAAAATCACAGGTCACAGTGATAAAAAAAGGCAAGACTGACTGAACCTTTTTCTGAAAAATGTTCTACAAAGTGCTCTATTTTACAGATAGTTTCTATTCAGTGTGAACATGAGTTCAACATTGATTTTTTAAGAAGTTGTGTGGAACTACTTGTTACCAGTCATTCCTCTCGGAAATGCTACCCAAGCCTTTGGACTTGTGTGCCAGATCTCTTTTGACTGTGTCTGTTGGCTGACAAGCTAGTTCTAGTCTGAGGCTATTGCTGGGCACAAGCCTTGCTCATCCTCCTCAGGATCATTTTCAACCCTTGTGTGTCAATTTGTGTTCCAAAATGCTATGTAGTGTGTCAGCCAGTTGCACTGTAGAAGAAGGCCAAGTCTGGATACAAGCTGGCAATGGGCTTACGCTCAAATGCTGTCCTAGGATCAGTGTAGCTCTGACAGCTCAAGCCTTGCCTGCCCTCATGCTCTTGCCATTACAGTAATACTTTGGAAACTGGCTTTCTTTTCCAAACAGCCATTTGTGCACCAGGTATCTAGAGGGCTCCAGTCTGGTACACTAAAGGAAAGAGAGTATTTATTAATGTCTTGAAAAAACATTTTCTGATACAGAACTTTACTGCTAGCAGAGAACCTATGCGCAAGGCAGGAGGCTTAGAAAGCTAATTGACTAGCTGGCAAGATAATAGTGGTGGATTATAGATGACTGCTGGCCACTCCTGGGGTCACTAGAATAAAAGAGGTTGGTGCGAGCTGGTAGCCGCATCATGGCAGGTTTTTGACATTAGAAGAGTAGAAGGGCAATTTTGGTGGAGGCCAGCTACCTACCAGCCATGGAGCTACTCAGGTAATGGGACAAAGACAACCTTCTCCCAGTGACCTAGATAGAAACAAAATAAAGGAGAGCAGCACCCTGAGTTTTGGATGACTCTGTGGATGGAGTGTGCCAACAGTGCAAGTCCCAGGAAACTGTGGGACCACTTCATGGTAGCAACCATCAAGTGACCATTAAAATTTACCTTAGCAAGGATGAACTAGTGATGATGGAGGCCAGACCAAGAGCTTTTGCCTGCCTTCTGAGAAGAATGTCAGCTACAGCAGGGTGTCTTCTGACACCGTCACTAAATGGAGGAGCTAGAATAAGCAGCATGGTAATTTTGCTTATCTGACTCTTGGAATCAGCTGTGTCATCTTTGCTGAAATTCTGTCTTCCAGCAACTAGGATAAAATGATCTGACTCTGCACGGGCAATTTCAGACCAAAATGCTAAAGAGATTGGCAGAAATTATTATTACTGAAAAAGACTTTTATAATGGGAAGTATTTTGCATCTTAAACAAAGGCAATGCTCCTCCTCTGCTTATTTAATTAACAGTGATAACAGAAAACAAGTCAGCTATAGGCTGTGAAACTAAAATGCTGTAGAGGACTGTCATGGTTTAACCTCGGCCAGCAACTAAGCCCCACACAGCCGCTCGCTCACTCCCCCCCGGTGGGATGGGGGAGAGAATTGGAAGAGTAAAAGTGAGAAAACTCGTGGGTTGAGATAAAGGCAGTTTAATAGATAAAGCAAAAGCTGCACACGCAAGCAAAGCAGAACAAGGAATTCATTCACTCCTTCCCATAGGCAGGCAGGTGTTCAGCCATCTCCAGGAAAGCAGGGCTCCATCATGTGTAACGGTGACTTGGGAAGACAAACGCCATCACTCCGAATGTCCCCCCCTTCCTTCTTCTTCCCCCAGCTTTATATGCTGAGCATGACGTCATATGGTATGGAATATCCCTTTGGTCAGTTGGGGTCAGCTGTCCCAGCTGTGTCCCCTCCCAACTTCTTGTGCACCCCCAGCCTACTCGCTGGTGGGATGGGGTGAGAGGCAGAAAAGGCCTTGACTCTGTGCAAGCACTGCTCAGCAGTAACGAAAACATCCCTGTGTTATCAACACTGTTTCCAGTGTTGATACTGGAAACATATAGCCCCATACTGGCTACTATGAAGAAAATTACCTCTACCCCAGCCAAAACCAGCACAAGGGCCCTAAGTCCTCATACAGATCTGAAACTTTTCTTATTACTGTATAGATTGTTTAGTAAGGGAGTAAGGGTCCAGGCAAGTGGAAGGAATTCTGGAGTCAGTGCAAAGATGGAATTTCTTTCTGGGGGCAACAAGATAAAAAGTGATTTTTTTTTTTTAAATAAATGAGACTCTCTAATCAGTGATTGGAAACATAAGGAAAGATAATTCTGTAGGCTAATAATTGATTATTTCATCAGTTTGAAGAACCATTCAATAGTGACTGAGTAGGAAAGAGTGTATTCAGAGAACCTTTTCTGCTTGCTCCTCCTTTTTTACATGTAATCAGAGATGTTGCTGTGCTCTGCAAACTCTTCCACTAGTGATACCAAGGCAGTATTTAGGTTTCAGAATACACCCACAAACTGTGGAGGAAAACTAGAAAAGGAAGAAAAGAAGAGCCTGGGTGCAAGGCTTTTCTGTTTGTCTCCTGGTTTTGCACAATAGAACCTCTCTGTGCAATCGTGCGTTTTTAATGGAAATAACAGTAAAGAAAAGAATGCAGCTTCAAGAAACAAACTTTAGTCCAATATCATTTTACGTAAGCAGGCAATATTTTTTCTTCATTTTCTTTGAAGAATTTGTATATTTTTTCTGAACAATAAATAATCCAGTCTACATATTTTTAGATTATTTACAACCTTTCTAATATCCCAGTACTCCTTTACCTATTGTTAATTAATTTCTCTCACTCTTAAAGTATCATACTATTTAAATATTTATAAAGAAATAATATGTTTCACCTTGATCATTACTTAGTCAGGGTAAGTAACTTTTTTTAATCTTGTCTTGCAAGCAAATCCTTTCAGCTTCCTAATGTTCATTCTTGCTCTCCTCTGGACTCCAACAAATCTGTGAGTATATTTTTCTTCAGAGGTAGGATCCTAGCCTGAGGATTGTCTTTGGAGTCAAGAAAAAAAAGAAAAAAAACCACAACAGTAGTACACTGCCAGTATGGAGAAAACAGGTCTACAAACCCATTTTTTTTGTATCTCAGAGAATTACTATCAACAGGTAATAAAAACATACAACTGCAATAGTTTCTCTGAAATATTTTCTCCCACATAGTTTCCTTTATAAGAGAAATAGATTATCTCTTGAGAGCATTTATTTATGCATTCCTCTCTTCTATAATTTGTGTCATTTTTATGGGGTGTTTTGTTATTCTACCTCTATACAGAAAATAGGATTTTTTTTTTTAATCCCCTCCAGACTGAAAAATACTTTGCTTTGCTTAGGTTGAAGGTCTTCTGGTTTGTCACTGGAAGGCCCCTTTACTTGCTGATTTCTACTCATTAAAGTGGTAGTTTATCCACCTTCAAATGTCTCTGCTCTGTGTCACAGACACTTATTTGTTCTCCAGCCATCAAAGTGTATTAAAATTAACAGCAGTCATCACATGAGTGGAGGGTAGCCGTTCTCAGACACACAGATAGTTATATACTCACAGCAGGAAACTTGCAATCAAATTCTAACAAAAGGTCACATTTGCAATAAGTAAAGGAAAATGTAGGTAATTGGTTATGGAATCAGTTAATATCTTCGCAGGCCTTGAAAGGCACTCTGACGGACTTGAAACACTTTTGTTCAAGTAATTAAAACTGAGGTATTGTTATAGTATTAAAAAAACGCAGGAAATTCTCGGTGCGCTGTAAAATAGTGTTGCTACAATGGCAAACAAATGCAAGAGGGAAAATTATTTGTGGTTTGTTTGAAAAGACATACGGACTCGGGTTCTGGCTGAAATGCAGAAAAGGAATAGGGAATGAAGTGCAGGACAACGTGAAGATTAGCCCTTACAAAATAAGTTTTTATGCCCAACTTCAAAGGCACGCCCATTATTTCCCTCAGTTGATTTAGATTTGTGGCTGCTTCAGAAATACCAGGTCACAGTGTTTATGCAGGTTTCCCACAGACGTCAGGATACTTGCCAGTTCGGAAAGCAGCAACTGACTTTCCAAGGCTGGAAAGCATTTCAGCGTGTCTGAAATTCTGTTTCTTCAAGTGGTACAATGCAGTCCTGAGCAGTTATATGCCACAGCTACAGTTTGTAACTGTGTCTTAGGTTAGGCAGGTCCCTGAGCCTGTGCCCTGAGGGTATGTGCCACAGAAGGGGACTCCAAGCAGCCAGAGCACAGAGCGGGGACCTGCCAGGGGCATCCACCATTAAAGGCTGTGGAAATGTACTGTGGTTTTCTTTGCCCATCAAACACTCCTTTTCATCTAGTTCAAGCTAGGAGTTTCTGACAGTTTCTGGCATGACTGGGGACCGAGTCTTTAGGGCGCCTGGCATGAAGCCCTTCCTCTGCCCATAGAAAATCAAAGTTGGCACCTGAGAGCCCTCAGCAGGAGACTGGGGACTCCCTCAAGCAGAGGATAGTGCAGCCCATACCTTCCTATTTATGTTCTGCGGCTTTGAATTGTACAAAAAAGAGTCTTCTGGATCAGATGGAAAAGGTGTGTGAATACCCAGGCATACTCCTGGGTCTGTGAGCTGGCGCACTCAGCAAAGAGAGGGAAGGCATGGTTTAAAGCTTCTGCTTGAATAAACATTTTAAATAATCAAACAGCCATTAAATATACTCCAGGAGTTCCTTTCTGCCCACCAAGTGCTCTGACTAATAGGCTAGGCTGTCACACTCACACTGACTTCTCTATGTCTTAATTCAGATTTAATGGTACCACCATTCAAATTTTGACCCCTTCTACAGGCAGGAGGTCAGGCTGGTTTTGCTCCAGAATTGTCCCAAGTCTGGCATTTAGGAAGCTTCCTGGTAGCTGAGGGAAAGCCGTCACTGAGCCCTGGTCTCTCCTACCACCAGTGAGCACTCTCCCTGCTGTGCAAACAGAAGGTGGACCTGGCCCTGCACAAATTTGGTGGAGGAACTCCTCCATATAGCACGAAGCAGTTTCAGGCCTCTCAGACATCCCCAAAGAAGTCCTGGGAGCTTTCTTAAATATGACTGGCAGTGGGGATAGAGATGTGAATGAGATGCCCGTGGACTTTCAGGTGCTCCCAGGCTGAGGCAGGTGTGCCTGCGTTGTCTCAGATAAGCAAGGGGTTGAGGATTGTAATTTTGACTCCCTTAACTGAAAATAAAAGCTCACAAAGCAGAAAGCTTTTCCTCCCTCCAGAAATGCTCTCTGCAAACATTCTGAAGAATGTATTAATAGTTGACAACAGGAAAACTTAAACTCTTCTCCCATCCATTTAATTTTCTACTAGCTAAGTTATTCTAACAAAGGCACCCCAGGCCTTATCTTGAGATGGTACTCGGATTCTCCAAGAGGAAATTTGGGAAGGAGAAGAGAGCTTCCAAGGCAGAATCAAAATCTCATTAAAATGAATGAATTCAGAGGGAGACCACAGCCAGTGCTTCCTGCAGGTAAAACTGTTTCAGGGATGCTCCCTCTCTGCAGGCTCAATTTTCCTCTTCCCACATGTCTATCGTTCACGTTGTCCTTACCTCTGCACTGTGTTTAGTGTTTCTCCCACAAAGGTGATCCTCTCTAGCTTGAATAAGTGGGAGCACTGAGGACATGGTAAAGGAATATGAGTGAGGGCAGAAATGGAGTGACAGTTTGGGGAGAGGGATCATTTTTTAGCTGGGAATGGGCAAGTCAGAATTTTCTGTGTTGTCCAAGCCTAAGCAGACAACGAAATAGCTTTCACTTCTTCCCTTCCTTTTCTTTCTTACTCTGGTGTCCGAAGTGACTGTCATCCCTTAGACCAAGGCTGGCATGAAAAGTGGTTTTCCTTGTATTAGAGAGAATGACAAGTGTCATCTCAAATATGTGATCGTCAAGCTCTGCAAGTATAGCAAATAGAAAGAGGGAAAAGCTGATCAAGGTTTGCCTGCCATGAGGTTTTTGGCTGCGCAGGCCTTCCTGGCTATTGTGTTCAACCAATTCAGCATAATAATACAGTTGTGAAAATTAGTGAGAACATTCAAAAGACTTTGAATTTTGAATACTAAATATTCCAGGGAACTGTATGTAATCTGTAAACTGTATGTATGTGGGAAGAAGGGGAAGAACAACTCCTGCTAGCAATACATCAGTTTTATTTGAGGATCTTTCCCCAGAGAGTCAACAAGAAGGAAGATAATAATGCATTTCCTGAATTGTTAGGTGGAGACTATTTGCTCTGTTCTAATTGAAATTATTGCAGGAAACTGTTTGTAAATTTGAGAGTCTTTCAACTAATAGGAAGGAGAAAAATACCCAAACATCTTCTCATATTTAAGTAATCAATCATAGATGGAAATTAGAAATTTGAGTGAGACAATATTTGAATCAATGATTGCAGTAGGTGTTACTTTATAGGTTGAAATAATTTTGCCTAAGCAATTTGTTATAAAATTTCAAATGACAAACATACCAAAAAAAAAGACATAGTTTCTGAATATAAGTAGGGATCAAGTTTTTATAATTAATTTACCCAACTAAAAGGCAAGAAAATGGAAATGCTGAATAAAAGTACTAAGAACCTCTCAACATTTTGCCTCTTTCTAGGCTAAATTGTGGTAAAAAGTATCTAGTCTTTCATTTTTCATGGAAGTTATGTTTTTCATATTTAGGGTTTTTTGGGGGAAAAGTGTGAAACTTTTTTTCAGGACATTCCCTTTCAAAATATTTGACCATGTGAGATAAAAATATTTGAGCCCTATAGTATGAGGCTTTCAGAGCTCATCTTGCTCAGCTTATTTGAAAAGAAGATCAAGATGTAACTTGATCACTGGCAACAGGAATTTCATACTGGAAAAAAGCTCTGACAGTAGGGAATTACAATCTTGTTGACAAAAGAATCCAGGGATCCTACTGAAGCTAGACATCATTTCTTGAAATACAATATCGTTTCTTTGCTGTGAGGGTAACGGAGCATTTGCTGAGTATACATCTAATTAGGTTCCCATCCTGGAAGTGTCTTGGTCTCTGCTGTCCTCTGCCTTTGACTGACTGAAATGTCACAGCCCTGGGGCTTGAGGGAAGGTATTTGATTGGTTAAGGATGTGTGAAATTTAGCTTCCCCAAGAAGATGATATGATGGTCCTTTCTGTACTCAAAGCTTATAAAAGTTAGCAAAATATCTTGTTGAACAGGCTTGGGCTTGCTTGTTTTTTTCAGAAAATTTTGAATTAATAGTTTGTTCTTGGGGGGGGGGGGGGGGGTTCTACTTGGTTTAATTACTTTTCTGTTGTTAAGTTCTCTTTAGTTTCTTTGTCTGTTTAACAAAATCCCACAGGAGCATTCATACCACATTTCATAACTGACCTCTGTCCTCTTAGGAACCTGAAATTTTTACTGTCATATTTTCCACTTTCCTTTCTGCTGCAGCTTTCTGATGTTCTTCCCTATTCAGACCGAAGAAAGCCTGATGTTCCACTAACTGCAGATTGAGTCAGATATAGATAAAATGTAAATTTTAAAATTGGGGTTATTTCTGTAGGATTTGTGTTTGATTCATGCAAATTCCCCATCCATCTTTCAATGGCCAAAATGCATTGCTTGCATCCCAAAAACCTTTTTAAAAAAACAAACTTAAAACAATTGTATTGTAAACTTGGAGGCTGAGAGGTTAAGCGTAACATCGATCAGGCTGATGTTCATACAGTTTCACCCTCTCAATCTAAGTCGCAACTTCAGCTGCTCCTGCTGATTCCAGCCCTGTCTGTGCAGCCCGTGCTCATGGCTATAGCACCCAATCTGCCCTCTCGTCGAAGATATAAGTAATGAGTGTTTTCCTGAGCTGAGGAGACCACCGTTTTGCAGAACCGAGCACTGCATCCCCAGGCTAACTGGGTACTTGCTGACAGAGCCGTGCCTTGTTGGAAAGCCTGATAGAGCCAAAAGGCTTGGCAGGATCACATCAGTTCTCTGCACGCTTCTGAGAGGGGTTAGGGAAGAAGCCTGTTTAAACAGTAAGCAAGTCTCCTGGCCTGGCTTCCTACCTCTCTACCTGGTTTTCTGGGGAAAAGAGGGTACAAATTTCCTTGGTCTTCCTGATGTCATGCTGCAAGGAGGGGAGGGAGAGTGCTGAGCGCTAGGCAAGTGACAAGGACTCTTTTTCCTTCATGCATTTCTAGAAAGAGAAGTATTGAGGACATAAGAGGTTTGGTTCATGGTAGATAGATCAGTTCATCGTATGTATTCCATAAATATTAGAGGGTTCAGAGAACGGAATAATAATCATTAGCTATAAAATATTTATAATTTATCTATTTATAAAGCTGATAAACAAGTAATTTCATAAAACCAATTTAAAATGTCCTTTTTTAAAAAAAAATCTCAAATTGGTTCAGCTCTCAGGATAATTCCCGCTGTAAATTTTATGTTGCATATTTAATATTATTTGGTTTCAAGTAATTGTCTGTTTTAAATCTTACTGTTGCAGTTTTCTTGTATGCCCCAAGGCAACTGTGTATAAAGCTATCAAAAAGATAGTATATTCAAAAAGAACAAAATATGTAAATTTTTGTCATATTTTTACAAACCCATGTATATTTATCATAATTTCTAATTATTCTTTTTGCTTTACTGCATATTATTAGTTTAATTGAACCATAAACTTTAGACTAATAACACCAATTTGTCTTTCATTATACTTTGCTCTATTAACTTTTACAAATGGGTTCATCTCAGCCACTGATTGATGGGCGCACGGCAACTGTGCTAGACTTCTCGCCCACAAACAGCTACGTTGCATTTTCTGTTCTTGGAAAATGCTTTTTCTTTTTCTTTTTTTTTCCCAGGATACGAGTTTTTATTCTTTATTCTTGAGGTTTAAATACAAGATACATTTTGTAACTTTGCTCTTCCAAACATTAGCCCTTCTGGCAGAAACCACCAGCAGTAATAAGAGCTAGAGTTGTCAATTATTTCAAGGAATCCTTTTCAAAATAAAATGCTTGGTTCAGGGTCCCAGTAAAGCCCTATTCACTTCAGAATTTGGGGAATTTAAATCTCCTAGTGATCTTCATAGGCAGGCATTTCTCTGTCAAGTGGTGGGAATTCCATGAAACTGTAAAATCACATACATCTCTTGGGGAAAAAAACACAAACTATAAAATTACACAAAAATAACAGAGAAAATTGCAAAAAATAGCTATTGCAGGGCCACTTAGCAAATTCATAGTTTGGTTAGGGCCAAGACTCTTTTTAACAGCACAGTCCTCGTATCCCCTTCTACCGTACTCACAAATCTAACCAATCTGCAGGGAAAAACATGAGTATTGAAAGTAAGCTGGTCTCTCCCAGCTGGGTCCGGTCTGATCTCTGGTCACCTGGGCCAGCTTCACAGGCTCAGGTGGTGCTCTGCCTTGCCCTGTCCTGTCACCAAAGATCAGTTCTGTGATTACTGTCCCTGTCCTGTGAAGACTTCTGGATATGCAGTCCAGCTGTCACATCTTTGAAAAATACAGAGAACAAACAATACCCTCTGCATACTTTTCCTATCTTTGCCATTGTTACTGAGGCTCTATTGCTCAGATACCTTGCAACATAGTTTTCTTTCTCCCATGTTCTTCTTCCACTTAGAAAAACCCAAACATTTTCTCCTTTGTACTATCTGTTCAGCTTCTTACACACAGGCCTCAAATGCAGTTGTCTTTCCAAGACTCCTTCCAGGCAGAAATAAAAGGAACTCCAAGGCGCCTTCAGCCAGGCAGCCGAGACCTGCAGTGTCACTGAAAAGTGTGGGGAAAATGCAGCTGCTGCCACAGAGGCCTTCTTGAGTCTGAGTCCCACGGGAAATTATGGGAGATAACAAGCGATTTGAATAAGGGAAAATGTGTGACCCACAAGTCCGAGATACTTTTAAAATTAGCTGTGTATCACCACATTTGTGATAAAATTATGGCAAACTGAGGGAAAAAAGTGGAGGAGGACGAAAAAAATGACAGCTTGAGAGGCAATCAAGCAGAATGAGAAGAGCGTAGGAACAGAGAGGGGACCCACATGAGGAAATTGGGAAGGAAAAGGAAAGGGAATGGAAGTTAAAAACCCTCCAAAAGATATGAGAAGATGCAGGGGAGAAGCAGCAGAGTGAGCTGCAACCCATGCAGTCTTACGGCACCCAAAGGTCCTCTACTGCAATAGAAATATTGCAGTTCCTTGCTATGGATATACCTTTTTGTGTGTCTTGGTCTGTAGAAAGAGAAGTCTGCTTATTCCAAAGCCATAGTGCCCCAGGAGCAGTGTCCCTAAACAGCAACCTTTGCGAGGGAAAAAAGCCGTTTTGGAACAAGTATGAAGCCTACTGATGGGAAATACTTACCTTGGGAATTCGGTAATCCAAACAGTAACATCCTCCACAAAGCCAGTGTCTCACCAAATAGAGGGTTGTGACGTGCTTTTCATTTCAGCTTTGAATTGTTGTGTGGAGTACTAGTGATTGTTAAAAATATGGAAAATGGGGTTGAAGCAGTAACTCTACAGCAAGAAACAGCGGAAAAGGAGTACAGAAGGTTCTGCATTTTCCCATGTCTCCATCACAGTGTTTTATTGTGTTCAGATGTCTTTCTTTTTGCACAGATCTTACTAGAACCAGTCTGGAGTTTCCAGAGTTTCAGTGAGTTTCCAGTGGGTTTCCAGTGTTTCAAGTGAATGTTATAACTGATGGGCTAACAGTTAGAAAAGAAAACATCCTCTCTGTTTTTGGAGATTGTTTTCTGTAACTTCAAGTGGCGTTAGTTTCAATTTAGTGCAGAAGGTGAGGATAGTGAACAGGAGGAGAGCAAGCGAGAGCTGCATACTGCCTACAGTAATTGCTGTGGCACAGTAAAGCACGACAGTGACATTTTATTAGGTTAGTTTCTATGTCACTACACTCAGATATTCACAAATGACGACTCATGCCTGTAAAACAATTAAATCATTAAATGAATTATGAGACTTGATAATAAATAATGCATCTGGGGACTCTGCATTTGCCATCTGCATTTTGAGAACACTCCTGGAACACAGTCAGGTCCTGTTTTCAAGTGTCTTCATGCAGCCAGGTTGGCTGCAACCTGCTTTTCTTAACAAAGGCGGACATTCCCCAGTAATCACATATCTTTGTAGGCCATGGCTTCAGTGTAAATTTCAGCTACATCACTGCTCCAAGGAAAGCTGTGAGAGCTGGCAAGGTTTCTAATCTCCTGCAAAGCATTTGTTACATGTATATATCTTGGATATTTTGTAGCCGATGTCCAGGTTTTGAAATCTGAGCTGTAATATTGAGATTGTCATGGATGCTTAAATTACCTTATATGCTTCTGTTCTTTGGTGGCTTTTAATAAGGGAAACAGCTGTAACTTCTACAAAGACAAAGAGGCTTCCTTTGTCTATGAGTCACCACACCCTGTATGTCACATACAGGGACATCTAGTGAGTCTATAACATTCTGCAAGAAAACATAGCCTTACTGTATCATTGAGCACCAGACCATACAGTTTATCAAGCTACACTTTTATGTAGGTAATCCTGTGATTATCTAATTTGTATGTAAAGCAATTATATCTTTGCTACATGCACATTTTAAATGGCAATAAACTTTTTACTAGGCAGCTATTAACTTCTGATGGTGTTTTCAGTATATATTTTTGAAAGGACAACTGTGAATGTTTTTCAATAAACGAGTTAGCTATTTTTTATTATCTCTGCTGCATGGATCTGCGAATACTATTTACAGTAGAAAAATATAAACATTTCTTCCTTCACTTGAAAGTGGTGTTTCTTTGTGGTATGGCATAACATCTCTGTGTTTTATGCTGACACTCACAATGATGAATCAGTTCAGCTTTCCATATGTAAACTTTTATTCTGTTCCTAATCTTCTTTTAACTGATCAAAATAAAAATATAAGAAGGGATAAAATACTTTATTTCTTCTGGAATCAGTGAAATCACTGTAAATTATTTGTTTCCTTTTTTTTTTTAATTTCTCTTATTCTTTGCCTCAGTTTCTGTGTCATTCTTCCTGGTGGCAGTGGCAGAAAATGGAAAGTGTCATTTTGCTGGAACAGAAAACACAATTTTCTTATTGAATTGCTCACTGTGGCCATCCATGTCCTTATTAGTAACGCTGTAAAGTTCTTACAAAAGCTTTTTCTTAGTTTTTAAAATGGCAATATGAGTAATAATTATTAATAAATAAAATTTTGATCCATGGTGCATTAAAGTGAAATGGAAGAAACTAAAAATCAGAAAAAATATTATAATAACTGAAATGTACATGTCCAGTTCTATTCCTTATTGAAATATATACTTGATTCCTATTCTTGTCACTGAGAGTGTATTTGACCTGTCAATTATTTAAAATGCTAACAAAGTTTATTGCTGAATTTTCCGAAAAAGATGTGTAACTATTGACTTCTAAGCTGGCACAAAGTTTTTCACATGTTTAATTAGAAGAGAAGTAGATTACTCTTTACGATAGTAAGAACGTTTTTTCTCTGCATGTTTTAAACAATTATTTTCTGGACATATGCTTTTTGGCTCAAAAAAATCTGCAGCTTATGAAGTTGTTTGTTATTTTGTTGTGATTTTATACGCAATGGAAGGGTGAGGAAAAGGTCAGCAATAACTCTGCTGTTGCATTTTCACTGGGAAAAACATAATATTGATCGATAAGAAAATGGAAAAAGCACAACTATTAGCGTCTTACTTGATCTTCTCCGACCTTTACCCTGCCATGTTGATTTTATTCTTAAATGTTATGTCTGTTGTTCCAAAGGTTTGTCCTGTTTAGTCTTTTATTTAATTAATACATGATCTTCTTTACTCTCTCTAATGTTAAAACATGAAATTCGTTTTTATTCCTTGTTGAACCATTGTCCTCTTTACAATAAGCAATGCACGCTGGATAATAACTCCGTGTAGGAATCGGCTTGCTTAAAACTACTCTAGAATCACAATCGATGGGTACTTAAGTTCATCAAATTGTTTTTCAGGTCCACAGGAAAATTAGCTTTAAGGATGTGTAAGCTCTTTAAAAAGAAAATTTAAATCTCACGCTCTTAATCTTCCTGGGTGTAGACTGAAGAGCAGAAAATATGGTATTGAACCTCAGTACTTTACGGAACATCTATGTATCTGCTAGGTAGTGACTATAAAATGTACTCAAGGAAGCACTCTACACCATGAGGGCAGTCTGCATATGGTAGTATATTTGATACATCTGCTCACACGGGGCAGGGTGCCGTGGCAAAGCCACTGGAGTGCCTTGGTTTGCCTTTTGGCACAAAATCTTCTCATGCGCTGCAAAAGATGACAAATCATATGTTTTGGCACTAAAAAGGAATAAGGGCCTGTTTTTATTCATGGAAGTAGAAGAAAATAATCAAATGAAATATGCAAGCATAAACACACACAGAAAGGGCAAGAAGTCGAATTTGCAGACGTTGCGCATTTTAGGCTGCACCCCTTGCTGAGGAGCAAGCAGGTGGCAGAACGGCTCCCAGTCTCGCTGGGAGCGGGGCAGGGGCGTTCTTGTCCCAGCACTCTGCCCTGGCTGGCACCTTCGTGTCCCCACACTCCTTCAGCCCATGAAGCACCCATCGTCTTTGGCTATGCTTTTTAAAAAAAAAAAAAGCAAAGCAAACAAAGCAGTGGATGGTGAACCTCATGGGATTTTTTTTCTTCCCTTTCTCCTGCTTGCATTTCTTCTTCTAAAAAGGGACGGAAAACCAGCCCCAAACTGGCCTGAGACTGAGGTCACTCATTTGTAGCTTCAAAGAAATATATGGGGAATTCAATATGTCAATAATTTAGCTTATAGCTACGTTCTAAGTTGGTATCTGGGTTTATAACTTCTTCGTTCAGGTGCTCTTTAACAGAAAAAAAAGTGGTCACAGCGTCATTTGCACTCCTAGAACTAAACAGGCTTCAGAAACAAGTTAGACACTATAATAATAAGGCCTTTTTTACAAAGACATAGAGTCCTGATCACTTGAATCCAAGAGTTTTAAATAATTATGAGGGTTGTTCCTGGTAACATTTTCAAATTTCAGAATGGCAGGAAGTTCTAAAGGGTGGCAAGTAAATTTGTATTTTAAAACAATCATTAGAATAAACCTGTATAGATGACACTGAGTCTACCAAATAATGGGATAACTGATACGAAAAATAAAGGATGAAAATATAATCAATTTCAGTTGACTTTTTTTATATTTTTTTACATAAAATAGCCTCATTTCCTTTCTTAAGAGATGACTGGCTGATTGAAGGTACCTTTATTAGCCTGATCAGGCTGAATGTCTGTACAGTTTTCCACATATTACCATGCAAATTTCTCACTATCATAAGACGATATGATATGTGATATACAAATGATAAATATCCAACAGAGTAATTACTAGAGAATCATAATCAAGCTTGTTTCCAGTGAGGTCTCACACAGACCAGTTCTTGCTCCAGTGCAGCCATAAATCATTGACAAAAGCATAAGAAAATATAAAATAATTGTTGATAAGGTTTGCAGGTGCCACAAAAACAGATGGAATGGTAAAAAAATCATGACGACAGGTCATTTGTACAGGATCCTCTGCATCATTTAGTAAACTGGGAAGAAATAACATGCATTTTAATATAACCAAATGCAAGACCAAACACCTAGGGATAAAAAGTACAAGATTTAACATTAGGGAGACAATACTTTAAGAAGCACTGGGCCTGAAAAGGCAGTAATACTTTTTCAATGGAAATATTTTCTCATCTGGCGCTACAGCCGAAAGAATTAGTATAAGTCTGTGGGTTTATAAGCAAGAAAACATCGAATAGGGGGAGAGAGTTGTATTATCTCTGTCAAAAGTTACTGGCACCATTGCCAAAATGCAGTCTGATATCTATTCTTCAAAAAAGATAGTAAAAGCTTGGAGAGTGTTCAGAGAAGAGCTACAGGAATGATTTTACAGACAGGAAATTCCACCTTACAACCAAACCTAAAGGAAGCTTAACGTTTTTAGCATATCTTAAAGAATCGCACTCCACGAGATGTATATGCCCTGTATATAGTTCTCTAACTACCGAAAGTGTTTCCTTTAAATAGGGCACTTGAATTCAGAAGACACTCGCTCCAGCAATCAGAATATAAAGCTATGTATAGAAAGATTTTTTTTTAATTTGAACTTTTACATCAAAACTGAATGGGTTTTTTTTCTTTCCTAAAGGATGTTTTGCAGTCAGTCACAAGTTTTTAAACTCAATACCAGATTAAATTAAATGGCTAAACCATACAGAAAACGAGATGATATTCTGGTCTTAAAAATCTGTTAACCTCTATGAATCTTGAATACACCAACACTTCTCTGTAAAATTCTTTGGCATAATGCCAGAATAAAAGGCTGTGCTTATCATTATTATTTGTTCACATTATTTCTCAAAGGTGAACAGTCGCTAAACAAATATTACAGGCTTTTTTGTAACATTGAACTCCTCTATCATCATATCATTATTTCTCCAGCTCTCTCATTTTGAGTGCTTGAAAGTTGTTTTCGATTGCAAATTAGCCAGGGCAAAAAGAAGAGGGGCGGTGAAATCTCATCATATGGAAGATGTATCTGATTTTAGTGACCTGTGATCTTGGGTGTTCGTTGTAAATAAGGATTGCATAGTAAAGAAAATGTTGATAGATATATTTATCTAATGCAAGTTATTCCTTGTGAAGCCTGATTTATTCTTCTCCAAGGTTTTGCATATTTCTTCCACTGTGTGAGGTTAGGAGGAAGAGCCACAGATAAGAAAGTATCTGGAAGACTCAACAAGTTATCTGCCTTGACCTTTGGAGAGCCTTAAAGGGAAGTGTTGTCACTCTGAGGAGATGTAGAGGTCATACTAGGCACAGAGCCAGCCTACAACTTTTTTTAGAGTGTGTCAGAGCCAGGGCAAAGTGAAGACAGACTAGACTTAATCCTTTAACCTAACCTGTCAAAACTGCATCAAGTCAGCACTGCCAAATCTGCAGCCACCTCATAACTCAAAAAGGTATGCATGAGTGCATTTATGAATTTGCTTTTGAAAAGCAGTTTTATGGTTTGGTATTCACAGCATTATGAAAGCTGGCCACATCGCTGGGTATGCAAACATAAAGCTAAATGCTGCCTGCTGCATGAGCAATTCATCCCACCGAGTCGTAAGAAGATATGAAATAAGATTATTGCAAAAGGTGATTGTTTTTAAGGGATACTTACTTCCAAACATAAAAAATACAGACTTCAAAGAAATTAGGTTTGTGTTGTTTTAACAAAACCAGCAGAAATAACCTGTTTGTCAAATCCATGGTAATGGATAAAGCACACAGCACATTAACATGATATTTTATATTCATTGACTGTGCAGAAAATACTGTTCCTGTGTAGTGATGATAGTTTGTTTAAAAGAAACATTTTTTAGGTATTTGGGTGGTTTACATATGTGCATGTGTGCATGTTGGCTTGTGTGTATGGAAGTATGTTCATGTGCATTTTGTGTAAACCTGCAAATAGTTATAAAAGGAAACATCCATGTGAAAAATAACACAAATTCATGCAAAACACAGGGCCATATCCTAACCGCTGCAAACTAGCTTGGCTGACAATGGCACCGCAGCCGTGCTCAGACATGACAGTTGTCACAGCTCTCTATATGGCTGTGAACTTTAAATCATGAATATACCGTGAGGCAAATGAAAAATGCTACAAAGCTCATTTTGTGCCGTTAATCCCTGAGCTTTTCCTTTAGATGGGTGAAGACACAGTAACAATTTTATCTGTCCTCAAGGAGGATATTCTGAAAACTATAGCCTGGATACACAAAGGGACTGGGACTACAGCCCTCTCTTGAAAGAAAGGATTGTAACCTGCAAAAAAAAAAGCTAATGTTTTGGTCCTGTGATGGGCTGGTGCTGCAAACCCATACCCAGGCATAAGACATGGATCACCTCCCCTCCTTTGTCTGTGAGGGTTCACACGGTCACTGTTGGCAGAAGAACCCTGCAAGCCACAGCGTGGGCTCCTTGTCTGACACTGGGGCAAGCCAGGGCTCAAGCCCTTGCTCCAGTGCTTGTTTAAGTGCTTTTACTGTTGGTCTCCTGGAGCACGGCATCCAGCTTGGCCCGCTGGGGCAGCTGGAGCACCCAAGTGGACCTTGCCGGGTCTATCTCTCCCCTGCCAAATCAATGGCTCCCATGCAGAGGGCAGGGCAACTCCTCCTGCCGCCCCCCAACCCCAGGGCTGGTGGTTCAGCCAGCATGGGTCTTTGTGAGGATCAAGGAGCCTTGAAGAGACTCTGTGTGTGTGTGTGCGTGCGCGCGCACATAGAAAGATCTGTGTCTGTGAAGGACAAGGACAGAGCATGAGTGTGATCTCTGCCTTAATGATCAATTAACTGGGAAATTGTCAAAAGAAAACACAAAAATGTCAAAATTTTGTTAATAGTTCTTGCTTGTGAACTTGGAAGAACCATTAATGACACTTTGAGATTTTTACGCTGCAAACATCAAAACTAAAATTCAGTCTTCTTTTCTCTTGGAAAACGAGTGTGCTCTCATCTTAATGAGTCGTCTGAGCAATTCCAAGGCAGGGCAAAGAAGTCCTTATATTCACTTTCCACATAGAACATGACAAAATTGGAGACCTGCGAAAAGTAGACCAAAACATGAAAAGAAAAAGAAAAGACAATATAATGAACTATTGAAAAGAATAAGGGAGTCTGAGTTATGAGCGAAGTCAAGTAAAAATTATCTTAAACACATGTGCCAGGGATTTTAATTCATATGTATCGCTGATCTCTTGTGAAAACTCTATCAACTAATCAAGAATTCCACTTTCAGAAGGAGCAGTAGGTTGGCAGATGTTCCCCACAGTCTTTGTGCTTTTCTGAGGAACGGCTGTGACAGTCTATTTGTACGATCATCCAATGATCATGTTAGGCACAAATACTAACCTTGGCAAGTGGATACAAATTGAGCAGTCTAGCTGGTTGCTAACAAGAGGTAAACAAGACCCTTTTGCCTTCAAATCAGAATAGGATTGAAAAATACTCAGAATCACCGCTACAAAGGAACAGAAAGTACATTGTTTCATGCCTAAATTACTGAAGATATTTAATATAATATACATATAACATACATTTACAAGGACATGAGTCGTAATGCTGCCATAAAACTGAAACCTGGATTACCTGTTACTACTACTTTTGGATAGAAATGAGTCATTTCAGGATACGTGAAGAAAAACAGATTTCCAACTTCAAATACATATACAAGGACATATTTTGACTTACATTTTCAGACTTTAATGACAGAAGGCCAGTCCACGTTTCTGGGATGACTGGTTTCATAACCCGGGCCATAACTCCTGCCTCAAGCCTCTAATGGCTTACAAATGGCCACAGGCCTGAATCTACACTCGGAGCTAAAGATTTCCATCTTCCAAAGGAGATCTTACCTGTTTTTCTCATTCACCGCAGTCTTTAGTCAGACTTCTTTCTTGTGCCTTTTGTAGAGAACAACTCCTCTGTAGTGAGAATATGTGTTATGAAATGCTTATTTTGTTCCCCAAGTATTAAAGAGCCACATTACATGTTTCACAAGTAATTCTGTAAGAATACACTGTAAAAAGGCATAAACTTCTTCAGAATAGGCAGTGTAACTTTGAACAATTTAGAACATGTATAGCCATATGTAAAATTAATCTATAGCTAATACTACTGGTGTAATACACTAAATTAAAGGTGACTGTGGATTAGAAAGCCTGCAATAGTTGTACTTCAGCTGCATCTCAGTATGAAAGTTAATGGCTTTGTTACCTGGGAAAGAAGACTGGGAGAGATGGCCTTGCCATAGTCCTGTTAAGTATTTGTATATCTTCCAGGAACTTGAGAATGGCAAAGAAGAAAATTAGTTTTAACTGTCACACAACAATTGCATAATGAATTTAGAGCTCAAAGCAGACTTTGGCCATGCAAACCTATTTTAGTGAATGCAAAATCAGAAGGTGCAAGTTTGCCATTTCCAACTTGTAGCCTTTTGACAGTTTGGTTGTTTTGTCTTGACCAGATCCCCAAATGACAATTGTCACTGGAGACTAAGCATTCCCACTTACACTATCTAAAGTGTAGAGGGCATAGAAGTATTTACTTGTATGACTCAGAATCGAATATGGTGCATGTTGTACCATACTGAGCTAAATTACATGGGAAAAGAGATCAAGAAGAAATAGGACATCCTTACCAAAAAACTTCTTGGATGTAAATGTGTATTTGCTTCAGGTTTTTACATGAAACAGAATTAAAACTTTTTAACAGCTACTCCTGACACTGCAACAGCGAAAAAGCAAAAGAACCAGATCTGGTGCCAGGAGGAGCAGGTATCTCCCACCGCCATGGGGTGGCCTGTGCTGGCTGAGCACCGTGCCTCTCTCGGCTGGCAAAGGAGGAGGTATCACCAGTGCTGGTGAGAGTTGTGAGCAGGAAAGCTCCTGTATGGGCAGAAGTCCCTAAGCTCTGTCCCCTGTGTCTCGGGAAGGGGGTGTTTCTTTCAAGGGTCTCAGCAGTACAGTGCAAGCCTTTGTTTTGGGCTCACCCCCGAGGGTGTGGTGGGCTCTTCATACTCGGAAGTTGGTGGGTTTACTGACATTATTCCAAGGAGCCAAACGTTTTATTCTGACCAGACTCAGAAACACCCTCTTTCACCTCTGACAGGAGCCTGATTGCTCTAGTGCTTTAGATCTGGGTTACTTAAAGATACCAAATGAGGCTGATCAGATGCTGAAGGGCTGCCAAGATTACAGGCCTGTCGGCCCTATCACTTTTGTTATTAATTATGATAAAACTGTACAAGCAGCAACCTGGTCCATTCAGCACAGACACTGGGACAGCTTTCCTCCCTTATAGTCCCCTCTTTTCACTGCTCCAGCTATTCTTAGCTAGGGGAACAGTCCCTTGTGGGATGATTGTCATCTGGTATATATACATTGCAGCAGCTGACTCAGATAACCAGGAAACTATAACCAGCTCCCTGACTGCCCTGGGAACTTGGCGGCATCAGCGAGTCTGGCCCAGTACCAGGAACAAGCACACAGCCATGAACTGCATCTTGGAGGAGCAGGACACGTGTTTCTGATGCTTCTTTGCTTTTCCGACTTACACCGTAAAGACTTTTGGAAAGCAGTGAAACGTAGACAGATATCCAAATTGCAAAAACGAGACCCAGATTTAAAGACAAACAAAAACAAGTCCTAAGGAGCTTGATGATGTTTGTATGATTCCCACCTTGTATCATCACTGTGGAGGTCTCTGCCTCTATTTAAATTACAAAACCAGTATACCTTTTTTTGCTCTTATCAGTGATGGCTTCCTGTTTCCTGCTGACACCCCTACACATTCCTGTATTGGTCATCTTCTGTCAGTGGGTCTGTTCCTTGCAAAGCAAACAAGGCAGAATTATTAAGTCATTATTAACCCCGGGTGCACAAGGTTACCCCCTCCACAAAAACCCTTTTCTGAAAGTCTCTGTTATTAAATTCATTCTGATCTGATTTCTGAAAATGAGTCTTCCACAAGAAAACCTGCAGGAAAGGAGGAGTGGAGAGATGGGTTACAAGCAACTGCTTGACAGGATCCGGCAAAGCTGGTGGGGCCTCGGAGCTGGGAGGACTTCCTTCTTCTGGCGGCAGTGAACAATTCTGTCACCTTGAAATGTGTGTATAACTTCACCCCTAGGCTGCAGTTTCACAGGCAGTCGAGCCCATAATGTCTTATTTGCAGACAAAAGGAGGAAATCTCGTACGCCCCATCCCTGCTTCCTATCCTCCTTCCTCCTTGTCTCCGCTCCCAGCTGCAGACCTCTGCCTGCTCTTGCACTTCTTGGTTCCTTTGCTGATTCACATCAGCTCACTAAAATAGAAAAAAAACTATTCATCTTTTTTTTCATGAGTTACTTTTCTGCTGTTTTGGTGGGCTAAATTGGCTCATGCAGGAGCACCCTTTGCCTCTGCATTTTGACCCACAGAAACAGCTGAGTTAGGGTAACACACTTCTATCCCCCTGCACAACCAGGAGAAGAGGCTGGCGCAGCGTGCTCCCTGCTTCTTGTCCTTTCACTGCCTAACCAAGGTTGGTTGGTCCTTCTGTTGCACCTGAAGGATGGTGATGGGCTCAGCCCTTGTTCTGAATAAAACCCTTGACTATGTTTGAACTCAAGCTCTTCCTGCCCTCAGCCATTCAGAATAACAGCACTGCTGCTTAAACAGAGCAGTAGAAGCAATTAGGGGAGGTGCTCAGGACAGATTCATCACAGCCCCCTTTGTGCAGTGACCATTCCCCTGAAGAGCTGATGGAGCTGTTTTCCTCAGTGGCCAATGAGCTGCAATTTCAGGCTTATCTGACAGCAGATATTTCTGCCAGCTTTGCAAGTCTTGGCGTTGTACCATGATCCATCGTTGGAGTCTTCCTGTCACCATTTCCACTCTGGGGTTCCTACGACATTCTGGTTTGCAAAGTAAAAATCCCTGGTAGTGATCCTTGCTTGGCCCTGGTACAGCCTTTTGCCAGCTCTCTGCTTTTGTTCATTACTATCCAGAATTCAGCTAACTTCTGTTCCTTTTGAACTGATCTCACAAAGAAACCCTACATTTCAAGAAGGAGGTACAAGGCAGTCAATACACCAGGACTCTGACTTAAGAGCCAGGTCGATCACAGAGGTCAATGAAGTGATCTCCTCACATCAGACATCCCGCAACAAGCTCTAGCCAATCTCCCAAAGCCTCAGTGCGCAGATCTGTGCAGAGCGAATGCAGCTTGTAGACAATAAGCAGCAGTGGACAGCTGTTCACACACTCTGGAGGAGTAGGAGGCATGAAGTTACCACAAGAGAACATGGCCAGTCAGGAGCTGGTAGCAGGCTTTCCCACTTATCACTGCTTGCCTTCACCTGTCCTCATGTCAGGTTCGAAGTACCCCTTTTCCTCAGGTGGTGAGCAGGGTAGATATATATAAAATATATTTTTTCTTCCTTATTGCAGGGCCATTTAAGGAAATGGACATGTCTGAGAAGTCACTTGGAGCTTTTGGGAGCTATTTGCGGCTACTACTGTTACGACTGAATGGAATTTAAGTAAAAAAAAAGAGAAGTTGGAAATGAGTTTGAGGCAGGGAAATTTCTTTAGGTATAAGAGGATGCAGAACAGTAATGGTGAGAGACTGGGAGAGGAAGAAAGAACAACAGCAGAGCTAGCGGGAACAGTGCCAGTGCAGAACTAGGATGAGTGATAAGAGGCATGGGGAAGCGGGGAGAAGAAGAAAGAGAAGATTGTGATGCATGGAAGCAAACCAATTCACCCTTCCTGATTCTGTGGCGTGTTCCACTTTGAAGCCTTTTGTGCTGTATCAAAGCAAAGACTGTATCGCACAGCCTGAGCAGCCACCGCAGTTGCAAGCTAATAGGAAAGGGAAGAAGTAGCAGCATGCCAGTTAGGTTTGCATGATGCTGACAGCAAGCCTTGCAGGATGGAGAGGTATGCTAGCAATGTCTCCCTTATTTCAATGGGTGTGTGGGATATTTAGCTCCCAGCTTTACTTATGAAGATTAATGCTGTTCCCTCTTAACTATTGCTTTGTGGAAAGTCCAGATCAAAAGACACAAACCAGCTCAACAGAGAGTGCTGGTCAGGGAGAGACAGAGAAGAGGCCATCGTGTGTCCAGATTATTTCATACTCAGACATTTTGTTTGAACCAATGCTGAGAGCTGTGTTCGGGTTAAGGGAAGTTTGACAGTGCTGCTGGAACTGCTGAGAGGAAGCTCCAGCCAGGTTGAGTTACACATGGGTGCTGTGTCCTGGCCCCCAGGTTAGGGTACCACATTAGCCGCTCTTGAGTGAATGCTAAGACAAATCCCTAGTAATCACCATTTCTTCTGTGCACCCTGTTCTGCACTTGAAGGGAACCTGAACAAGCAAGGAGGGAGCCAAAATCTGTTGCAGCAATCCCCTGCTGTGGGTAGTCAAGGGACTGGGACTGTGAGAGTGAAGGCGCAAGCTTGTTCCTCAGCTCGGACAAAGCTTCAGTGTCAACAAATGCTGGCAAGGTGTCCTGTTCCTGTACAGGTCAGCTCCTGGGACTTCCTTCGGGATGTTGTTAAAAAGAGTCAAATAAACAGTCCTGCATTCTGTCAGGTCTGAACCCATGACCAATGCGTTAGAATGAAGTAACAGCTAGTGAATAGCTAGTGAAGAGGAAAGCCCTGAGAAGTACTTGCCTAAATTTACAGCAAGACCCTGAGTGGGATTCCTTTAACCCATCATGGATATTGGAGGTCAGAGGACCTGCCATAGAGACCATCTCTTTCCACTGGCTATAGGGGGAGTTCAAGTTGATTATGTGAAACACCTTATTTTTTAACTCATCTGCAGTTGTTTCCCACTCTTCTCAATATGCAGGAACAAATTCTCTGTGGGGCTGAACTTTTAAAAATAAGAATCTAAGATCAGGCAGTAAGCCACATACTTCCTTTGGCTTAGGATGAGACACTTACATTGCCATTTTAGTTACTGCAAACCAGCCTGACATTTTTGAAATGCTTAAAATCATGTGCTTCCATTGACTTTAATGTGTCCGAAAGGAACCAAACTATTTGTTAATCTGCTGTCTATGAGTGTAATGAAACAGAATCCTTTGGAAAAGGAAAGTTTTGCAAATAACGACAGGAAAGGCATAAGCTGTCCTAAATTCCCTGTGCCTGCTGCCTTTTTCTGCTTAAAGTGCTATCTTCTTTCCCTTAAAATTTCAAAGCCTTAGAAACATTTTTTGGCTTTGCTCACATTTATAAAGCTAAGGGTATCCAGAGAAGGGGCGGGGGAGTTGATTTACATGGGCAGTCATACATAGCAGAAGATACAGCTCTGCATTTGTAGACAAACCATAGTCTGACATTTGTTCACGTAAATGATACGATGAATAATTATGAAAAATGATCTAATTTGGGAAAATTACAATCAGGTCATGTACATTACGGGGAAAAGAACGAAATTAATTATGTACAGTGTGTAACTGTCAAATTCCAACAACATATGTAATGGAAAGTCAACAATATATAAGGATCCAGGTAATTTCTATAAAGCCTGAATTTCTCTGGATGTTCACGTTCCTCGGCTTCACAAACTGCTGTACTCCAGCTTATCAAGCTGTACGTGTAAAAAGATGGGCCAGGATTCAAAGAAATCTTTTAAGGAGGATTATTGTTCTGTAGAATCGAAACGGTAGTCTGACTACCGATGGCTGCACCATCGTGGGGGTTTGTGTTGTAGGGCTCAGCAAAACTCCTAGTAAAACTGCAGGCAACTACTGACTGCCCAGTTTTGAAAATCAAACTTATTGTGACAAATAGGCTATCTATGAATCACTTATACACATGAAAATGTCTAAAGAGCAAATAATCTTTAAGATTTTGGTCACAGTGTCACATTATCAATCCCTTAAATTATAATAGTGGAACTCATGGTATTACTGGTCCACTGTAAAACTGCTTTTCTGTGAAAATAATATGATTTTTTTAATGGTTTCTTGATTATTTCCATTATAATTAAACTATTTAAAACTTTTTAGTGTAAATATTCTCTTTCCTAGAGGCATTAAAAACATCACTATGTCTGAATTGTGCTAATTATTAAAACATGACCAGTAAAGAATGAAAAATTATTAGAAATGGCAGCATAAAAGCCCACACACTTTTTTATGGGTTTATATCCTCAAAGAAATCTAAAAAAGGAAGCAAGTGCATCAGTTGTGAAAAGTGAGAGCCTCAACTTTCAGTTAAAGAAGCTGGTGTCTTTGCCTTAGGTGGGACTATTGTGACTGAATACAAATTGTATTCCAGTTATAACTTTGGGAGTTGCTGACAGAAAAATAAGTATTATTTTAAAATACCTGATCCTAAGCTTGGCATTAGGAATTTTTACTCTGTTTCCAAAACCAATAATCTTATCACTCAACGTGCACATACTTCACATTCACTTTAATACGGAAAGCACACACCTTGTACAAAATGGAGAAAACAGATTAGAAAGAATAAAAACCCATTTCAGTATGGACTGGGTGTTCACAACAGGCTCACTGGGGACCTTTGATCTTACAATCAACAACCATGTATTTCCGTCTGCTTAGTTTTTCCTATATGATTACCTTAAAAGAATTCTTGCCATATGTCATTTGAATCCTTTGGGGACTTTGAAAGAAAATGAGAAGACTACTTAAGCAAGCTTTGTAAATGTATGTGTCTGTCCATATGTATTAAAGTGTACAGATAATTTTTATCTTATGCCATACTTAAATTTATTAAAAATAAATGAAATGTACTGAATTTTATCACAGCTAAAATGTGCAGCTTAACTGGTTGATATTCATTTAATTTTTGCTGACATGTACGTGTTAGGAACCAAGCTCAAATATTTATATTAAAAGAATGAGAAAAAATTTCTGAAGCTTTCGTATGTCTAGCAGAAACACCTTTATTTCTACTTATAGAGGTATGTACATGTAAATATCTGAGATTATGCAAGTGTTTTTTTCCTCATATAACCACTATAAATAATTGTGGTAATCAAGAAATTGATACTACTTAAACTAGACAAAGTGATAGAAAGTACTGTGCATGATTTATCAGGCAACTTTCCCAGTGCACAACAATCCCATCCTGAATTACTAGCTCACCTCTTTCCTAGCCTGTAGTCTTAATATTGACACACTGCACTAAACAATATAGATCATGATTGGCATTCGTGCATGCACACGTTAGGCAAGTTCAATTCCCATGCTATTTAAAGCAAATTACATGTACGATGGATCACAGTTTGAGAGAGAGCAGCTTCTGTGACCCTTACTTCTTCCTATACTCTTCAAAAGGGCAGGGCCAAGATCTGGTAGGCAGGAACAACAGACAGGAGAAATCAGCATTCAATAGGAACAAAATATTGAACTTCTGGGCTTTTTAAGCAAATTACATACAGATACCGTTTGCATAGTTGCCAATTTCTTGAATCAGAAGCTTCAGGACCTTGCAGAGGAACAAAGGAGGGGAAGGGTTGCCCTAGTCTAGTCTGAACAAAGGTTTTTCCACAGTATTATTTATGCAAGTGCCGAGGCCCAGATCTAGAAGGATAAAGGACCTGCTTAACCACTTTACAGTGCATCGGCAGCATGCAGTGAAATATGCTGCAGAATAGGCTCTGAAGTGAAGGTAGCAAAATGGTCAAAAGCGATTAACTCCATTTCTCACAGAATTGCCTAGCCTTTAATCCAAACCCCCAAAACGTGGCAGCCTGTCATTGCTGAAGCTGTTAGAGATGTGTTACTGATTAAGAGCATATATTGTCTCTGCACAGAGTGCAGTCACTGAGCGTATTCAGTTTCTATTTCTTAAATTATGGCTCTAATGGACTTACTGTTTCCACAGAAAGATTTGGCGACATGGGGTATGCTACACTAAAGTATCTTCCATTTTTATCCCACACTTCAATCTGCATGTGGAGTGGATTCAGTCTTTGCTCCAGCTTTGAAGAAGGAGGTATCCTTTATTTGAAGCTGGATGCAATAATCATGGCCACACATCCTTCTTTAGTTCAGGAAATCTCACTGGTGAGAGCTGTGCCAAAACCTGCCTTTAAGCCAGCATTATCTGACTGAATTTGGTAACATATGCAAAGTCAGGGACTTATCCTTTTCCAGATCACAAACAATTAATGTATTACTTCCTTCTGGCAGAGCATTAATCAGGGTAAGTCAAGATGAAGGCTGAGAACCTTTGTCTCCTTACGTCTCAGTGTCTGAAGAATTTATAGTAGTTAAAAGCAATGGAATGAAAATAAAACACTTCCTTACATCCTTTTCTTAACGTTGTCCTATTTGTAGAGCTATCTGTCCACCAGTCAGCTACCTCTGTGACAGCAGCAATCAAGGTCTTGTAACGATACTCCCCATCACATTCATCTGGCCATCTAGAGTCCCAGCTGCTTAAAAATAACAACCCCGGGGGCATACCAGCTGAAACGAAGTATGCCCAACAGGAGAACCTCTGCAGCTATCTTTGTAAGAATCCTTCTTCATCTGTACCTATGTGGCTCTCCCATATCCATAGCCTCACATAGCAGCCACTCACTGGGAAACAACAAGCTGCTGTTACTTCTTGGTCTGCAGAATCTCTTCCTGTGCTCATCTGCCTTTGTATCAAATTTGGGAACGGTCTCTTTGTGAACAGAACATTGCATTTCACCACTCTCCTGTAAATGATGCATCACAAAATAAAATGTCCCTGATCCGCTCCGTCACTATCTGCCCTACTGTTGGGATTAGAGAGAGAAGGATGTCAGCAGTTGCTCACAGCTGATCAAGAATGGACTGCATCCTTTCTCTAGCGGTCCTGGCACTGAGAAGACTTCAAGACACACCATGTTGTCCCCTCCCCGTGGGTCCCTCACACTCAGGAGTACCAAGCCGCTTCAGTCTTTAAGGTCCAAGCCTGAAGTTAGGTTGTGAAGAGCTTGGGGTATTTGTTTGTGAAGGGTTGGGATATTGACTTAGCTATGGTCAGCTGGGAGATAACTCTGAAAGGCAGAGCACCACGCTCAAATTCAGCCCAAACAATCCTGATGGGAGGCTGATCAGAGAGGACAGTAAGTAAACAAACTGATTTCCCCATGCATTGTGACTCAGGTTTCCAGACTGATATTATAATACAGTTTGCCTGGATTAAAAACTGGGCACTTTCAGTGATATAGTTGGCCCACTGATGCTCTTCAGGATTAAGGAACTACAGTTTTGAATTAGTGGCAGCTATAAATTAGTTCTATGGTACTGCTGTGCACATACCGTGTTAAGCCTATTTGTTTGGTTGTTATTAATTGGAGAAGGATGGCATGGGAATTGTCTATGCATAGCTAATTAAAGCCTTTCCAAAAGCAGGAATTTGGTGTTTGCAGGAAGCACTGATGGCCATGTTTCAAGAGACTGCAGCATTGTTTGTTTATCATGTTTGCTTTCATCCTACTCATACTATATTTGTGCAATCCTATTCCCACAGACTTCTATCAGTCACTTCCAGCAACTAGGAAATTCTATTTTCCTGACATATAACTCAGTTTCTGTCTTGTTTGTTTGCTTGCTTGCTTTTCACCTTTTCTTTTTTGTAACAGAGATTCGCAACAGGAAAAGGCGGGACATTGTGTATTAGGGGAAGATTCAGGCCTTGCTTGGTTTGTGCATCTTGTTTGTGCATAATTTGGGATCAGGATTTGGTGTTCATGTCCTTTTGTTTTGCTTTTACTATGGAACCAGGCTCATTTCTCAGAATCACCTGAGCATTTTCTTATGATAAGTTCCTTACTCTTCAGTCAACTTGCAAAATTGGCACTATCTCCTGCCTTTTTTTTTTTTTTGTAGTGCATTATAATTTGAGTTCTTTAGATCCTTCATTTTAATTAAAAAGTCTTACTTTAGGTTCTTGGCAAAGTTTTTTTTTCATGAAATGTGTAGAATGGAGGTGGTGCGGCTGTTTCCGGGAATACCTTTGTATTACATGGTTGCTCACAATTGCAGAATTCAGCCCAGTACTGACAATGTCTCCTGTCCACAGTGATAGGCATGAGCTTGCATCTGTGACTCCTGGTTCAAGTGAAGGACATTTCTTCCTACCTGATTTTTCTTTCTCTTTCATCACTTCTCCTAGAAAAGAAGAATTCAGGCAAAGGAGAGCAACAGCAGAGATTCGTGCATAGCAAGAGAATAGTTGTATCTGAAGACTTTTTACTGACTAGGTTGTGTGGCAGCAGGTGGGAGAAGAGCAAATGTCCTTCTTTCCTTCACAGATCTGTCAACCAACAGAGGCTTTACATTCCTCCAGATGGGGAGATGAACAGAAAACTCTTGACATTTCTCTCTCCTGTGTTACTGTCAGAGAAGAGAGGCTTGGTGGAAATGTTTGAAGGTAAACCTAGCAATAAGTTTGGGAATCTGACTTTTGGCCTTCACATTTGTTGATTCCATTTGCTTCAATTTAATACAGAAGTCACATAACTTGAACTGGCCTGCTTCAGTAAAGCATTCCATTTATGTGACTAAAATCCTTAATCTAAACCAGTTACATAGCGTGAGATAGCTTTAGGTACTTTGTGAGTGTTGCTAACCCCCAGGTTTACATGCAGGAGCTGTGTCAGCAGAGGGTTTACCCAAGTCAGCTTCATGCACAAGGATCCTTCCTGCTGTCTGATACAGTATCGTAAGTATGGAGAAGGTCTAATGAAGTTAATCTGAGTTATAGTTGACTAAATCTGGTGTAAATGAAGGCAGAAATCAGTACTGGGTCGACACATGGACTTAATAAAACGCTTCAATTCCTATCACAAAAACCTCCCGTCCCCTGCTCCTTTTTCTCTAGCGAGTCTTCTGTCATGGTGGGACTTTCCCACCTTACTTCCCCAGTAGAATCAACATGGATACCTTACTTTTTTAGTTATTGTTTATTTGAGCTAGCGTGGGCCAAACCTGTGGTAAACTAACTACAAAACTGTCCAGGCTGGTTCAGATCTGGTTTACTTTTACCTGTAAGATTATGAGATTGCTCCTTTAAGTGAGCAGGTTGTTACTTGTTTCTCTGTGAAGACTGTAACCAAAGAATTAAATTGTGTACACCAGACTGTGGCAAATAAGACTCAAAAAAATAATGTTATCTGTACTTGATCACAGATGTGACAGTGGACTAAAAGTTATCTGTCACCTTTACTTGCAGTGACAGCAACAGCTTCCAGCTTCTACCTCCTCTGCTTAATATGCCGTCAGCCATTTGTGTCACAAGGTCGGTGAGAAGGTGATGGTATGTTCAGAAAGAGGGCAACCTAATGGCATGAAGCCTCAAAACCAAAGCATTCTATTCACATGGCTACCAACAACTGATGTCATCAGGGCTGACTTATATGACATCACTGTCACACACAGCACTCTTGTTTGTGTGCTGTAACCTAACCAGGCCAGAAGGAAAAACATTACGCCGTGATTTATATACCTTCTGTAAGGGCCTGGCTGGTCATTTTTCCCGTTCCCAGGAAGGAAGGAAGAAGAACCCCGCCCACAAAGGATTCCCAAGCACTCCCACCTTTACTCATTTCATGGCCACTTCTCCTACTGGAAGTGTTCCCCTTCAGCTCGTTCCCTGGGCACTATCCTACCTTTCCAGTAATTTTCTCCCTGGCAAAAATACTAATGTAGTAAACCCTGTTCGTTAGCTGAGCACCTTCAGACTGAGGACAACAGAACTTACTCTGAATAACTTGTCGGGTTATTACAAGCCCAGTATCGAAAGATACCATGATAGAGGACAAAGGTTTAGAAGACTCATCAGCCTTTGATGTAGCACATCTCCTGTCATAAGGACACAGCTGAAGTGTTGGTTATTCAGCTTTGTTCTATATTCTAGCAAGTGTTTTAATCCTGTTTCACAATAGAATACATGGACGAAAGCATTTGATGAGATCTCAAGTACAATTTTTTTAATTTTTTTTTATTTTTGACATTCCATAGGAGTCATAGAAATCAAAGAAATAATGTTGGAGGGAGGTATTTCCTCAGTTCCATTTCATCACCACCGTCATCTTTGGCAGTGTTTCAGAAAGGATTTCTGAGGTATTCTTTGAAAAATAGCCCGATTATGATCCCATGGAAACCACTAACAAAATACTCACCAACTGCAACTGAAATCCATCCATTTCAAAATTTAAATAATGACATGCTGATTTGGAGAAAGGAAATAGAGGTAAAACTGAGAAGAAAAAGATTTTTATGCCCTCATTTTTGTCTAGCCAAATCAATGAGAAAAAGAATTTTTTCATGTATTTGTGTGAGGAAAAAAAAGAACATTAAGAGAACACTTTCCTTCAAGATATTTCCTTCATTTTCATGCTCTCCTTAAACTGGGATGGACAAGAAATAGCTCCTGAGCCTTGTAAGTAGGTCAATTGCAGTTCTCATGCCCGGACCACGTTCCCCACTGTGGAAAGCAGGATACCAGCGGTGCTTGCATGTATGCACTCTCTCTAGGTCGCATGGAGGCTTTTTTCTTTCCTCCCTGAACCCAGTCCCATTTCTCAGTGGGGTGGGGGGACATTGGGAAGCAATTATAATCTTTTGCTTTTGAATTGCTCCCAGGCATTTCCTATTCCTTCTTCTTCAGGTTATGTTAAATGTATCTTCAAGTTCTCAGCCAAATTAAGATTTTGCTATATAGTCATATGGTACGGGAGACTGATGGCTTGTGTATTAAACTGCCCCCAGACCTATGTAGTTGGTGTGTACATTAAAACTGCTTTTTTGGGGGCCTACAAATCTGGAATTATTTTCTGCAGTGGTGCCATTTCACAAGGAGTATGAAGAGAACCCTTCCTGCAAGTCCTCAGCACCTCACAGCCTCTTGGACAGTAAATGTGAGTTAAAACATGCCAGATGTCACACTTCCAGGATCTGTGTTTTGGCCATTAGCTATTCCATTAAAAATGGCTTCCTCTTTAAGGGGAAGCACAATTATTGTATTTTTTATCAGGCAAATAAAAATGCGTAATTTGACCATTAACTTCCCTCCATTCTTCACTTTTTCGCCTACAAAGTTACATGCACAAAGCTCAAGAGACGTGGGACTCGGACTCAAGCTCATCGCTTTGTAGCCAGTACTAACTTCATCTAAGGGGGGACCTAAACACTTTGGCCAAAACACAGTGGTGTTTGAATGATCCTTTTCCTCCCCATTCATCTACAAGTCACAGTCATTGAGACAGTTTCTGATCCCTCACAAAATCAGCGAGTTATAATCCTTTCTTGCATTTTCCAGGATTTCTGCATGAAATGGTACAACGTGAACATTAACTCTTTTTTTTGGCATTTAACTGGATACACTTCCACACTCTCGAGCCTTCATATTATTTGAAGGTCAGATTTAAATGGAAAAGGTAAATGTATATCAAAAAGACTGTAGTAAGTCAGAGTCTCCTTCTGAACCATTATATCTTTAAAATACAAAATGTTGAAAGTCTTGCCAAGGCAGTCTTCTTGGACACCTCTCGTCATGGGGCTGATGGGAAGGAGCTGCTACACTGGGTCCGGTGACTATGAACCGATTACGCAACTTTAATAGTCAAATATGCACTCAGGATAAAAAGAAATGTGCTCCTAAACATTAATAGAAAATGTGTGTATCACTTCATCTATCTGTCTTTTAATTAGGCACCTATAAATAAGCCGGCTGTTGCAAGGTGCTCTATAATCAGGTTACCTAAACGCCAGCCCTTTCCTAAATTAGCATTTACAATTATGTTAGATAGTTACAGATTCTTAATTGCTACTGTTTCTTCTAGTATTAGTATTAGTATTAGTATTATCATTGTTTAAGGAACAGGCAATATGCCCCATTGCAATTTTGCATGCATGCCTGGGAAAAAAAGTAGATGACATAAATCGCATGCATAATCTCAGGAGACAATCATTTTAAATCTTAATTGGCTGCCTTTTAAATATCATTTAAGGTCTCGTTTTCCCTGCCTCTCTCTCTCTAGTTAAGAAGGTGTTGTGTCAAAGTCTATTACCTTGCTGGACGTCTCGCCTCTAAGTTTTTTTAAAAAAACAGAACCATCAGCAGAGGTTTGAGAGGTCGATAAAGCTTTTAGATTTGGAGATGTTTTCAGGGAGCCCATTTCCTGCGGCTAAGAGTTGTTAATGGAGCTTAAGGAATTATCTTATGACTCGGGCTGGGAGAGCCGTATATTTCTTCGCTCCTGTTCCCTTGTCGAGGCTGAATATGCTGCTGTCAAACTCGCTTAATGAAAAGTAACGCGTCGCTGATTACAGTTTTATTTGGGCTCTATGTAAAAAGCACTGTTAATTTAGCATCCCCTCCTTTGTGTGTTTGAATTTGCCATGGCTGAATGATTTAGAGTCTCTCCGTTTCAAGCCGTTTCTCTATGATTTTTTTCCCCCCCTCCTCTCTTTCTTTCTCAGTCTGCCTTTATATATCTGCTTTGTACAGCCATGTGAGCTGCACGGCTTTCCCTTCCAGCCCCGTAGCCTCCTCTAAAAGCAGCTGAACCTGGTCTTTGACTTGTGCCATTGAATCAAATGGCAAAATTAATTTCTCACACTCTTTTGTTCATACTTAAAAAAAAAACCCCACCACCTTTTGAAAGACCACTGCATTTGGCGGCTGATCTAGAGATAAGGTTCGTGTACCAAAGCAAGAAACTATTTTCCCTCCCGCATAATTTATACGGTCTCATCTCAGCCTAGGCAATGTTTTGATGTGAGGGCAGACAGACACACGCACACCTACCAGACCTAATGCGCGGCCAGTCCGGAGGGATCTGCGCTTGTTACGTACCAGACATAAACTTACCCAAACTTGTTTTATAACGACAATGACACGAAAATGAAGGGACGGAGGTCCGATCCGCTTTTCTTTTGGCTTCTGATATTTCAGTGCGCCCGTGTTTTGCCCACAGTTTTATCACCTTCATTTTAGGTCCGGGGGGGGGGGAGGGGGGGAGGAGTTGCCTCCCAACTGACGAGCTGACCAAATTGCATTACTGGCCGAGCCAACGCCGCTCGGCGATGATTTATAGCGGCCTGCGGTGTGACCTGCCAAACGCCTGCCCAGGGCGGCGGGCGGGCGGGCGCTCGGCGCTCCGCCGAAGCCGGGGCACTTCGGCGGCTGAGGGAGATTTTTGGCCGCTCGGCGGAGGAGCCCTCTCCTTGCACACGCACAGGCAGCCTCGCACGCACACTCGGCTGTCGCTGTGTCGGCAGCAAGAACGAAGTCCCCTCCTGCCCCACGGAGCCTCTCTCGAGCGGACGCTGAAGCCCGCCGGGAGACCCGATGTCACCCCAGCCGGTCCCCGCACACACGGCCAAGGCGTGCACCCGCAAACCTCCCTGCTTTAAAATCGCCGTCGCGGCAGGCAGCGGGTTTTTCCCCCCCATCCCGCTTGCCTCCGCCAATGGTTGGAGGGCAGCCTAAACGCTCGCCTTTCCTCCCTTCCCTCTTCCTCGCCTCCTTCATCCCCACCTCCTTAGTTTGGCTGAAAATAATTTGCTTTGTCTAAAGGGTTTCAGAGGCAAAGCTCGCCGGCCGCCCCGGCTGCATTAAAATTCCTGCCGGCCCAGCCTTTAGCTGAGATCGCGGCTCCCCGGAGACTCCACTTTCGCTATTACTGTCAAGTACCCTTGACTCTTTATTTTTGCCCTTTTATCTATTACAACTAATTCGAGTTCTTTTGCCCTTTTCAGTTTAAGACGTGGGCTTTCTGTAAAGCCTCCCCCTGCCACCGAGCTCTCCGGGTGCAGAGCCTTTAGAAATTGAGGGGTTTACTGTCAAAATGAAAATTTCACTTCAAATTATCTTGGCTGATGCACGTTTTCCAGGCCGGGGGCTCCTGTCTGAGCCTTTTGACAGCCAGATCAGCAGAGGGGTTCAGTGATCTCGATAATATCATCCAAGAGAGCGAAAGTCAATACAATGACAGGGAATATGACTGGATACAATCCAATTACGGCTGCTCGCAGAGAGGGGAAGGGCTTGATCTGATCTCCGCACCCGGATTCCTTTATTCAGTCCTTGCACTAACAGGTCTCGCTAGAAACTTTGCGGGCTGAAGTATTGTATATTTTGGCTGGGTGCTGTCTCGGTTGCGTTTATCCTTGCCTATATATATATATATATATTTCGCATTGTATTCTTATTTATTGGGGGAGGGGGAGGCTGACGGGGAGCCGCAGGGGTGGGATGGGCGAGGAGGCTGGGAGGCAAGAAAGGTTCTTCTGCTTGTCCGGTGTCAGCTCGGTCCTTCGGGCGCTTTCGGTATTCCCCCGCGGCGCCGGGCGCCGCAGCTCAGGGGGTTTAGGCCGGTCTGGGTAAGCCGGGGTCTATTATTGCCTCGCAGTTTCTTTTCCAGCAGTTCTCCCCCTCTCCCGGTCCGGGCATCGGTAAAGTTTGTTCTCGTTCCCGGGAAGGAAAGGAAATCTTTTAAACGGCTGTTATCTAAGCGGTAAATGGGCTGCGAGTGCTCCTGAATCACACACGTCGAGAGCGCTCTTTCTCCCTCTCTGTTTTTGTTGCCTGCACTCTATTTAATGTCAAAACGGTAAAGCATCTGTCCTGAAGTGCTGAAATATTCATGGAGGACCAGCGATTCTCCATACTGGCAGAGGAGCTGGAAAGCTAAAACGGTTCTTCAAAAGATCAAATTTTCCATGTGAACCAATTGCTCCGCGCACGGCGGAGGCGACGCCGCGGCCGAGACCGGCCCTTTGGGGCCGAGCCCCGCTCGCCCGCAGCTCGGGGGGGGGGACGACGCTCCCGCCCCGCCTCGCCTCAGCGGGCAGCCGGCGCCCCCGCTGCCGCCCCGCCGCCCCTCGCCCCCGCCGGCCCGGGCGGCTGCCGGGGCGCAGCGCTGAGCCGCGGGGGCACGGTAAAGGGCGGAGAGCAGCCAGGCCCCCCTCCCGCGGATCCATCCTCCCGCGGCAGCGCTCCCCCGAGCCTCCTTTCCCCTCTCCCGGCAGCCTGTTGACAGCCCTTGGAATTACCGGGACCGGCTCCGAGGGGGAGTTTTGAAACCTAAAAGGTGTTTATTGCGCAATGCAAAACGCCACCACTTGTGTTACCTCTGAAACAGACAATTTATTGGAGTGAACATACCTTTTAACATATTCTCTCTTTTTTTGTCAAGATAAATTTGTGCAGTAGGTGTAAACTTAGTAGAAGTGCTGTTTGTGAATTATATGCTAACAAGGAAATCAGGAGGAAAAACTCTCGAAAAGTCTTTATAACTAATGTCGGCATGCCTTAAATTAAATCTGAATTAAAATTTCCCGTTTGTAAACTTTCGGATGTAAACTTTTTTAAGTAGGTCTACGCTATAGTACGTGCTTTTTGGACATGGAATTAAATAACTTTCACGACATTGATCCCTTTAAGTCGCAGCCAGGAGAAATTCTTCAGAACAGCAATGAGCAAAGTCTGTCCGTTGAACTGAGCAAACTGAACTTTAAATCCTCGTTCCTGTTGGTTTTAAAAAAAAAAAAAAAAAAGAAAAGTTTTATATTTAAATTTAAACTCTCGCAAGTCTCTTTTCAGTGTAGCTGACTCTTCAAGCGTTAGATAGTCCTTCGCCCCTCGGCGGGCCTGTTAGGAACAAAACATTTTGCTTCCTGATTTGGGAAACGCCAGAAACTCTTTGTTTGAGTCATGGTGGGCCAAGTTTGAGAGCTGCCCCTTGAGCACGTTGGCGCCGTTCCCCACCGCGCGTCCCAAGGCGCCCGTTTCCAGAATGGCTCCTTTGGTGGTAGCCCAGGAAACTGTCGTGTTGCTCAGGGCTTGGTTCAAAGTACTGTGCCTGAACAGGGGGTCGTGAAACACCCCGTCCACCCAGTTCCTGAGGTTGGTGACCGGCGAATCCTGGTGCCTGTCGATGACACCGACCGGGGCGGAGACGGCGGCGGCGGCGGCCGAGCCCCCCTGCCGTTTCAGCATGCAGGAGGGGTACTCGGCCTGGTTGAGGGAGGTGGCGGTGTGCGCCAGGGACCAAATCCTGGGCTTCGCCTCCAGCAGCTGCTGCCCCTGCTGGAAGCACATTTTGGACTCGCAGCCGCGCTGCCGGGCGCCGAGCAGGTCGGGGCCGCACTCCGCCGCCGCCGTCTTCAGGCAGCTCCGCGCCCGCTCCGCCGCCGCCGCCTCCTCCTCCTCCTCCTCCTCCTCCCCGGCGGCGGCGGCGGCCGGCGGCGGCATCTTGGCGGGGGGCTCGGCGGCCCGCGGCGGGTGGCCGCCGCCCGGGTGCGGGAGCGGGAGGGGGTGCGGGAGCGGGTGCGGGAAGGGCCGCCTCAGCTCGCACTCCGAGCTCTCCGACTCGGCGGCGTCCAAGTCCTCCAGGTCGCTGAGCTCCAGCTCCTTCTCCTCCTTGCCCGTGGGCTCTGCGGGGTGGGGGCGGGGGAAGGGACAGCAAAAACAAGACACACGGTCACTGGCGGCGCCGCGCTGCCCCCACGAGCGAGGCCCGCGGCCGCCCCCACGAGCGAGGCCCGCCCCGGGGGCGACCTGGCGGCCGAGCCCCCACGGCCGAACCGCTAAGCGCCTGTTTTTAGCAGGGTACCCTCGGCTTTCCCGCTCTTCATCGCCTCTTCCTGCGAACCCTCCTCCTCCTCCTCCTCTTCCTCGTAGGGCCGCTTCTCGTCCGAGCACTTGTTCCGCGGGGGCCAGGTCATCTTGTTCTCTTTCTTAAGCCGCCGGCGGGCGTTGGCGAACCAGGTGGAGACCTGGGTGAGGGTCATCTTGGTGATGATGGCCAGCATGATCTTCTCGCCCTTGGTGGGGTAGGGGTTCTTGCGGTGCTCCTGCAGCCAGGCCTTCAGCGTGCTGGTCGTCTCCCGGGTGGCGTTTTTCCTCCGCGTCCCGCCGTCCATCGTGCCGTACCTGCGGGCACAGGGGAGCACCCGCAGGGTGACACGGCGCCCTCGCCCCCCGCGGACCTGCCCGACGCGGGATCCCAGGGCCCCGGCCCCGGCCGCTTGCCTGCGGCACCCCCCGGCGGGCGGGGGTGGCTGGACCGGGGAGGGGGGAGACGGGCGAGGACAGCTCGGCTTTCAGGGGGCGACCTGCCTCGAGAATTCAGGCCGAGGAAGAGGCAAGGATGAAGGGCTCGTTCAGCTAACAGCAGCACCGGGCAATGCAAATCCCCGCTGTGCCGTGGCGGTGGTGGCGGAAAGAGGGAAGAAAGCGCCTGCCTTTATTTGCGGTAAAGTCAATCTCAACGTTTCGGGCAGCGGGGAAATCCTGGCAGCTTGCAAACGCACAGAAATCCCGCTTTCCTCTTGTTTGATCAGTCCTCCCCAAACAGAATACATCTGGGTGACCCCAGGGTGTAACTGTTAATAGAAATATATTTCCTCTTACTCCTTTTATTAGCAGTCTCTCCTACCCTTTTGTTCCTGAAATTGTAGAAACCTAACGCAGACGACACCGGGCTGCAACTGAATATTTAATGCGCGTCCTGCGGGAAAGGTCATCGGCGCCCGATGGGCCTCAAAGCTGGAAACGGTGCGTAAGTGGTTTTGCGCTGGTTTCAAACTAATAAACATACCAGAGATGCCCGGGCGCCTAAGCCTGACTCCGCGCAGGAAAAGATAATTACCGCCCCCGTGGAGAGGGACAGCCCCCCCGCCGCCCGTCCGGGGGGCGGAGGACCCCCTGTCTGTGTGCCTGCGGGAGGGGGACGTTTCGGTGGGGAAGGGGAGGCGGCATCGCTGGGGCCGGGAGGGAGATGCTGGGCGGCGAGGAGGCAGGTCCGCGCCTCGGCCCCGCAGCGGGGCGGGCGGGAAGGGGTGGGGATCGCGGGTGGGGGGGGCGGCGAGCCGGGCCGGGGTGGGCTGTGCGCTTACCTGTCGTACTGGTACTGGCTGAGGGTGTGATCGTAGGGGTAGTAGGCAGCCGCCGGGGCGATGCCCGCATGCGCAGACCCGCTCCCGTCCTTCGCCTCCAAACTGTTCTGCAAGAGACACCCCGCCGCCGCCCTCAGCCCCCGCCGCCCCCGCCGCCGGCAGAGCTCGGGCCCCCGCCCCGGCCCCCCCGGGTCTCGGGGGGAGGGGGGGGGGCGCGCCGGACCTTCCCGGAGGCTCCTCGGCCGCGGCGGCCGGCGAGATCAATAGAGACATTAACTCGCGCTGTTACGGTGCCAGGAAAAAAAGAGGGAAACGGAAAAAAAAAAGGCTGGCTGGGAAGAGCGCATCGTTTTTTGGCAGCCGGGGTGTGGGCCGCCCCAAACCACCCGCCTGGCCGGGCCCCGCGCGCTGGGCCGCCACCCCGTCAGGCGCGACTTTTAATTGCGTTACCGTGAGAACCGCGCCGGGCTTGAATATTCAATGACCGCGGGGCTGGACGCGCCGGGCTTCCGCGCCCGTCGCCGAAAGCGGGCAGGCGCGGGGGAGCGGCGGGAGGCTCGGGGAGCAGGAGGAGAAGCAGCGCCCGGGGCTGCCCCCATCGCGGAGGGGTCCCGCCGACCGGCCACCGCCCGCGGGGGGAGCGGGGGTCCGGCGGGCGGCGCGGCGCGGCGGACGGGCGGGAGCATTCCCCCCCTCCCCCGGCGGCTTACCAAGGAGTAGAAGGCGGGGGCCTCGGTGCCGTAGGTCACGTAGTTTCCATAGCCCTGGGGCCCGGCGTAGGGGCCGCCGTAGACCCCCAGGGCGGCGGCGGAGTTGAGCTCGTGTCGGGCGGTGGCGAGGAGCCGGCTTTCGTACACCGGGCAATAGACGGGGGTCTGGGCGGAGGCGGCCGCCCCCGTCTCGGCCAGCGTCCGGCCGCTGGACTCGCAGCAGGTCGTCAGGGAGTTGGTGCTCATCAGGAACTGGAGGGAAAGAGAGCGGCGCTGAGGGCGGGGGGGGGGGGAACTTCCCAAACTGTCACCAAGTTTAGGGCTTTTTTTTAATCAGGTCGCAGCTTTGGGGTGTCACCCTCCTCCCCCCCCCCCCCCCCCCCCCCGTATTTTACTTCAATCGGGGTAAAAACGCTCTGGAGAAACGCAGAGGTGCAAGTATTTTATCAGTTAAAGAAAAGCCACCACGACAACAATCAAACGCCCCGTGACTGTGGGCGTTTAATCCTCTGTAATACGTTGCTCCAGCCCTTTGCATTTAAAAACTAACTTTTCTGGTGTGTTCTCACAAGACTGGCTTTACACCGGTTTTCCCCTCTTGCAGCACAATGCTTTCCCATCTGCGTTTTTAAACCTTTTTTCTGAATCACTCATGCATATTTATTTTGACTGCAGATTTCTAGCAGCCACGCACGCATCTGTTATTAACCTGCTGGTTTAGAATATCCCATTATGTTTCTACGGTCCGGACCCCAGTACTTTCGTGTTTAACTGGTAAACTGTGAATTTAATCGGGAAAGAGAAAAAAGCGCGGGGGGGGGGGGGAGAGAGAGCAGGTGGGGGTTGGGGGATCTCTAGCTCCCCTTCTCACCTCCCTCATCTCTGTAATCCTCCCCCACGCATCGTTATCACCCCCAAACACCCTAAATCCCGCGTGTGCCCTCCCGTTTTAAAATATGTGCGCGAGATATAACTTGAGCATCTTGGAAGGATGCGGAGCGAGCAGCCGATTTCCCGCTCCCGCATGCTAGAAAGGATCGCTGCCGCTCCTAGCCCTGGACGGAAGTAATCGGTAAGGACTGAAATTCAATCAATTAACGTTGGTAGGCAAAAAGTCTTACCTGGGGTGCAGAGGAGTAAGGGTAGCCAAACTGAGGATATGACATGGTACAGAGGCTCCCAGTTATCTAGAAACAAGGCGAGACGTCTGATCTGCACGCTATTGCAGCCTGGCTCTGCTCTATTGTACCAATTGATTGGTAACCACAGGTCCCTAGATGCTTATAGGACGAAGCAGAAAACCACATTTAATTTATTTACATGAAATCTTAAACTTTCTTTCTTTTTTTTTTTAACCCAAGAAGAAAAAAAAAAAAAGATGTATAGTGATTTTAGCACCTTCCCCTCTGCAGCTACGAAACAGAAATAATTGTTACGTGTGGGCTCCGAGGATGGCAAAGGTGACGGAAGAAATACATGCTTTGCACCCATGTAAAAATAAAGGGGGGGGGGGAAGTGATACAAATACATCGGTTCAGAAGCACGTTGTTTCAAAAGAGCCGAGCCTCTGACGTCACGCAAAACCTATTCAAATTAGCCTGCCTGTAAGTTTAACATTCATTTTCGGGACCCTTTCCCCCAGCGTGGAAAACAGACTCTCCAGCATCCCTCTCGGCCTGCCTAACAGCAGCGAAAGTTTGGAGAGCTCTCCGGCAGCGGCTACGCCTGCTTGCAACATTTCTATGTATTTCTGCGGGGAAGGGAAGGAAATGAATGGTTTTAATCTGAAGGATCAATGTTGTATCAGCTAAGATTTCCCCCCTACCCTCCTTCGTCACTGAAGGGCTGGTAAGCACTTTTAATTAGAAATTAATTAATGAGCAGCTGCTTCTTCCCACCCCACAGTAATGATTAGTCTCAATTACAAACAAGACGTATGAAGGGACACACGACTGAGTCTTCATTTAAGATTTAATCAACAGTTAAAATTAGCGCTAACGCTGACAATAAAGCACATGACATGCAATCCTGCCTTTCTTTTCGGCTTTTATTCCAGACGTGTGATTACAGGTAGAAAACCCTACAAGCGTATTCCGGGGAATGATTGAAAGGACGTGACTTTTCACGTTAAAACGGCTTTGATCCCGTCGCAAACCTCCGCTGGAAAAGCCAGCCCCTCGCGGGGCGGAGGGCCGTATCCAGCCTGCCTGTGCTCCGAGGTGCGCACAGCTGGGGGGGGGGGGGGAATTAGGGAGGGGGGCCCAACTCAAATGTGCCAAGTGCCGTTTCTCACCGGCGAGCAAACATCCCTTTTTCCCGGTGGTGAGGTGGTTCCCCGGGGCTACGGCGGGACCCCCGGGTGAGGGAGGGCCTGGGAAGGAGTCTCGCCTCCATCACCCCCCCTTCTCTCCAACCCGCCCCCACCGCTGCCATCGGACTCCCTGCCTTCTGGGGGCTGGGACCCCTCCACACAAGCAGGCAGCATCATCCACCCCCCCCACCCCCCCGCCGCTTCACCCTCGGAGGGGGCAGGCTCCGTGCTGCCGCCCGGAGGTAGCGGCCGTCGGGGGGAGATGCCGGGGCTGCCGGCCGGCGGAGGTGGCCCTTCGGCCACCTCCGCCGGCCGGCAGCCCCGGCATCTCCCCCCGACGGCCAGCTACCGCCGGGGCAGGGCGGGCGGGCAGCCGGCGGGCGGGTGGAGGAAGCGGAGGAGTCAGCTCCGAGGCTGAAGCTCGGCTGCTGGTGCGGTTGAACGCTGCTCCGTGGTGTGCAGACTTGCTCAGAGAGATTCCTGGGTTCAGACATGTGAATAGCCCCAGGGTCACACTCTAATTAATGATGATGTTCTCTTCTTCTCCCCAGCTGGAAGACTGCCTCCCAGAAACGAATCTGCCCACACTGACAGCTCGATTGAGGGTGATTGATGACTATCTGGAGACCACAGTACACATAATATAATATCTGCTGCGTAATTGCTTTAATTTACAGATGAAAATACTAGTTCTCGGATTGAGTTAGACTACAACGAGCGGCGTTTTATGGCGCTTTAGAGTGTTTGCAAATAAAAGATATCAGATACAGTACATGCAAATCATCCTGACAGCTCAGTATCTGTAGCCGGGAGAAAGGTATAAAGAACGGGAATCAAATGACATTAATAATCGGTTTTGAATTCTGTATTGATTGGGGGGGGAGGGGGGGGGGGGGAAGAAAGTGCCTATTCTTTCCTCACCTGAAATGCTAATACCTTCTTCTTTCTGGGAATATAACTCAGCCATTGGGTTTCTGTTAGAGAAACGCTCCTTTATTCCTCCTGCTACCCCGGTGCTGCCGGGGTATAATGATACTTTTAGCTACTATTTACAAGCAGCTTCCTCCTCTGCGGCGTGCTGACGGGCTGCTGCATTGTTCGGGCAGAAAAGACACCCGGTGTTTACACAATGGTCTGCAGGCAGCGTTCGGTGCTGCTCGCTCTGCCTCCTGCGCTGATTGCGCCGGGGGATGTTTGTTTAAGCCCTGGAGTGTAACTCACCGGTGCTAGGGAAGAAAACAGTTGCACTTATCTCAAGAGCGGCTCGGTGTAAAGCACTATAATTAGCTGGGAGAGCTAGAGAACTGCCTGGAGAAGTCCTCGCAGTTTTCCAGGCTACAGTTTGGGAGATGTCCTGGTGTTGTGGCGGTTTTTGTGTGTCTCCCCCCCCCCCCCCCCCTTTCTGATACTACTGCAGATGTCAACTCCGCAGTGGCCCACAGAAGACTACAGGTTTTGATATTTAGATGAGTCTATTAAACTTTAAAATACAAGGTGAAATTCAATATTTATAGTCCTTGCCTATTTATATATCACAGTTGTCTTTCACTACACCATGCAAATACTCTGGTGCCCATTTTTGCACTGAACTTTCCTGTATTAATCATGATAATTATTTGTCATTTTTCTTTGCAGCCTGCCTGCTCTATTACTTTACCCCCGGTCAGCTTTGTGCCAGTTCCAATCTGTATTCCCTAGAAAGCAGTCATTAAAAAAAACCCAACAAAAAAACACAGCAACAAAAACAAAAGCCAACAACAGAACACTTAATAACCTTAAACACTTAATAACCTTAAACGCTAAAAGCTGGCATTACATCTTCCTCCAGCGTTCATGTCTTGTTTCACTTACAGTCTACAAATAATGGTCCTTTGTTGATAAGAAACTCAACACAATTATATTTCATCTTGAATTTTTGGTGCCAGTGCACAAACATGCAATAAGCCCCACAATGATTTAAAATAACCTTTGTGGTTCTTGCACATAAACAACGTAACACTCTTCAAATCTAAGCAGTGGATTGGACTGCTGAATGCTGTGGGCTATATCCTTAAGCATTTGGAAAATGCAAGTCTTTGCTGTGCAATAAAAATTGATCCTTGTCAAAGCCCCTCTCCTGTACGAAGCAGTTAACAGCTTTCGAGAGACACACGCTGCTTTCTCCAAAGTTTGAGCAAGCAAACCCATCACGATCAATAGGAAACGCTGGAGAGTTCCCCTCTTGAGTAAGCCTGCACACCCAGGCGAGCAGGTATTTTAGAGCCAAAGCCCAACTAAGTCTCCCTCCGAGGGTTATGCGTTTCTTCTCCGAGAACCTGGAGCCAACGTTCATACAAGTTTTATCATAAAAGCATGAAACGAGAAGGGAACGCTGTGATGCTGGAACAGGCCACAGCAGGTAAAACAGAGAACCTCTCTTCAGGACTAACGCTTTGATGGACGTCTTCAGGGACATGATCTAGAGGCAGTTAATACAGCTACACTTTTACTATCTGCATTTTCATCGCCTCCTCTTTTGGAGGGGTTATTGCCACTCCTGGAAATATTTCAGCGACGGAATTTGCTTATGGGCTAAACAGACTTTAGCGAGCTCTTCCAGTCGACTTTGCTTTGTTTTCACGTTACAGATTTAAAGCAACCTTGACACCGCCTGACAAACGCTGTGAAGCTCTACATGTTGCCCATTTGGGATCTGACATGGAACCGAGGGCAGCCTACAACATTTTCAAGTAGATTAGCTCCCATAAAGTCGCTATCGACAGTAAATACGATTGTTTTTCCTGAGCCCACCTGAGGTGTAATTGCATCTCCTGCACTCTGAATCGAGGGACAGCCAGCTGATACTGCCTACCTGCACAAACCTATGCAATGGCTTGCGATCGGTAGAGCTATGATGACAAACATAACAGTTGCATAAGAAGGAGCAGCTAATTAATTTACTCAGATTACAACTACACGTAAAATCAGTTGTTCAAAGCTATCCATTTGAATGCTTTCATTTTGTAAGTCTTCAATCCTCTTGGCAAACAATCTAGATTAAAGCAGAAAGGCCTCACATGCTCATTCTGTTCTTTGTATTTATTAACTTTTCACACTTCAGAGCTAGAGCCAACACACGCGCTCACACACACACACACACACACGGAGGGACAAAACTTTTCAGCAGGAGAAGCAAACGCTGCGACCTGGGCAGCTGCTGTATGGCCAGATGGACCCTACAACCTATCCACATTTACCTGCCCGCTGCAGAGCATCGCAACTACGCTTTCGCTAGCAAAGCAAAGACTGTGTAAGGTTCCTCTTTCCAGCTCCTGCACCCCCAGCGCCGCAGACTCGTAGGCATTCAAACGCCACCGCCTTTAAGCTGTCTGGCAGCGGACAGCTTGAACATACTTCCCCGCGAAGATAAAACTTTCCTACTTGCAAGGTCAAATTCTACGCCTTTTGAAGTTTGCCTTAAAATCCAGAAAGTTTGACTCGATACCTTACCTTAGCGCTCGCTGAATATCATATCCACACCCCCTTCCCAAGAAATAGCACATATGTTAAAATACATTTGCCCTCTGTCCTAGGTAAAGATTGCACAAAGCCAAATGATTCATCACAGATAGTTTCTCTTCCCTCCAGCAGTTCGTTTTCAGCTGCCTGGCTGCTAAAGCAGGCTCCGAAAGGGGGGAGGGGGGATAAACCCCACCGCTCCCCCCCACCCCCCGCTTCCGTAGAGGGAGAGAGACACACGCGAGCATCACCACCAAAAGAAGAAGAAAATTTTTACCTGCGATCACGCCAGGCTTCGGCTAAAACCTCGTAGCGATGGCTGTGCCATGGCAGGGCTTCTCTCCCGTCTGCGCTGGCTGACTTTGCAGGGAGCTACGGAGAACTAACGCAGACATTTCTCAGTGTGCAATACCTGAGCGGAGCGGTACAGTGCCTTCGGTCCCCAGGCGCCACAGCCACTTCACTAACCCCCTGTACCAGAGTGACGTTCAAGTGAATAGCTCCACTGATCACACTCTTTCCTACTGATTAACACTTTCCAACGCCACCGGGCACTCCACTTCCAACTTTTCCCGTTTTAAAACAGAAGCAGCCGGCACCGCTTGCTTCCGCGGGTTATAAACGCCGTCTGGGGCGTGGGGGACACCATAATTAATAGCAGGTTAGTAAAATTAGTGCTGCCACTCCAATTGTTGTCCTTGTTGCCAACAATAATTGCATTGATTCTGGAAGGACACGAATGTCCTCCATTTAACCTAATGATCTGCGGGTTGCACACGCTGTAAGGCAGCCGTAGCGTTGATTAACTGCGCGCACCTCCAAACTATCATTTATCTCTGCGAGTCACGACTGAAAGGCGCTAAACTTACAGGCAACTCTCCCTGCCTCTCTCGCCGTCTTTGTTTCCCTCCCGTTTGAGGAGGCGGGCTGGGACGCCAGCGCTAGCCCTGCGCGCCGGAGATGGGCACCTGTACCTGTCCACCCATCGGCCTTAGCTTTATTCATAGCCCTGGGGCAGCGCGGCGGAGCCCGGCGCCGCGCAGCTGCCGGGGGCTGCGCGGGCCAGCGCCCCCCGGCCGCGGGGAGGGGGCGGGGGGGGGGCGGCGCGGCGGCGCCCGGCTCCGGGGACCCGCTCCCGGCAGCGCCCCCGGGGCCGGCCCCGCCGTCGCCGCCCGCCCCGGGCGCGGCCCGCCGGGGCTGCCCGGGCACCGGGGGCTTCCTCCGGGGGGTGGGGGGGGGGGCAGCGGAGGGGGGGGGGGGGGGCCGGGCGCCGCAGGCAGGTCGGGGCGGGAGCGCTTGCTCCCGCTTATCCCCTCCGTCCTCCTGCGCCCGCCCGCCCGCCCGTCCGTCCGTCCCGCGCGGTCTCAGCCGCAGGCTGCTGCCGCTGCCGCGCTCCCCTGCGGAGAAGTTACTCGGGTCCGAGGCTGGACGGTCTTAAATGTCTTTCCTGGAGTGCAGCCCCCTCCACCCTCTCACCCCCGGGCGCCAAGACCCGCTCCGGGCTCCTGCCCGCTGCCCGGGGGCCGCGCAGCGCCCAGGCAGCCCTGCGGGGGCCTATTGTACGCCAAGTTTTACAGCCCAGTCGGTACTTTCTTTTCTTAATTGTTTGTTCAGCGCGAAAAGGGACAAATCGGGATTGACAGAAGGGGGAGGAGGGATCAATATCATTCCTGTTTAAAGGCGCAAGCCTGGGCAGACGTCTCAATAAGACAGAGGAGGAGAAAAAGAGAATATTATATCCTACCTAATTAAGCGAAGACAAAGAGGTGTGGGGAGAAAGGTTCAGGAGAGGTGGGGTGGCAATGGGAATTTTTAATCCGGTGTCTTCCCACCGTAACCACCAAGGCTGAACAATAACGTTAATAGGGAACATCTGTACATCGACAGATTTATTCTTGCCAGGGCTCTTTCATGCCTGTGTCATTTGCATGGACCCGTGCTCGTAATGTTCGACACACGCTGCACCTTGTAGTGCAATGACAGGGTAAATCTGATGAATGCTGAAACTGGGAAATCCTCTTCTCTTTCCCCTTTCTCCCTCCTCGGATTGCCCTTGCAGCTTCCAAGGCGGGGAAACCACACAGAGAAGGAAAACGTGAGCCTTCTCCCCATCTGCACTTGTAAACAGAAAGCCAATCACGCAGCGAGCCTTTGCGTTTTAAGGCAGAGTAACAAACCCACAGCGACGCGGATGCCTGGGCTGCCCGCCCGGCGCTGGCCGGCCTGCCTGCCTGCCGGCCGGCCGGGAAGACGAGGGGTACGTGGCTCGGGACGGGGGCATCGCTGCGCTTCCCAGCCACCCCGTGGGACTCTTACGCCTTCCCCAAATCACCCGGGAGCGCAGGAGGCGTGCGTGCTGCCCCCGACCCGGCCCTGCGGATCTGGGCTTTCCCTTTCTTCCCTTCGCCCGTCCCGCTGGCGCTGCCCCCGGGGCTCCTGCCCCGGGCTGCCTCCTAGCCCGGCTGCTCGGCTGCAGGCAGCCCCGGCGCGAAGCGGGGCCGAGGCTCCCGGGGGCAGCGCCGTGCCTGCGGGGGGAGCCGCCGCCCCGGGGGGGACCCCTCCGCCGACCCCGTCCAGCCGTCCGCCCGGCTGAGCCCCTGTTTTACAGGGTGGGGTCACATCTCCCCTCCGGCCCAAATGTGCTTCGGGGGGACCGGGACCCCGCGGCCTCCCTCCGGCCCGGAGCCGCCGCCGCCGCCGGCGGAGCCCGGGAGCGCGGCGGGAGCGAGGGGTGCCCGCGGCCCGGGTGCCCGGGGAGCTGCCGCCCCCGACTTTCCTGGCGGCAGAGCAGCAGGGGGGAACTACTCTGGTGAGGTGCTGGGGGGCCGCTGGATGCAGCTGCCCCCCTCCCCTCCCCCCCTTGAAATGTGCTACGATGTTCAAGGGCAGGAGGCATCGTTCAAAAAACCAGTTTTTATATTAACACCTGCCACCAGTAACACTACATTAATATCTATCTTTCGTAATGTAACGACCTCAGTTCCAGGAGATCAACATTTTTTTATTATTTCAGTGATGGTTAAAGGAAGCAAGCAGACTCTTGAGTCTGCCTCTTCCAATTTGCTCACGTTGACCTGCACACCTTGGAAATTGCCACCCATTGCCACTTTGACCTACGCACCAGAAAGCACGGTGGCTTTCTGACAAAGACCGGCCTAGCCAGGCAGGAGGGAGATCAAACAGAGCAGAGCTGAAATCCCACTAGACATGCATGCAAGTCAACCATAGTGACCTGAAGGACACAGCCACTGAGGGAACACAGCTCACCAATAAATCCGGGAAGGTGCTTGCAACCAGAGCAAAAGCTTTTGGGAAGCACTCCCAAAAAAATCATGGGCCGCAGCCCATGGCTGGAAGGGCATTTGTAGATTTTGCTTGAGGTTATTCATTATGTTGTTACAGATTCTCTTTCTCCCTCTCTTTTTTTTTACATGACCAATAGTACTAAGGTTTCAACCATTTTTAATGTTTAAGCTATTAAAAGGTGCTCTTTTCACAGTAGAAATGGTATTGGTCCTGTCTGTCCTGGCGTTCTTTAGCATTCTTTCCCATTTCTGTAGCTAGATCAATGCCCTCTCTGCTGTGAAAAGGCCATCATTAAATGATACCAAGTGGTTAAAAACCTTAATTTTCCATGTCATTAGACAAACAGCACTGGTGATAGCACCACATACTTCCATTCAGAAAGGGAATATCATTTAATTGCCAGTGTCAATTCCTGCAGCACCGTGGCTGCTCTTTGAAGACCTACTTTCTAAGAGATCAGGTGGGAGAAAACACTAGCTTGATCTCTTTTTTTTTTTTGGCCTTTATTTTCCTGTTGAGGTTATTAAAGCACACCTAGTCAAGGAATAATATACTAATGCTTGTCTCATAACTCATACACACTATAAAGGTCCTGGAAACACACTAGCTTAATCACGAAACCTCTGAGATAATTTACGTAACTGGAATAATTTCACAGGAAAGCCAATATAATTCAGAATGTAGTAAATACATGGATAGAAATCAGATTTTTGCTGAAACTATTTTTGTCCTCATCTGGTTTGGGTGCCAAGTTTTATGCTAGCCTCAGAGCAACAAGGTTTATCTTAATGTGCAGGGATCCGTACAGGTACATTTCTTTTCCTTTTCTCACGTTAAATTCATTATGTGGTGTTCAAAAGACATATACACATTAGAAAACCTTTAGGCATTTCAGCGTAAAAGGGATGGTTTATTAAAAGGATAGGTTATTACTTTGAACAATGACTTCAGTGTGTACATTTAAATGTGAAATGTTTATCTGGTGCTGACCTGCATTGTACTGATCTGAACAACCACACTTTTATTCATAAACGCGTGCCTAAGCTGATAAAACACATTTTTTTTAGATTCTGTGTGATCATTTGTGGGTCTTTTGTAGTCCACAATGATATAGGCTCATAATTATTTTTTCAATAATTTCTAAGCAAGTGTTATCATAACTCCATTTGTGAGCTCATGATTTTGAGAAGATACATATTCTGTGGTAGAAAAAAATGTTGATGTGGTTAGAGAAATAGCTAAGGCTGTCTTAGAGTACTCAATATATGGATGGGCGGAGAAAATTATTTTTTAGTAGGAAAAAAGCATCATTTTAAGTGCTTAAAAGCTTAGCCATTTCAACCCTCCTTGAAGACCCTGAAAAGGCAGAAGATACCGGGTGAGTCAGTAGCACCAAGTTCTCCTTCCTGCACTGCAGCTTTGCCTGAGCGGGGAGGGCAGCCCGAGCCTGCAGACCTTGCCCAGGTGAGCAATGCTACTGAGGTGGAGCTCCAGGGGAGCAATGCAGGAATAAGCTCCTTCCTCCGTGTTATACAACTGAAGAGAAGTGGACCTCGGGTCTAACCCCACCGATCTTCCCGTGAGTGAGTAGTTCCGTGAAATGCTGCTTGTGAGCGATCACTTCTTGCACAAAAGTGTTTACAGAAGAGAACTGCGTGTGCCTCAGAAAACAAAGATGCAATTAAAGCAGCGTTTGTAGTTTCCAGTTAGGGTTATCTTTCAATGCAGGATGAACCATCATTTTTTCCTGCTAATTATTTTCATTAGCTGTTTTAACTTTTCCTGAGAGCTCTTAATAATTGCTTCAGAGCAGAATGTGTAAAACTGAAAATTATTTATGGCACTGATTAGAACTACAGAATACTAATATGGGTAGTCAGGAATAATTTACCATAGCAGGAAAAACATTATTTAATTGTTTAATATAGAAGTTTAATTGTGCTTGCATATAATTATCATGTAAATATCACCGTGATCACTTTAAGAGGTTATTTCTAAGTGTGCCAAAATTCTGAAGCAATCTGAAAAGAATTAATTTCTTTCTTGCCTCCCTTCACAAGTCTCTCAAGTGCACTATATGTTTTAACTTAAACCAAAATATAGCCAAAGGCAGACAGGAGTTCCAACAGTGACCAGTGTAATACTCACTGCTTTTAATTACTGTAACAATAAATCACACAGGAATGTCCTCCAGGAACTAAATGATTTTCTAAAAACATTTGAGAATATTTTTGAAATTCAATTAATTGAAGGCACCAGATAAAAGGTACACATTCTTAATGGCTATAAAATAACCCTAAGGGATGTAACTGAGCTCCAAGCTTAACTTCAAAGTGTGACAGAAATACTTACTGTATTACTTTAAAAGTATTCAGATCAATGAATCAGTTAAAATTACTTATACATTTACCAACCTTTTCATTTTCTTTCTGAATATGATAGAAAGAATTGCTCTCATTTCCCAGGATACAAAAAGCAGTTGAGACCTGTAAAAGAAATTGTAATTAAAGCCAGCCTTCAGTCAAAATTGGTATTACGAATTTTTGGTTGACACAAGATAAAGGGGCCAGCAAAACATAAAAGTGGCTTGATAAAACATACATTTAGACATTTTATACTGAAATTTAACTGGTTTGTGGAGATATTTCAGGTTCTGGGATTAAATCTGTCCTTGTTAAAGCCAGTAAGCATTTTTCTATTTCATTCAGTCGAACCAGAACATCACCCTGCAATCTGTATTGTGTACAACTGCGTACCGGATCAGCTATCTGATTGTGGGCCAAATCAGTTTTCTTTTTTTTCCCTCTCTTTGGACTAACCGTTGTAACTTGAACACCCACATGGCTTTGCAAGGTGCTGAACATCTCAAACGGTCACAGCATGCCTTCAGCTTTTGTGGGTAGGAGTCTGAGGTAGTATGCCAGCTAATGCTCAGTAGGATCCGATTCTATGAATAAATACCTTGGCACTTGGCCTGTAGTTTAGGAGCAACAGGGGCTGTTTTAAAAGAAAAGCGTTTAAACCATCACAATTTTCTGATTTGCAAGGTGATTTTATAACGCAGCGTGACCCAACAGCAGGAAAGTGTTAAGAAATATGAAGAAGTTGAACTGTTGCTACCAGCCAATTTTTTTAGCAGAGGTGCTCTGTTCTGAGCAACTCTTCCTTCCCGTCTGTGATCTCAATCTATAGCCACGCTCCCGTTTGTACCCAGGCCGCGAAAGCAAATCATAGACCCACAGTCATCATACCACGGAGATAAGGGTTAACGTCTATCCTTTGCAAAATGGCTGCTTATTATAATTACTCACTGATGAGAAATAATTAAACTGCATATATATTATTCCTCAGTGCAGAAAGTTTAGAAACAGTTGAACCAGAATTATGCACACAGGTACATTCATGCACACCTGTGTCTGCACACTTGTATATACACACACACACACACATGCACACACACGCACAGAGGGAAAGGATGCAGAGAAATGTCTGTTCTGTATGAAGGGACTGTATTCCAAGAAAAGACTGAAAATATAGAAGACTAATTATGACATTTTCCAATGGCTACCTACTTTCAATACTCACTGATAATGTTCTCAGTGGCATGTTAACGTTTTCTTTATGCTTAAAACGTGTTAAACTGAGTAAAATATGACAATAATGCTGCAGCGATAAATGCATCTTTATCCCTTCTGTTTCTGTCCCTTGGTCATTCAAAATCATAAACACCATAAGAATCTTTGAGTATTTAATATTGATGTTATGTCATGAAAATGTAACAATTTTTTTATAGCCCCACGCAGTAATTCTGCACCCCGCAGGTGTAAAGTGGCGGGGGGGTCACTGAGCAATGAAAGATCCACAGTAGATTGCAGTTGCAAAAATACAGTCGCTGACAATACATCTGTTATATAATAGTTATTTTAAAACTGCATGTAATAAATACAATATAAGACTAAAAACACCAGTAAGACTCAGGTTTCATCAAAGAACTCTGTTTAATAAGGGCAATAGTCTAATCATGACACTCTCTTAATCAGGGACTGTGGACTGTAGAAGGCAGTTTGTATATTATGGGCAAATACCCATAATATTCACAACAGACTCACGTCTACCAAATTAGCACCTGTGACCTGCAGCCAGATTCAAATCAATCTGTATAAAAAAGCCTGAACTTTCTATTAAATGTCAGTTCCACCAATTACTCCAACCCACTGTTCACAAGCATTTAAAAGCTTTTCTCTTCTGAGGACTATGCAGTTAAAAGATCTTTTCCAAGAACAGTTAGATTGTTTATCTCAGAAGGGCTGTTTGTCTAATAAAGAAACACATGGATTTATGAGTATATAATATCTCCATAAATTCTGAGAAACTGTAGGACATTCCTGCATTTCCCCCTCTTCTCCCTCCTTTTTTTGAAAATCAATAAATATTTGAACTAAAAAAGTCTCTCTCTTTTTTTTTTTTTAAAAACCTGTGGTGAAATGGTTGAACTGCAGTAATATAGAAGAGCTAAAGTAAAAAACAAGTCAGAATATTGGCTTCAGATTAAAGCTGGGTAAACCCAGGACAACTTGTGTAGAAAGTAGAATCATTTCATTGAATATACATGTCAGGCAAGGTTAAATATGATTAACAAAGGAAAAAAATACCCTCATACGTCTAATTTTTAGGTTTGCAAAAAGTCAGTGCAGTCAAGATACGAAATGTAGTCACGTTTGTCGTAAGGTGCTATGTTTCATCTGCGTTGTATTTTCCAGTTACCACTCCTCCTCCTCCTCCTCTCCCAAGCATCTAATTTCGTAGCTGGTAGAGCTATCAGTCCTAAGGACACAGACAGTGGGAGCTGAGAGATTTCTGCAAAATCCTCATTAATGTTGAAGGAAGAGCCTTCCTTGGGAGGATAACTGTTTCTTGTCTTTCCCCTTGTCCAGAGACAACCGTGGGAGGTAAGAGATGAAGAGCAGATACCTGCAGCTGCACGTGCCCACAGAGAGCGTGTCCTGTTTGACGTTTCAAGCCTCGCACAAGGCTCCCAGCCATGCTCTGTTCCCCTGCCAGCCTATTTTTCAGGTGGACGCGGAGCAGAATAGGACAAGAGCTGCTTATCCAGGAACCAAGAAAATGTCAGTACCACGGTCGAACCCAGAGTGGTTGGGGATGCAGCAGAGCCAGCGGCAACGTCAGTGAAGCTGGTTACTGTGGCTGACTCTGCATCACCTAGAAGAAATTTCAGCTGAAATGATGCAATGGAGCCAAAGGTCAATGGCAGCCCGTGGCACCACAGCCATTTCCAGAAGATACTCCAGCTCTCACCCAAGCTGCAAAAGGACGCCTATTGCAAGTTTGGCCAGGTGGTCATGTGAGCTGCTGGCTGCCTGTGGTCAGCCCAGTGAAGAAGTCTGAGTGGGACAAGTGTGAGAAAATCTGTTCCTTTCCAGCATTACCAAAATGCAGGCAACCCCTGGGCTTGTCCAGACTTGGTAGCAGGAGCTCAGCTGGACCCTTGCTTTTTTGCCCACTGTCACTTCTAGCTTTAACCAATAATTAAAACCTTGAGCTGCCAAACCTATTTTGTGGTTCCCTGTGGGACTGTTGTTGGCTTGCAGTTTTTCATCAGGTTTTCTTACCAAAAGGCAGTTAGCCACTTTACACTAATGTGGCTAGTGGTTTTTTTTTTTGTGTGTGTAGTGTTTTCTAGTCTCGCTGAGCATTTGGGAGGAGGACTTGCTGGACGCGGTGATCCCAGCTGACTACTCTTTCATGAAACTTAAAGATTTGAAACAGAAAGCACAGTGGAGTAAAAACTGAGATGATCTGAAAAAGAAAAAGCTATAGATAGATGTAGAAGACTCCATAAATGTAAGTAAGACTTATGAATCTGAATTTTTCCTGTTTAAAATATTTTATGTGAATTACACCACTGGGAAAAGGCAGATGGGGGTACTGCAATCACTCCTGAAAGCAGAGAAGGTTGCAGGAGGTCTGCGAGGGCAGCTTGTTCCTCTGGTCTGTGTTATGCCGGCCCTTGTGATATGTGACCCTAAATAGCTTTTTTGGGGCAATTTGTGAGTCATGTGACTGTAATGGTTGACCTTTGTGTGACAGAAGAAAAAAAAACAAAGAAATTTTTTTTGCCTACTTAGTGCAGTATATTTACTTTCAAGAAAACTAACTTAATCTGTGTTTCAGCAACCGCTGATAAATTTATAAGGCTCTCTAACCTATCTTTTTTTTCCTGGAATTACAAAGTGCTGTGGCTTGCTGGCTAAACAATCCCCAGCATTGCTCACCTGCAGTTTAGAGAACTGAAAATCACTCAGACCAGCTTTGTGAAGGCACTTCAGGATTACCAAAAGAGACAGACAGGGGGGACCTTTATGAATTTATAAAAATACAGTCATTAAAACTGCAGTTCAGGAGCCCAGTCCCAATTCCCTCTTCATTTTATTTCTTTCTTTCACTGAGTCATATGAGTTTATTCTTGTCTTGCCTTGGTTGCATTAAAAAATCCACATGAAACTCACCGAGAAACAGGATAATGAAAAAAACTTTTTCTATTTTGAATGCCACCTTTCCTTTTTGTAGTTTTTTTATTCTCATGGAAATGCATGTGCCAAGGTAAATTTGTTCAATAGTAGAATTTACAATTGAAAATTTATAGATAGAACTAGGAAAAATAAAGTCAGTTGTAACAATACAAATAAAGAATGAATCTTGTGTTACATATGAATCGTGCAATTAGTGAATTCCACTAAGGATAGTAATTGTTCATTACTTCAGATCTGGAAGCTATTTTGAAATGCTCTGGAAAGTTGAATGAGAAGAATATTGTTTATCTTCAAAATCAAGTTCAAAGAACTTACCTTCAAGCAAATGACGGCATTCCCAAGTAGCGATCACACTACCGAGTAAATGCTAAGGGGAACTAAACTTAAAGCAGCCTACTAGAGAAGCTTGGCTGAAATAAAACTTGGAAGGAGTTTCCCAGAAGATGACAAAAAAAAAGGTTATGGTGAAAAATAGCAAGACGAATGAAGGTCGTTCACACCAAACACTTCTCTCTTCCATTTTTACATGTGTGTTGCAGAACCCTGTCCCAGTGCAGCTGAATCCCATCAAGGGTCCTGTGTAAGCCTAATATTTTTCTTTCAATTGGAAGGAAAGGTTTATGCTAGTACTATACAGATCCGTGTAAGTGGTACAGCTTCTGTGTATACAACCAATTTGATTTTCTTTCCTCTACTGGATTTAACTTCATAAACAGTGTTTGCAATGGATGAAATGAGTAAAATCATGTGGTAAAACTGCCTGTCCCAAAACATTTTAAACACATGAATAGCAGTCCCGCTTTTATACCTAAGTACTTAGAAGCTTAATTTAGCAGGGTTCCAGAAAAGAAGGGTAATTCTACAGGTAAATAAAATGCCCAGAATCTTTCCTCTCGCTTTATCTGCCCCCATGATTTGTAAAGACATATACCATCATGTCTTAGGGCATAAGCCAACTGATGAACTTGAGCTGCTTTAAAAGAGGGTTTTATAGTCTTTCTCTGCAGCAGATGATACTGGTCAATATTAGAAATAGGATACTTGATGGATAGACTGTAGTTCTGTTTCAGAATAGCCATTCCCATATTTCTTCCAGATTCAGCTTTTCTTTCTCCTTTCTTGACTGCCAAGAGTATCGAGGATATTTACCCCAACACACCACTCATGGTCTTGTTTTTAAAACTTTCATTGAAGACAGATTTATTTGGACTTCTGCTAACCAGTTTAGAGGAAATTGTCCTTCTGGCAGCAGTATCTCCTTGGGAATCTGTCAGTGTTAATTCTTCCTTTAGCTGTTGAGTCAAACCAGGAGTCAAAATACATATTTAGGAACCTAAATAAGTTTTTCAGAGTTTCTGAGCATCAGCAGCTTCTTCTCTGGTCAGTAACAGCTGATGCTCACATCTCTGACTAGGCCACTTTTTGGAGAAAGCTCTTAACTCTTTTACGTATCAAGGGATGGAACTCATTTCCTTGTGCCAACATTTGCAGAAAGGGATGCATAAAGTCATGTTTAGGAAGGAAATTTCATTTAGAGATTTAACAGTAAGAATTGGTCTTATCTTGTGACTAAGACAGTAGATTTAGAAGCAAAAACCTCTTGCAATGTGTTCTCTGATGCATTTAAGCTAGAACAATTTGTGATGGAAAATTCTGCTCTAAAGGAGCAGGATAGAAACCTGAACTCAAGTCTTCCGTGAGTCAGATCGAACATGTGTCAATGATGTCCCTCAGTCAAAACATTCAGATTTCGATTCCAAAATGCAAATTCTGACAGAATTTCCTTTTTTGTTTTGAACATATCAGAAACCTTTAGAGTAGAGGTAGAACAGAACTGGTCACTTTGGGGAACTTTTCACTTAAATCCACATCTGCACAGCCTGATTTTCAACAGTTATGATGGGCACACAAGCACTCTGTAAACATCTATAGGGCCTGAACAAGGACGGAAGAAAATCGGAGTGGAGAGGTGTGTGGCAGAAAGGTTCTCTTTTCTGAAAGCTAGACAGAATTGAGAGATTTCATACAAATATATGTACATATGCATACATATATATATAGATGGGAAAGACTATGGTCCCTCTGTTAGAAAATATTGATCTAAAAGTTTTAGAATGTAACTGATTCAAAAACAGTTTAAACAAATTAGCTTTTTATTGAAATTCTCAGAAAATTTTAACCTTTTCTTGGAAATATAATCTGCCCTAAACTGGAATAAAACAAGCAAAACTGGTTTGCAGTTACTAAAACCTGACATTGTTCAGCTGAAAATGCTTCAAAACTTAGAAATACCTGTTAAGTAGCCAGAAGGAAAAAAAAAATCAAAACTTCTTTTGTGCCTTTAAGCGCCTAATGACAATTTACTGGTAGCACCTGGGAGTGGGAACAAATGAGAGTAGGTTAATGATATGCATCTAACTAGAAGACCAAAAAATAGAAATTGAATTCTTGTCTTTACTAACACTCGATGCTTCTATGGTTAAATCCTCTAAATCTTTGTTGTTAATCTGAATCCAATACTTTAGACAGAGATCTATTTGCCCACTTCGGAGATAATGGAGAACGCCTAGAAGGGAGGTTAAGAAAATCTCTTGAATGCTTACTGCAATATAGGTTTGGGGTTTTTTGTTTTTTTTTGTGGTTTTTTTTTTTTTTTTTATAAGTCATGGTAGCATGGAATATATCTACACCAATGTGGCAAATAGACCAGGTAAAGGACATTTCTGAATACTTTCACTTGCACTCATATTCTTCGACCCAGGATTTGTATAAACAGAGTAGAAGCTTACTCTCAACTGTTGACCCAGTCCGTGACCATTAGGCCTTAATTTCTCTAGACACAGATATACCATTCTACAGATTGCAGTTTCTTTAGCTAGAGAAATTCTGATTCCCAGGGCTATCTGTTTCTTTGATTTCCTACTTGTATACTCTGATATGTTCCAAGTTTATGTATTACATTACCTCGTGTGTAATTTTCACAATAGTATTTAATCTTTTGCAAGTTTATTAATAGCTGTGTTAAACTGCTTTTGCAAAAGCAAGATTGTACTTTACTTTAAAATGGCAAGAGAAAAGAAAAGCCTTTGAGTAGCTTTAAATCCAGCTAAATGTGAATAATTGTTCTTTGGAAGTTCTCATTAACAATACCTAATATCAGATGGCATCTACATTTACAACATTTCAACATGAAGAATATTTGACTCCTAAGAACCGAGCTGAGGACTGGGCCAGACACATAGTCCTGTTTGGGCAAGAGCACATTCAGTTCCATCACTGGAATATGGCTTATTATCTTGCCCAGAGTTGTTACCGCCAAAAGCAGAAAGTTGTTCAATAAGACCTTGATAAGCTATCCACAGAATTTTTGGCACTAATTCTCTGCTCATTGGGTGACATAAACAGTTCCCAAACCTGCCCTTTCCGTTTTTATAGGAACAATACATTCCACCTTGCATAGTTAAGGAGTATTTTGTCAATGTAGATTGCCTCCTCTGACAATCAGACCAGACTTTGCAGTCAAGATTTCCTTTTCATCAGGGTCTGTAGCTTCCTTACAATCCTGAAGAACCATCAAACTAACTGTCCCTTGTTTACCACCCCTTTCCTGGTCAGGCTGTATCTGTCCTTTCTTTGGAAGGCTCAGTCATAATTTCTAGGTTCTTACTGTCATTTGAAAAGACTACTCTGGAAACTGTTTCCTAGCATTTGGGCCTCCTGGTTGAGCATGTGTTATGGTCCCTTCTCATCTTTTGAGTATCAAGAAGCAGATTTTGAGATGCTGGCATTTTTAGACAAGTGGGACACTGTAATTATCAACTTGGAAGCACAGACGTGATGCCTCTGCCTCGGCTACTTTGCTTTGCAGCAGAATGTACAAAAGTTTCAATGCACTGTAGACCAGCAACCTCTCAATAACAAAGGATGACGTTTCCCTTCTATGTGAAAGTTCTGATACTTGCTCAGACGACATGCATTTTCTTAGCCTGAAGGTGTCAGGATTAGGTTGGATTCAGAGTGCCCCCTTCTCCTTTCCAATGAAGGATCCTTCCTTTTAGGTTATGAAACAGCTGGGAGAAACACATTTAGAAATTGTCCTTGATCCACTTTCTCTGGGAACAGTTCTGGAGCGCAGGATTTATTTCTTCATGATTGCTTCAGAATATTTTTGGGGAATTTGTTTTCTCTCCCAAGGAGACTTTCTGTGAAACCTTTTAAGAGTTGGCTGCTAAAATATGTATAAACATCCACATTCTATTTGAGGAATATGGCTTTATACTCAAGCAAATGTTTGGAATACTGCAGATAATTCGTTTTCTAATTACATAATGGGCGTATTTGCTTTCTATATGGCTGACTTGCTGCTTACTGCTGTATTAGCTTAATGTGAAGGATTTTTTTAATTATTTATTTTGATGTCTGTTTTAGGCTAGGGGAAAGACATGACTTGTGTTTTTCTGAGATAGGAAAGATAAGTGAAATTTTTGAAAAAGGAGGTGCTTGCTAATCATCTTCTTGTTGTCATTACCTCCTGTTTCCTACTCTACATCACTTCCTGCCTCCTTTCCTTCCTTGGACCAGATAGTTGAGTTTGGACATTCTGGTTTGAAGAAGGTGGTTTTAAACTTGTTCTGGATAGACCTGAGTACCTCAGAGTCATTTGTACTCCCTGTCTCCAGACCATGGAACTGTTATTTAACTAATGTGAGGAATAAGCAGTGGTTGTTTACAGATGGACTTTGGAAAGGAGGAGGAGGAGGAGATTATGATAGACTGAATTAGTAGTAAATAATTCTTTCCATAGAAAAGTGCTTCTGTGATTCTGTGAAAAGGACTTACAGTCATCTCGGTGAGTTACTAATTTGTTTACCTTCAAGTAAAATCATATCTCTAGAGCCAGCCAATTTTTATACTGTGGTGTAAAAGAGCTGTCCTATGTGGCAACGTGATGGATAACTTCATTATACAACTTAAGAAGCTCTTCTTCCCTTTCTTGTACCTTTTCACACTCTAGTTAATCACCTCACCCTGGTTAAACCAACTGACTACTTCAGCATTAAAAGTATGCAAAATTAACATTTTACTGCACCAGTGCCAGATAAAGGCAGTCTTTTGCGTCTGGAAAACAGCCAGCCTTGTTTAAATGATTCTGGCTTCTCCATCTGATGTGTAGTCCAGTTGATGCCATTCCCAATCAAGGGATTGAGGGACTGAGTCATGCTCTCAGCTTCCACCCCTTCTCCATCTTTTTTCATGTTAAAAATATAATGTAAGGATGGCTGTCCTGGGCTGTCCCGGGCTGTCCCTGTCTTCGATAGTGGGAGATACTGACTGCTGAGTGTGTATGAACAGGAGGAGGATACAGAGATTTTTCTCCAGAATAATCTGTCAACCTCCAGCAACCTGTGGTTCAGGGGCTTTCTGAGCCCAAGATGATAAAGTCCTGGTTACCGTCACTGGGTCTGATCCTGATCTGACCTGTGGGATGACATCCTGCCCAGCCTCGGCCTGTCCCCAGGGAGGTGCCCTGAAGGTTCCCCCTTCTCCATTGTATCTGATGTGAAATTACTCTGATGATTCTTTCACCTTGCTATGTACATTTTCCATCTTTTTGAGATGGAGGACAGAATCAGACCTGTACACAGTATTCAGCATATTGGTTCACTTTAGATTTATACAGTGATACAACAAGATTTTTTTTTTTTTAATTTTTTATCATTTTATTTCTTGAAACATTTTCATAATCATGATTTTAAGTTTGTAGTTTCATAAAACTGGGTGAAAATTGTTTTCATCCCTGGGGACCAAATCATGTACAACCCTTTTACAGAAATTGCTGCAATTTTTAATAAAAAAAAGTATCTGTTTGAGAGGCTGTTCCCAACCACCGAGAACATCAGGTTTTCTGGGTTTTTGAAGTCTTCGTTAGAGTAAGGATTTGTATCTGTAAGACCTTATCTGCCCTTCCTATAAAGTTATAGAGATGGATTCTCCTGTTGCAAGACTTTGCAGGGTAAAATTCACTGCACTTTCTCTTTGTAAGCAATGCTTATCATTTCTCCGTAAATTCTGGGATTCTGTTATCAAACAGTAAGAACAACGCTGAAGCACTATTTTGAGGTTTTTCTATTTTCTTTTCAACTGAAACATTTTTCCTCAAAGCTCTTGCATGAAAACTTCACAGTTTGAAAACAAAAGCCAATATGACATCACATTTTGTCACCATCAATCATTTGCTATGCAAATTGAGATGCCTACAGGACTTCAGAGAGTTCAAGGCCTGCCTGCACACAGGGCTTGTACAAACAGTGAAAGATTTACAATGTGAGTAATAAGTACTTTCAGGAAAAGACCGATTACAAATCAAAGTATAAAAGGATATGGATAGAAAAAGAAAAAAGAGCAAATGTTGATCACAAAAGGGAAAGAAAGGGAATAGTGAACACATCTGGTAAAATGGTTTTATGAAACACTTCTATTTGAAAAATACACATTAAATTCTTTTGCCTGAAACTTGTGCTTTCTTTTCAAATTCTGGGCAGCTTTGAAAATTAAATGTTTTAAAAATAAATATAAGAGCCCTAACAAGAGATCAAAGGTCCATCCACAGCTTGTTTCTGAGAGGTTCACAGAGGATGCCTATGCTAAAATAGGCTTGCTACCAAGGCAAGAATATAATGGTGTTCTCCCAGGCTCCAGCCATTCTCAGATCAGGACCTGTGATAAAGGTAATACCTCTGTGTTTAGTGGCCCCTGATTTTTTTTTCTGCATTAATTTTTCTGATTTCTTTTTGACCTGCCCTGCGTTTTAGCATTTGCAGCATCCTGTGGCAAGGAGTTCCAACACTTGTGCACTCACTGTATGAAGTATTATCTTTTACTTGTTTTGAACTTGCCACGTGCTAATGTCATGCTGTGATTCTTGCCTGCTGGCATTCACTGGAAAAGTACACTCAGAATTTAACAACAAAAGAATTGAGGCTACCGTATCAGGACAAATCAAGATAGTAATATATTTCCCATCAAGACAAGATAGGCCAGATTGAGGTCATGTTAAATGAAAGTCCCAAAGCTGCCACACTTCCCAAAAGACAGAAAACGTCATTCCTCTTTCCGGTGGCGTACTCCCCAGTGACCTCCCCCAGATCTGTTTCTGAAAGGGTTTTCCATCTCCTTTGAAGCCACTGGCAAAGTTGGGCTAAAGATAGACCTCAGGTGTAAAAATAAAAAAGGCTTTAAGTGCACAAGTATAGATTGGATTGAATATAGAAGATAGTGCCCGTTACCAATATTAGTGAATGGCAAGTTGAAGGGAAAAATCCTCAGGCAGAAAATTGCCTCCTATTTTACTGCCTGATTATGCAACCAGAGAAGAAGCTGTATTTACAGGCATGTTCCTCCACTCTTCCCCGCTATTACGCGTGACTTGATAACCATGATAAATTCTGACCAGGCTTCTGACCATGTAGCATCTGTAGGGAAAAAAAACTTACTTCTGATATTCAACCCACCAGAGGGCTGTGGACTAAGAATTTGAGATGCCAGTCTCCAAGAAACAGATGTCTCTATGTGCAATCAATGACACCAAACCATATCCATAATTATATATAAACAATAAAAACTAAAAAGACCATGAGACACACTTTGTTTTCTGGTACTGAAATCTCTCACTCAATTTTTAAGCCTCTGCTGTAGTAAGAACCTAAAGCTAATTTCCTGACAGTGTTGTAGGATAATCAGTTTCACTCTACCCAGTAGAGAGGCTTAGAAAAGAGATCTGCACCCAGATCTTTGATGGCAACATTAAGTTAACTTCCCTCTTGGAAAAATAACTGTCCAATTTTCTGTCAACAAATTAGGCACAATCATATGATGAGGTATGATAAGCAGTAAAAGCCAGATCAATTTTGAGCAACCCATACCAGGGTCTCGGGGAAAACCCAAGAAATCATGTATAAGAGTACTGTGTTACTGCAAAAGCAACCTGTTCATGGCACTGGCCATTATCTATCAATTAAGCGTACTCTGTAAGAATAACCTTCTTTGAAGGTAATTGTCTATTCTAATTTTAGTCAGACACTTGTCGGTTTACACACTGAAGAATGAAGGTTTCTATCCTTAAGGAATTTTTATTCTATGGAGATGTCCTGAGTGTCCCCACTGGTCTCCACCTGCTTTCAAAACAGTGCAAGTCTCCTGTAGGTTTTCCATCATATTTGCCACATGGACCTCTTAGGATACTTGAGATCATGTTAAGTGTCTCTGTGTGCCATGTTTAGGGAACTGAATGACCCCCTTCCACCATACTCATTTTTGAGCTGTTGGGCTCAGTTGTATGCTACCACAGCTTCCCTTCACATAAGGAAAGGATGAAATTCCTTTTCTAGGTCGTTACTTTTCCTTTAGTTTTATTGGCTGTTTCCTTGTATTTTTGCAATGAGGAGATGAATAGGAGTTTACAATTTGCTCTTGCCTTTGCATGCATTATTTTGTTTCTCTTTTACATGTTTCCTCTCCAAAGGAAAGATTCCTGATCCTTAAAAGCTTTAATTTCATGAAAATCTGTCATTATATTCGCATTTATGTTCTGTGAACACCTTCCATTTGCACTCTATTATTTATTTTAAATGGGGTGACTAGAATTAAGCACAACATTTAAAATGAAAGCATACAACTAGTCTGTAGTAGTATGTATTAATTTGTAGTGTGTTGGTGCCCTCCAGACTGCATAAGGTTCCTTTGGGCTGCATACTGTGCAAACATGGAGCTCTTGCCTGCAAGATCTTCCAATCAAATTTTAAAACAGATGTTAAAAAGGTGAGTAAATTATAGAAATGAGAAAGGGAAAATGTGCAAGGGAATAAAATGGTTTATGAGCAGTTAATGCAAACCCAACTAATCTGATTGATGATGGCATTATATAATTTTTCGGGTATTATTTTAATCCAATGTTTTATACATTTTAAAATTTAGTCCCCAAATCCACAAATAATTAATAAATTTGTTAATAGAGATGCCAACAATGACTCACTGTCTCCTATGCCTGACTCCCAAATGATTACCATTCACTTAGCGCTTGTGAAGGTGTGTCGTCATCTCAGATCATATTGAATGTTTTACCTCCCACTGTACAGTAACATGCCTTTGTTAACACGGAATTTTAACTGCAGTCAGGCTGCACAGTTGTCTATCTTTTAAAGTGCTTCTGGAATTCCACATAGTTCTTCCTGGTTTTCAGTAACCTAAATTATTTTGACATCTGTGAACATGCCACCTTGGACTTCACCTTTTCCCAAATAATTAATAGACACATTAATTAATCATTTCCCTGCATTTTTAAAAGAGTTCCAATATTAGCTCTATTATTTACGTGAGGAACACAGTACAGGAATATAGTCACAGAGCCAAAGTGGTAACATGTTTCCTGGGTCATTGCCTATAAAAATAATCATCAGCTGGAATTTTTGAAATTAGAAATTATTGCTAAGCAAAGTGTCCTGGTTTCGGCAGGGATAGAGTTAATTTCCTTCCTAGTAGCTGGTACAGTGCTGTGTTTTGGATTTAGGGTGAGAACAAAGTTGATAACTCACCAATGTTTTAGTTGTTGCCAAGTAGTGCTTACACTAGTCAAGGACTTTTCAGCTCCCCATGTTCTACTGGCTGAGAAGGCTGGAGGTGCACAAGAAGCTGGGAGAGGACACAGCCAGGACAGCTGACCCAAACTGGCCAAAGGGATATTCCATACCATGTGACATCATGCTCAGCATATAAAGCTGGGGGAAGAAGAAGGAAGGGGGGGATGTTCGGAGTGATGGTGTTTGTCTTCCCAAGTCACCGTTACGCATGATGGAGCCCTGCTGTCCTGGAGATGGCTGAACACCTGCCTGCCCATGGGAAGGAGTGAATTAATCCCTTGGTTTGCTTTGCTTGCGTGTGTGGCTTTTGCTTTACCTATTAAACTGTCTTGATCTCAACCCACAAATTTTCTCATTTTTGCTCTTCCGATTCTCTCCCCCATCCCACTGCGGGGGAGTGAGTGAGTGGCTGTGTGGGGCTTAGTTGCCGGCTGAGGTTAAACCACAACACAAAGTCTAAAGGTAATTCCTTACTCTAGGTCTGCCTTAAACAGAAGAAAGTCAGAGTCTCTGGTTATTCTGGGCCAATGGACGGTATTAACTCCAAAGTGAAGTTGTCTTTGAAGAGAAAATGCTCGTTGTACCTCTTCTGTTTGAGATGAAAGGTATCCACAGGTCTCAAATGCAGGAATGTGTCCTGGGAAAACATACAGTGTCTCAGGTAGAAAAGACAAATCAGGGCTGCACAGGTGAAAAGCAGTGTCTTAAAATTCACCTAGAAGTATATCTTGCAACCCGTTGACAAGAGCAGGGAGAGCATTTAAAAATAAATCTCGAATATGTGCATGAGTTTTCAGTCTGAGAATAAATTTAAAGATGTGGCTTCAGATAGATTTCACTGCAATATTCTGATCTAGAAATGCCAATAAAGTACTGTGATCATCATTTCAGAGGTAAGATGGTTACATCTTAGCCAAATATAGCTAGAAAAAGGAGTCTGCTCACAGTAGCTTCTTTTACATAGTCAAATAGCAGAGAATCTCTGTTTTTGAAGTAGCGGCCTTTTGATACAAAAGGTGGTGCTGTAAATTACCTCATGGGACTATTCATACTTACTGAGGTTTTCAAAAGCTTGATGCTTCTGAATTCCTATGGAAAGCAACAGAGATTAGGCAATTTCTAAAAATCCACTAAGTGTCTGTGTTTAAATTCCTGTGTCTAAATGTCTAAGTTCCTGTGTCGAAATACTGGTAGCGTCATATTAATTTCTGAACATTTGGGTTTGGTTTCTAAATTATTTACAAGCTTTTAAAATTTTACCTTAGATACTTTAGTACATTGTGGGGCAATGATTGAATACAGTCTTTTTGCCACGCCAGATAATTTCAGTTTATGAGAGTAAACAAAACCGAGGGAAACTGGGAAAATTATCTCTGAACAGAATAAAGATTAATTAATGGATTTCCTGCAGAGAGTAGACACAACTTACTTTTAAGGCAATCTATTCTTCTTAGGAATGAAAATTACTTTCTTATAGACCCTACCAATTTGGAAAGACAAAGATTCAGAGCACAGATGGTTGTAATACAGTTGGCACATCAGTTAATATCAGCTTTTTGTCACTTCTAATTCCTGCATTTTGTTTTCTGCCCTGGAAGAGTTCCCAGGTATAAACAACACTTTACGCAGCTTTGTTGGCGGCAGCTGATATTGTTTCAGTTCTGAATTTCACATTACTAAAAAGACCCTGGGAGAAATTTAGAGAACAACAAAAATAATCTGGATGGAAACAATGGGAGACAAAATTGTTTTATGGGGACAGAATATAAAAGTGAGGCGTGCACAGCTTTGTCAAGAGGTGACTGCGGAGGAAAGGTGGTAAGAAAGAGAGAGCAGTATACTAATCGTATATAATGGCTGAAGATTTTTCAACTTCAGGAAATTCATGTGGTTTAAGAAGATGCAATTATGAGTAAGAAAAAGAAAGTGAGAAAAAAAATCAGGTATATAAATATTCTAACATCAAGACTTTAGGTTGCGAACCAGTTTAGTAATTAAGCGTTTAAGTTAGGAGAGTATTCCTCCCAAGGAAAGCTGGGTGAGCTGGGTGAGACTGTGTGTGTGATTCAGCTTCCGATTCAGGCAACTAACAGAAGTGTCTATTGATAGTGGAGATGCTCACATGTGAGCGAGTGTCTAAGTCCTGTCAGAGTCAATGGGGCTCTGGGACTTGTTCATTTGCCTAAATGTAGGCATCTAGCGTCGTTTAAGTTGCCATGGGCATCACCTTTATCCAAAAGATCTGGCAGATCTAGCACAGGTTGTAGGGGAGACTCATGCCTCCCTGGAGCAGCAGCTGGCGGCCAGGCAGGCTGCGGTAGCAGGAACTTGCCTTGGGGCTCCAGACGCTATGGGCCGCATTGGCAAAATCTCCATCAACTTTAGAGGGAGCTGAGACCCTCCTCTCCGGCTCCTGTGCAGACACCTACTGTAAACACCTCACGTGATGTTTCAGAGTCCAGGGTTGAATCCTGCCTTAGCTGTGTTTTTCATTTAATATTTCCATGACAAGGTAATTTCTGTAGTTAAATCATAAAGTCATCTGCAGATTATTCAGTAACCTCAGCTATAAAGGATTTGGAAATTAATTCTGATGTGTAATTAAATCATATGCTGTCTTTTCTGTTATAATGCTCTTAGAATAACATAAAATTTCAGTGCTTGATTGAATGAAATTTTAACAGTTTTGAAAATTATTTGTATCTTTCTCACTTCTTTTGTGAAATCTTTTAGGATAGCAAAAATCTAAGCAAAAATATTCCAAATCCTTTCCTATTACCATCTCTGTTTACTTTGGTAATGTCACAAGTTCCTAGATTCTAAATAACTTAATTATTTAGCATTATCTGAATAATATGTAATAAAAAGAGACAAATCATCATGATTTTTTCAGTAGCAAGTGCATCACACCTGAGTAAATGACCTGACTTTTCCATTAGAGATGACATGGCATGCTCAGAGTACTCACACTCAAAAGAAACGAAGATTTATTTTTAACAGTTTGATGAACATTTAAATACAGAAATGGTTCAGCAAATCTTTCCAATAGTTTTTCTTTTTTTTTGTATCTAGTTCACATTATAAATAGATAGCACACAATTTTGACTTTAAAAATATTCTGATATTTTAAGAATCAAAATATAAGTGTGTGTCTTGGAGTTCAGTACATGCAATGTTTATGTCAAATGATCTTTCACTGCCACTAGTTTCCTTGGGAAAATAAAGTTTTACTGTAATTTTGAGGCCTGCTGGGAAAAAAACCCAAACACCAATAAAATCACACCTGATTTGCTTATTTTAAACATCCAAATACATTTTAGTGAAATATGACTTGATATATTTTACAATCTACTTGACATGCAATGAAATCAATTAACTATTTTCTATTAGGACTAGGTCTGTTTCCCTAACTCATGAACAGCCACTCTATAACAACACATTATCAGAAAAAGTCAGGCTTACAGCTCAGCCTTAGCAACTGGTCACAAAACCACACTTCAAAAAGATGACAAAACCAAGATAAGTATAATTCACAAACATAAAACAAAAAGCTCAAGCCTTAAACCAAAATGTTTTATTGTCTGAAGCTGAAAGAATTGACATGTTGTTAATATTCTGTATTGTGCTTTGCTCCTGCCTTTATCTTCAGTAAAGGATGACAGTGTTACAAACTTCTGGAAGAGGTCGAGCACTGTCACTTTTATCAAATGTGGTATCAGGATTTTTCTTTAGTGGTTTTGGAACAATGTTAACTGCTCTACCTTCACTTAGGAAGTGAGCTGACTGCTTGCTTTCTACCAGCACTTTGATTCTTGCAGTGAATTTTGAGGGTGTACTGAGGAAACTAAATAAACACCCAGAAGATAGGGATTTTGGGGTGTATAAAGAAAAGGGTAGGTGCCTTTGAATGTATTTTGTTATTGGTTTGCCTTCTTTGTCAGTATATCCCATTTCTGAGCGCGGAATCACTGTGTAGGTTGAAATCCTTTAACTCTGCAGTTTCCCAGAACAATTTGTTAAGATTGGGAAATGAAGGGCTAGCCTAGTGGACGAATAATAAGCTGATACTTCTCACATTGGACTCTCTGGTGGATAACCCTCTATCTGAAGCTCTCCTTTTAAGTTGCATTTAATATTACTATTTAATGTAACTTGCTTAACAGTTAAAGGTATTAAGGTGAAAAACTCTTACATTAAATAAGGAAGTTGCAACTTCTGTCTGCATAACAGCTGTCAACAAAGCAACCCTGTGAAGGAGGAATTATCCGTACATCTTAGCTAGGTATAGTAGTGGGGAGTATATGACCTGGTTTTCTGTGATTAGGTAGCTGTCTTACTGTAACTCATCTATAGTACGTGTCAGGGTTTGTTTTGCACAGGGATCTTTACTGCTGCTTTCACATAGCAACAAGATTGTGCAGCTTAGTGCATAGTAGAAACACAGAAAAAAGGACTTTGGGTTTTCTTTTCTGATCTGTAGGTTAGAAGAACTCATTAGAATAACAGGTATCTGAATGAAAGACCCTGTTATATATATTTCAGGAATATAGATAAATGTTGAATCTCAGTGGATACTTGTGGAAAATTCCTTACAAAGCAAACTAAAAATGCTAGTAATTCTTGAATAATTTCATGTTTTTAATTTACTGTCACATTCTTTTATGTTCATATACAGAGCCAGGAAAAATGCTATGTTTTTGCATACTAGATTGTAAAAAATAAATTTAAAGGTATTGGACTGATGATATATGTGATATGTGTTGCTAATGCTTCTTAAAAGAGGAGACATGAGCAGAAGCAATCAGCCAAATAAATTTGTATTTTGTGCCAATGCACTGAAGAAATCTCTAATGACTCTGTTTAAAAAAAAAAACAAACATGAGAGCTTGTTTTACAGTGATTGTACCTATTAGGGGAACATAGTAGATTCGATTGGAAATAAGATACCCAAAGCACTTGTGTATTTAAGTTTGAAGACAGGCTTGTGATATGATGACTCCCCAAAGTCTTCACTGAGGTAAGCAGGAGTTGAACAAATAGCAGAATGAGTGGGATGCCACGGGTTAAGCAGCCTTTCAACTCAAAGATATTCGGCAAGTGAGAACTGGGGAAGCAATGACGAAGGCGGTGGTGGGGGGAATAAAGTGCACTGGTAATTTAACACTTCCTTTGATAGAACAGTGCTCTCTTATTGATCAAAAAGTTACAGATTTATTGGAGAGACTCAGATGGACTTTTGGTGTACTATATGGTAAGAAGGCATACAAAATTTTTCTTTTTAGGCCATGTATGTTCAGTCTTAGATCTTAGATCTGGTACTCTATCGAAGTATTACTGAAGTCAGGACATTTCAGGTAAGTAAGGGTACTATTCAGTTCTTCTTCTTCCCAAAACATCCATAAAAAATAGCAAAACGAACCTATGCATTTTCAACAAAGGAATTACGATTTGAAAGCATAGAAGTAGATACAACAATTGCAGTGGGAAACAGAGTAGAAAAGGAAGCTTAGTTCCTTCAATAAATAGTCCTCTCTGTACCTTTTGTGCATGCTTCAGTAGTTCTCCTTCCATTCTTCTGTATTAAGCCACTCTGTAGGATTAGGACAGATGAATTATTATAGCTAAAATCCAAACTAAATCCCCTGGGATTAGGTCAAAACTTTCTTAATCTCTTCCTACTCCTTCACTGATAATATTTTGTACATTTTTCCTTGAAGTAGCCCAGAGCAGGGATCCCGATCCTGTCTGGCATATGGTCTATGTGTACTTAGGGCTCTGTAGGACCCACCTCAGCATAACGAACCCAATTATGCCCCCATTTAATTGCTTATTCTCAATGGAATTTCGATAGGATTACAGTCACTAACAACTTTGAAATATCTGAATTTATGCTAAGCACTGGCCTTCAAGTCAAGAAAGCTGCAAATGCTCATTAGGAGGACATAATTTGGTTTCAGGCCATAGCCTGTGTTTGGTTGTTTGTTTTTTTTTTTTCCTCACAGATGGGTAATTTGAAAAGGTCTTCATGCAAATGGAAAACATTCTATCTAAACACTTTCCAAAGGTGAGCACAAAGGGAACATCTTGCAGCATGTATTTGGTAAATCATAGAAACACTGGTCATCCAATACCAGATTCTGTTAACTCTTCTTGTGTGTGTATAACACATCTTCCTCCACAGATAATTCCACTGATTTCAAATAAGTAATTATGTTTATTAATATAATTATGTTAGCACAAGAGCTCTCTCTAGTGGAGCCAATGATGCTTTACTGGTTGTGTTGCTCAGATACTGAAAAATAGTAGAAATACTTAATCTTGCTGTGTCCCAAATACAGCTAATGTCAGAATGGCATTACAGCCACACAGCATATGAGGAATACTATGTGTGTGAAATATGTAAAAAAAATAATTTACAAAAGTTGCTGGAATGAAATCTTTGCCACTCACTAACATCATTGCCCTCAGCAGAGCTTGGACTTTTTTGAAGGTCTCCATGGGCTGTTCAAGAAGAATGTGAGATTGTTTCTGAACATCCAATTGTATTTGTGAAGTCTTTTTTTCCACTATTCTTTTCTGAGACATGGTGGCTAGAACTGGACAAAATGCAGAATGTATTGATGCTGTGTCTGATCCATCAGGGGACCATGACATTGTGCTACGTTTATGTCTCTCATCCTGCTCCTTAAAGAACAGCTCAAGCCCCGCTGTTGTGCCAGGTGCAGCAGCTTTCAAGAAAACACTGTAGTAGGTAGAGAAGTTCAGGAGACAAGTGGTCCATCCAAACAGCCTTTTCCCTCAACTGTGTGGCTGGCTTTTGTATCCAGAAGAAAGCAGACATTGAGAGAAAAATCTTAGAGATGTGTGCAACATAATAGTTCATTTTACATTAATCACACAGTGGTTCTGTTGACTTTCTTGTTACTTTGCACCTACTGGTGGTAGGTAAGGAGAAGGAAAATTTTAAGATAGTGCTTTTGGAGAGAGCAAGAATTAATTTATATTGCATGGTCCTTTCCCTTTTTTTTTAAAATGAGTTTTCAGATTCTGGTGTGTTTGACTTTCATAGCTACAGCTATTTTTCCCTTAGATTTTCAGAAGTCCCTTACGAGCTGCTAAAGAAACAAACTGGTTCTGCTATGGAAACTATATTGCTTGGATTGGAAATTAGTTAAATTGATTAGTAAAAATAGCATGTTTCTCTGATGGCACATGGTTAACAGGGAAGTGCCGCAGGGTTTAATGTAATGGTCAGTATTGTTTTAACAAATTCATTTATGCTGGTGAGTAGTGGGATAACAAAATCTGTAGCAGGCAGTTATTTGAATTAGTTACCATCAGGAAAGATTGTGAAAAAATAGGTAAGCTGTGAGGTGTGGAGCTCTTGAGGAAATTGAGGTAAACCACACTGGAAAGAATCAGAGCATTCTTATACCCTGGTTACTCCATTATCGTCCTTTCAGATCAGGCAAAGAAATGTAGGCCTGCATCCTAAAAGAGGAACAAATCTAAGTTGGAGAGGTTAGAAACAGTTCCACTGAAGTGGAAAGGAAATGTCTAAGGAGGCCAACTTATGAGGGCATAAAATGTAGAGGACCAAGGGCCTTCTGTTGGCTTTGTGGTTTACATGGTGCCACCATTAGAACTGGCAGATATTTCACAAAGGATTGGCAGCCTGGAAACCTGCCCTAAATATAAGTAATTATGCCCTATTCTTAAGAGAGGTCTTTTATTTATTTATTTTTTTAAAATTAGCAATAAGAACATCCATCTTTCTAGGCAGTAGCCTGGTTGAACACCAGGTACTTTCAGAGAATTGAGGAGCCTGTGGTCCAGTTCCCTCCTTTTTTTTCCAGAAGCCAAATCTTTTGAAAGGGAAATACGTATTTCCCTCCCTCATGGCTTCTCCCACATCCTCCTTATGTGCCTGCCCCATGACCAGACTTGTATTGAAGCAACCATCTAATAACAGCAAGTAATTTTTCTGAGGAGCCTGTGTTTGAGGAGGCATTGCTGGGGAGTTTTTGAAAGTCTCAACATCTGTAAAATAGCATTTCTTTGCCTTCTGCTTCTGCCTGCCTGTTCTATGTTGTAGTTAATGACCTTCGTTACTTTGGGTGTTTGGTTTTTATGATTGGTCTGCTTCTTTTAAAGTCCTTCAACGCTTGTTTTTGTATGACTTATCCTTTTCGAATGTCATTAGGGGCAAATGGGATGGTATTCATGCAAGCACCTGCACTCCTCATCTTTGGCTTCTCTTAGAGTTAAAGGAGAGAAGTGTGTACCTTTAGGGGCTCAGATCATGTCCTTTTAAAAACGACATCTAATGTAGGTCATATGAATCATGACTTAAAATGCCTATTTTATACCCAGTTTGAGTATGAAAAGAAAAGCAAATGGACAGTCTGCTACTATCTTCAGGACCTAGGCAAAAGTTTTCTTTCCTTTTTTGTGTGATAGGACAAACTCTTTCAAGAAGCAATTGACTCAAAGGTGTTACCAGGAGTTTAAATAGAAAGCAATATGGGGAGCTGAAGAAATATAACTGAGAGACTAATCTGGCTTGCAGGAGCATTATTACCGGTGAGGAGGAGAAGAGTGTGGCCTGTCCATCCACCCTGTTTGAATTTGGCAGGGCTGGCAGGTGGAAGGTTGTAGTTTTTCTCTAAGACTGAACATGCTGATATGGCCATCACTTGAAGCTGAATCTTTAGGTGTTCAAATTGTTATTTTTACCCATTTACTTCTTAAAATAGGTGTTCGCTTCAGCTTTAATTTTGTATGTTGGCATTTGAAGAAAAGCAAGCTTCCTTCATGCCTGCCTTCTTTCCTTCCTCTTCTTCTTTGATTTGTGCAATACAGAATCACCATGCCTGACAACAACAGATAAATTTCAAATTCTGGGTTGAACAGTTAGTGTCTCAAGTGTTTTATTCATGGGCACCATATGCAAAAAGTGAGTAGTTTTTCCTATTGTGGAAAAGTAATGTTATGTTCAGAACTGCCAAAGTTACTTGAATTTGACTTAGCTGTGTTTTCAGGTGAACCTAGAAATAAATGGAAAGTTGAAAAAAGCAGCTACATGTTAAATACATAGTATACCTGTAGTTTTAATTCTTTTAGGTCAAAAAATATTCAAATGCATTCACAGTATTTTTGATTGAAAGAATTTGTAATTGGATTTCCAAACATGCTGCTTTCATCTTGGGCAGTACAATATGCACTTTGATAATAACACGGCTATGTCATTAGAAAGAAGTCCATTTACTAGTTTAGGCATAAAATGAGATACAGAAGAAGACAATAAAATGCTTTTGAACATAATGCACCTTATTTTTTATTGTATTCAATAGAGGCATGATGAATAAGTAATCTTATAAGTGCATCAGAAGTACACCTTGGCTGATCTCTTAGAGGTGTTGAGATTTCACTGCTATTGAGATTATTCATAATATCACTTTAATTTCTAATAAAGTGCATAGAACTTTATAATGGATCAAAATATGTGCCCACAAGCTGCTTAGATCATCTGCTGAAAGAGGCAAACTTCCACACTGTAAAAGTAATCCAAGACAGGAGGAAAGGAAATTAAATGAAGATGAAAAGTAACATCTTCAAAATTACTTCTTTTTTAAATATAAAGCCCTTAAATAATAATTTCCTTATTTTCACTTATTCACACTCTTTTACTGGTAGTTGAGCTATATATCTATAAGCTGTTCTGGGCATTAGTTACATCTTCCCCTATGTTTAATGCCATCTCATGCAAATTAGATTTGCAGCAAACTAATCTGGTCCAGGTAGTAAACGTCACTGCTTGAATTATTTTATTCATCCATTCCTTTTTTTTTTCTATAGCATTTATGCAATTACCAGTGCTAGTGGTATTCTCCACTCCCTCCCCCCATGAAATCAGAAAAAATTAAATCCAAGGAACCTAAATAAGGTTTACAATTTTTTTCTAGCTTTTTTTTCTTTTCTAGGAGAAAGAGAAAAGAGCTTTATTTGCTTTTAAGACATCCACAATTTAAAATTTAATATCAGAACATAAGTAATTTTCCTGATAATAACAGCACTTATTATATTCATAGGAAATTCTTGAAACTGGATGATTTTGCAACCTCAAAGACAATAGCAAAACCAGTAGAGTAGTTATTTGTCAGAAGGTGTGCAGCTCTGGTTTTGGACTCTCATCATTTCATACATGGCAGCTCTGCCTGCTTGATAATAAAGACACTCGTATGACTACAAGTGTATCTAGACTGATTGTACATGGTATTTGTTTTGAATTTTGTTGCTCACAGGGAGAAAAGGATGCTTTTGAATTGACCATTGTTTCTTTTTAAAAGTACGTTTGAATTATGTACTTTATTGGAAAAAGTATCACAAAATAAAACCTGGAAATTGTTCTAGTTTTTGAAAATGTGCATCGGTATTAATGCTTTTGATGTTAATATCCTTTCTCTAGAACTGATGAAACACTGAAAATAATTGAGGATTCATTTTGCACGTTGAGCCTTCATATTCTGAAGCTCACTTGATGTTCAAAATCGCACCCACTGAAACATAGACCTTTTTGAAAGCCACACTTCCTCTTGAAAAGATTTCTTTTGAAACCTTAATGAATCAGGCAGGGATTTGTTGTACTGTCTATTGCCAAATATAGCCTCTGACAGTTCTTTTTTTTTTTTGTTAAGTAAAAGGCTGGCTATGAATTTAGTTTTAGAATACAAAAAAATCCAATCCATGATGTGCTGCAAGAATTTAAAGTGGAAAATATCAGCTACTATAATGGCTCATTAGTAGTAATTTATTGCTCATACCCAAAGTATATCATCGTTGGATTTCAATGCCCTCATTCTAGTTGTTGCTATAGTGAGAGAGAGAGCCAATGCTTTCCAAAATATAGCCCTTTTAAAGAAACCAAAGATACCAGAGATTTTGAGTCCATTTTATTCACAAAAATGATTTATTTAAAAATCAAAGGTGTCATTCCACTGTTTTCAGATAATCTTTGTTTTCCATGTTGAAAATGTTTTCATGTAGAAAATTGCCAAAACTGAGTGAAAAAAGAGATTCAAGTAATTAAAAGACAAGCAGCAGCATAGAACAATAAATTTAGAGTTTAAAAACTCCTTAGTAAATTACATTTTTAACTTATCTTATAAACCAAACATACATGTTATCCTTCTTATTTTGTTTTGCGAGTGAAGATAAAGTCAATTACTGGCAACACTGGTCCTGATCCTGCAAATAATTGTGCACATATTTAACTCTTCTCTTGCAAGAAGCTTCCTCTATTTTAGCTGGTCTGCTCCCGATGTTGAAGTTAGACTTATGTGACCAGAGACTTTTTCAGATCAGGAGTTATGTAAGACTGATGTAAAAAGCAGGAAAGAGAAAGAATCTGTAAGTAAATCAACATTGTTTGGTTACACTTTTTTCCCTGTATGTTTTAAAAAAAATCTTAGTTTGTGATAGGAATAGAATTACTATTGTTGCACTGCTTCCTTTTCCCAGAGTGGGAGAGAAGAAATGCAGTAGTCACCTGTTCTGCTCAGTTCCTTTGTGTGTTAGATCTGTGAACCATGTTACTGGGAGGGTGGACTTTTTTTTCCCCCTTACTAGATTCCATGGCAGATGACCTTACATATAGAAATAGTCCAGGCTTTTTTTCTTTTTAATTATCCCTCATGATTTGCTAGACCAAATCAATTTTGCTATTAAAACGGGCTTAGTTGCTTAGAGAGACTAGAGTATAAATAATGATGTGCTGTGATACATATTGCAATTTGCAACTAAGAAAGTTAAAGATTCTCTTCAAAAGATAAAAAAAACACCCAAACCACACCTCCATCAGATTCTCCAAACCTGCATACAAGTGACCTGAAAAAGCGAGCAAAGAAATTATGTGTCCTTAGCCATGTTTGCTTTCAATAAATTTTAGAAAACTGCGGAAAATTCCAGGACAAAAGAGTGCCCCTCATGTTACCCTGAGACTCCAAGAGGGCATGTGACAAGGCCTGGGAAATGGTAGGGTGGGATTCATGCTGTGGTAAATTAAGAGAACACCCTGTGGACATAGTAGTTCATAAATAACCAAAAAGATCAGACTAAAATTAATACTGACCAGCATGGTTTCATGGAAAATAGATCTTTGTTAAACAAACTTGCTTTTATTCTTTGATGATGATAAATATGGCTAATATGGTAAACGAGTAGGTGTGATACACTTAGACATTTAAAAGGCATTTGACTTTGTACGACATGCTGTTCTGATTTAAAAAAAAAAAACTATCACTATACTGTGTCAATAAAACACATGTCGAATAGATTAAAATCTGGCTAGCTGACAGGTAACGCAGGTAGTTTTCAATAGAGAGCCATCATCGAGTGTAGGTGTTTCTCATGGTCTTCTGCAGGGACAGATACTGTGCTCAGCACAGTAAACACTTGCCTCAGTGTTCATGAAGCTAATACAAGACCATTGTTGATAGATTAACAGAATGGTAAATAATCATGAGGACAACAGTCTTGTGTAGAGACTCTGACACTTGCCAACCACTTTATCTTGATTTCTTTTTCTCCATAGGGAGCTACCTGTTTGAACTGTAGTCTGTGATATACATTCATATTCATAGGATATCAGAGTAGTTCATTGAAGAGTTGTGGCCTCAAAGTCTATGAATCTACAAAGTGGTGACATCTGTGTGTTAAAAACCACAGTGGAATAAGGTTAATGGATTGGTGGGACGATTTGGTGAATTTCACAGGGAAACTGAAGTTTTCTTTTTGTCGTGGAATGTGAAGTATGGGAAGCTGCTTGTGTTTAGCATGGGGATGAGCAGTCAGCCAGTTATATATCTGATTAAATCAATATTTGTAAAGAGAAAGGCATGCAACGGAATATAGGTACCATGTCTGAGTCATCAATGTAATGTGCAGATGGCTAATGGGATGGCCTGAGTCTTTATGATCCTCATGACACACAGTACACAGGTACTTGGTGCAGATCCTTGGTGAGATCTAGGTGCGTCTTAGCTCTCTTCACCCAGCACTGCACCTTCGCTAATGAACCTGTCTCAAACCAGTCAGTCCTGACTTTTGGGAGGATTTATGTAGCCATGTTATGCTAGGACTGGAGGTGGCTAATGTCCAGCTAGCTTAGGGAGCTCTGGCAGATCATGTGTGGAGATGCCCAGAAGAGGCTTTCATGTTCATCATACAGTTTACCTCTGAGATGAAGGAGACAGATCTGTAGCCCTTGCTGGGACATCGCAGTACTTCATAAACATAGTGACAAAAAATAAATTCTGATGAGGGACATTAACTGCCAATTATAGTTCCTTGGGTAATACTTCATGCTGGTGGTCTTTTCAGCATTCAAGAACACTGCTGAGTGAATAACATGCAATGGAGAATATCAGACTTTGCTCCTATTGCTGGTCTCAATCTTAACTTTTTATTTCCTGGGCTGTGTGTGTGCAATGCTGGTGGGGCTTGTGGGCAAAATTTTGGGTTCCCTTCCAATAAGTTAGACATCATTATGGTAGAGCAGTGTGTTGATGGTACTCTTCCTATATCAGCAACATCAAATGGAAGCCCTTTTTGCAGTAAGGCTTCTAGTTTTCTGCAGTATCTGCAGTATTAGTATATACAGTTGGCAAGTATAAGTTCTGAGTCAGATTCATTTGTATAGAGATAAATGGATCTAGATAGAATCATAGAATCATAGAACAGTTTGGGTTGGAAGGGACTTCTAAAGGTCATCTAGTCCAACCCCTCTGCTGTGGGCAGGGACATCTTCAACTAGATCAGGTTGCTCAGAGCCCCGTCCAACCTGACCTGGAATGTTTCCAGGAACGGGGCATCCACCACTGCTCTGGGCAACCTGTTCCAGTGCTTCACCACCCTCAGCGTAAAACATTTCTTCCTTATATCTAGTCTAAATCTAACCCCCTTTAGTTTAAAGCCATTCCCCCTTGTCCTGTCGCAACAGGCCCTGCTAAAATTTTGCCACCATCTTTCTTATAAGCCCCCTTTAAGTACTGATAGGCTGCAATAAGGTCTCCCCGAAGCCTTCTCTTCTCTAGGCTGAACAACCCCAACTCTCCCAGCCTTTCTTCATAGGAGAGGTGTTCCATCCCCCTGAGCATTTTCATGGACCTCCTCTGGACCCGCTCCAACAGGTCCATGTCTTTCCTGTGCTGAGGGCTCCAGAGCTGGACGCAGGACTCCAACTGGGGTCTCACCAGAGCAGAGTAGAGGGGCAGAATCACCTCCCTCGACCTGCTGGCCATGCTTCTTTTGATGCAGCCCAGGATACGGTTGGCCTTCTGGGCTGCGAGCGCACATTGCTGGCTCATGTCCAGCTTTTCATCCACCAGTACCCCCAAGTCCTTCTCTGTAGGGCTGCTCTCAATCCCTTCATCCCCCAGCCTGGATTGATACCGGGGGTTGCCCCGACCCAGGTGCAGGACCTTGCACTTGGCCTTGTTAAACCTCATGAGGTTCACAAGGGCCCACTTCTCGAGCTTGTCCAGGTCCCTCTGGATGGCATCCCGTCCCTCTGGCATGTCAACCGCTCCACTCAGCTTGGTGTCATCTGCAAACTTGCTGAGGGTGCACTCGATCCCACTGTCTATGTCATTGGTGAAGATATTAAACAGTACCGGTCCCAATACGGACCCCTGCGGGACACCACTCGTCACCAGTCTCCATCTGGACATTGAGCTGTTGACCACTACCCTCTGGATGCGACCATCTAACCAATTCCTCACCCACCGGACAGTCCACCCATCAAATCCATACCTCTCCAGTTTAGAGAGAAGGATGTTGTGGGGGACCATGTCAAAGGCCTTACAGAGGTCCAGATAAACGACATCTGTAGCCCTTCCTGTGTCCACTGATGTAGTTACTCCATCATAGAAGGCCACTAGGTTAGTCAGGCAGGACTTGCCCTTGATGAAGCCACGCTGGCTGTCTCAAATCACCTCCCTTTCCTCCATGTGCCTTAGCATATCTTCCATAGTTATTTTAAATGAAGGTCTTACTGAAACAAAATAAAAGAGCACAAAAACATAGTAAGTGTAATTTCCTAGAAGGAGGAAGGACAGGCCCCTTAGAGTTTTGGGATAGCCAAAATTGACCTTGCAAACAGGTGCACAGAGAATTTCAACCCTTAGATATTTCCAACACTCAATGCTAGTTTGTTTCAAAATAACCTGGGGGGGGAGAAGAAAAGAACCAACTGTTTTTGAGAAGATACTGAGGAACGAAAGCATTCCCCTGCTAGTGAGATAGAGTTTTTCTTTGATTATTGAGAGCTAGGAAGATTGTTGTTGTTGTTGTTTTACTTCTTATTTCTTCTGAAATCATTCCCATGTCTGAAAGGAAGGGCAGTATTTTGTCTCCGCTGATACAGCTTTCTCTATTGCATTTTAAATGATGGCAAAGGGCTTAGGAGTCTGGGAAAGATATTCTTTTACTCTAATATATTAACCTATATCAATATTTCAGATTTATGTTTATTTCCTTACCTGTATTTTTCTATTCCATTGACAGCTACCGTACTCGATCATACTTTTCTCTTGAAACAAAACTGATGAAGGCCATGAAGATGTTCAGCACGTACAAGTTTTTCTTACCAAATGAGTTTATTAAAATGTAAGATTAAAAAAAATTGTAGAAGGGCAAGCATATATCAAGAAGTCCTAAAAGCGAATCTGTCGAGCATATCTTTGTTCAACAGTAGAAATTTCTACTGATTCTCAGTAGTCAGCACTGTGTTCTTCACTTTCTAACATATTGGAACAAGCTGAAAGGAATATACTTTCAGAAAGGCTGTGGGTAAAACTAGACACTACACAAATAATTTGGAATTTTCCTTTTAGCAGGAGTAACTAGTTATAGCTGTAATGCTATGTGTGTATGTACAGGCAACATTATGAGGTTTTCTTAGGCATTTCTTGGGATGTATGTATCCTTATGCTTACCGATGTCTGGTTTTCAGCAACATTTTTGCTGTGCTTTCCTGACATTTGTCTTATAACAACAACATAATGGATTTAATTAATGACTGGTGGATGCATTTGAGTATCTCCAGAGCCTTGTTCCATGTATGGGCTCTGTGTTTTATCAGAAGTCCCTGGTATATAAAAAGTAGCTGTACCTATTAATGCCTGCTTTTATTTTTTTATTTTTTAGAGAGATCACAGAATTTATTGAAGAAATTAGTTTTTACATATTTTTGGACCTATTCTTCATGAAACAAAAAAGAGTCAGATAAGTCCCAGAAACAGAAAGGTAATCACATCTAATTTCTATCAGTTGCACGTGGTTTGCACATGGCATTGAGAAGACTGTGTTACAATAACATAGTCAATAATAAACACTGACAATAATTAACAATAAACACTGACAATAATTTCTGTCCTTTGTCTCCTATTGTGGCTTTTGAATCTGTATACTCTTACTTATATTTTTGGTTCAAAATCAAAAGCATCATGGAAAAGATGACAGAACTCCAATTTCCTTTCAGTCCATCCATTTTCCATCATGCTTATCCTCCTGGGAAATATTTTCATATGTTCCTCTCACAGCATTAAAAGATGCCTACAACTATCTCAAGTGATCTCGACAGTCACTTGTTGCTTAGGTGCTGGTTCCTTGAATCTGTTTGTATGGGCTTTGTGTTTGTTCCACCAGCTAATCAGTTAAAATTAAAATTTTTGTGTGTATACCAAATCTGGCCTTCCCTCTTCATATGTCAGCAAATGGCTGCCGTCCAAGTAGGTGGTACTCCTCCTACAAACATGTACTAGAAAAGCTCTCAGTGCATAATGGACAGGAGATTAAGTGGACAAGGGGAATAAGATTCAGAAAGCTATTTGGGAGTGTAGTTTCCATTAATTTGAAACCAACTGTGCTGAGAAACATGAACATTTTTGTGACTCCAGATTCAGTCTAACTAAAGGACTCCTGCCTATCGAGGCTCTGGGCTGGGACACCCAGCGCCACGTCCCTGACTTGAGGAGGGGCATTTGATATGTAGACTTGTGTGTTAGGAGGTACCAAATTTGGCACCTGTGATCTTCACACCGAACAGGGGAAGAGCCTGTGGGATGTTACAGTTTGTCCCTGGAGTCAATCCAAGATCCTGCTAGCAATGCAAGGAGCAGTCCCCTTTCCCAACCTAGGACCCCTGCTGTCCTCCTTATGTCAGCTGAATTCAGGTAATGGAAAGGAAAGAAAACCAACCCAGGAAAACAAGCTAATAGTTTGTTGTTGACTTTTTTTTTTTTTTTAAACCAGGCCGGTAAGTCAGACTGGTTTGTGTGTAGTCATAGTGATTGTGACACTGAGCTGGATGAAGGAAACACTTTTATCTCATGAGTAGTACTGTGAGAGACCAACACTTCATTGTTTTCACTGAATAGTGTCTAGCAGTAGCATTTATCTCATAAAATTCAGACCTTACCACAGCAATTTGTGCCGTGGTGCTTTTGGAGTATGCTCTTGCAGGTCAGAGCTGGACGTGGTGAGAGTCGAAAAGTCCTTCCTCCCTCTCAGGGTCTGGCTGCAGACCTCGGCCATTTGTGGGCTCTGTGGGCAGCTCACATCCTTCCCCCTCTTCCTTCTGTCAACCCCTAGATGCCTCAGCTCCTAGGAAAGAAAACCAGGCATGCAAGCTGACAGAGGTCCTTGGTGTTTCAGCCAGGTCCACAATATGGATAACAAGGGATGAAGACCAAAAGCACGGTCTACAGCATGTACTGGCCTAGGAGTTTGGAGACATAGTCTCTCATAAGAAGACTGGGGGTGGGGGGAAGGGGAACAAGCTTCAAATATACAAAAGGCTTCTGCCAAGACAAAGGAAACACTGATTTTTAATTTTTTTTTTAATTTGTGGTGGGTAGTTCAGGAAGTAATGGTTTAAAATTCAGACAGGAATATATAGGGCAGATGATAAGAGCTATTTCCTTGTGGTAAAGACAGAGGAATAAATTGGTTGAAGAGGTTGTATGTTAAGACCTCCAGTGATGAAAGTGCCAAAGCCTAGACAATATCTGTCAAGAATAATATAAAGGTAGTAGACTATCTTTAGGGAATGAGGCTGAACAAGATGACCTCTTGAGGTACCTTCCAGACCTTTGCCTCTATAAACTGTATTTGAACTGACATGGAGACCACAGGCAGAATGTTTTAAAGGAAACCCATTACACAACTTGACTGGGGATCACATGCCCCCTTGTTTATTTCCTGTACCAGTTCTGGGCTCATCTATACAAGATTCTACGTTGTCTGGGCACTGATTGCCTGAGGCCAACCATTTTGTGCAGGAATACCTGGCATCAGCTGTAACCTGGTTGAGTCAACAGAGCTTTGATTTTAACCACGAGAGATCTAAAAGCTCTTATTTGAGGGTCTTAATGCTAGACCCTAATGGCCAGAGAGGATTTAGATTTACAGAATCTTACTTATAGATGGGTTTATGTATCTCCTCCTTAAGGCATTACGAAAGCTTCATTGGCAAGTTTGGGCTGGGGTGATTCAGCAGAAATATAAATTAAAATGTTCAGTTAAGTTTTGTAGATGTGCCGCAGGATGGGACAAAGCATATGTTTATAACCTAGGAAATAAAATGTGAAAGAAAATAAAGATTACAACAAGCCTGTAAGAAACACAGGGAATTTGTAGCCACAGTATTGTTTGTCTTGTGAAGGAAACCATGGCATGTATTTCTTAGTAATGTCAGCTGATGGAGCTGAGACCATAAAATGTTCCTTGCCACTAGCGGAACATTTCTATTGCTAGTTATTGATCGCATTGCTAGTTATTGTGAAAAACATATATTATAAATTGCATTCCTTTTTTTTTTCCCTTATGTGAAAAAAGTTGCTGTGTGGTGATGCAGAGGAAGCTACTGTCACAGAAAGTGTCCGGAGAAACAGGAGGGCACATTTCCTCTCCACAGCCTATGTTTAGTATGCCAAATAACAGGCAGGCAGGCAAGCAGGCTCGCCAAATGTCTTGCTTTTTCAAGAATCCTTGTTTGTATATGATGGCCAACCGGTTCCCACTCATGGTCTGCAAGTCTCAGGCTGGTTGAAATAGCATGCTATTCAGTAAGAGTATCTTAGTACAGTAGATGATAGATGGGCACGTAAGGAGGTAGAATTGCAAATGCTTCTGAATGGTGTTCAAAATCACTAGCTACACTCAAGTGGTACTAAGGTAGGGAAAATAGTTGGGCATTTAAGCTATGATTAAGTGCACACATAGAAAAAATAAAATCACAAATGGAAAAATGCCAGGAGGTTGGCCAGACCAACTCTTTTCTGGTATGGGCTGTCACAGATCAAAATGTTCCAGACACAAGAAGTCTCTGTCTTGCTTCTGATGCTATCTCAATTTAATTTGTAGCCTTCAGTTCCATAACGCTTGATTTCTACATTTATATTCCTGATCAGGATGAGTGATTATTACTTTTTTGCAGAGCTGTAAGAGTAATAATAAAATGCCACCTCCACACCTCACCTTTTGTGAGGGATGCATCTAGCCCCCCAGCTTCCCCATTGTAAGGACTTTCCCTTCCATCCAGCTCCCTGGCTATTGCTTTCTAAGCACAATAATGTAAAACATTAATAATTCATGTTCTTATCTTGCTTTCATTTTCATCCTTCCGGGCTCAGTCACAGCTAAGGTTCAAGCCTTAAAAAAAACTCCAGGCACCGTTGCACAATGAGCACCTCGATGTGCTCCTTGGCTTCTTTTCAGAAAGAACTCCCCCTGGAAGGGCTGGTGGAGCATACTTCACCCCACAGCCAGGTGCAGTGTGGAGTCACTTCCCACCCGCTCCCTCCCCTGCCCACTCTTGCTGGCTCACCCATCGCTGGGTAACACAAAGTCCCCTCCTGGCGCAGGGCCTGGCAGGGGGCAGAGGCAGGCAGGGGCACGCAATGCTCCGTGCTGCCTTTCTCCTTTCCACCGCTGCTCGACACTGGATTGGTCGTTCTTCTCCTTGATGAAACACGTCTTGTACCCACAAGTTTGATTGCCATTCCTCAGGCCTTTGGACTATCAGAGTTTTTTTAATGCAGTTTATTAATTTTCTTTTTGCCTTTCCCCCCATGCACTCACTTTTTTGTTTCATTTCTCACCATCCATCCATCCAGTGGACCCATCTCTGCTCATTAGCATCTTCTGGGCCTTCCCATAGTTACCAGTTTCCCTTTTTGTCCCATCATCAGTACAGTTACACCTCTCCTTTGCCCCCACCTGGCTTTCACTGCCTTTTGGACCCCTCTTTCAATCATCTCTTATCACAGAGGTGTCCAGCTGGAGCCAACTTCTTACTAGAAACCTATTTGCTAACAGTCAATCCTTGCTACTCCTTCTTTTCCACTGACTTTTCTCATAGAGGCTCATTGCTGTAGTCCCTGCCCTTCAGCAGTCTTCTGCCTTTGTAGAAAAGTAAAATGTGACATTAATGTTTCTGTTTTGTTTAGATCAGAACATTTCAAACCCTGGTTTACAGTACTGACTACATGCTTCCAGTGCTGAATACCAAAATATACTTTCAGTCTGAATGGCTTTTATTTTGAGTTGCAAAAAAAGGTTGTTTTTCCTTTTCCTCAAAAAGTAACAGAAGCTCAAGAGCAGATATTGTTGTTTATCATATGACAATTTGAGATGTTTTTAGAAATATTCCAAAAGCTTTTTCCAAACTGTTACTTTCATGCGCTGAGTTCCCCTGAAAAAGAAATTATTTTCATCCACTTTCCAATTGCTTAATGCTTTGTATGAAATGCAGGCTTATCAGTTATAATCATTCCACAGTTCTTAAACAGAGATAAAAATATTTTGAATGAAAATGCTTCTGAATAAGTTATTGTAAAGACTGATTACTGCTACTGGCTCTTATTACACAAAACTGAATATGCTACTTTCATGATCAATATCTCATAAGTTTAAAATCAGCTTTTCACTGGCTTTGTAATTGAGCAGTAAAAATTTCTTTATAATTAGTGAAAATAATTTGATTTTGTTTTAGTAGCCAAAGGAGATTTTTTTTTCAAGTTGCTTTCATGGTTTACATGCCTTTGAATAATAAAAGAAAGGCATAGATATAGAAAGTAAAGTTATCTAGGAGCAGAGGATCCAGATCAATAAAAGGTCAGGAAGAGGTAGCAAAGTCAAAATCAAATATGCTTAAAATAATTATACTTTACAGATTTCTCTTCTCCCTCCTCTAGTATTGTATTTTATATACAGTATTTTAAGTGACTCAGAGAGGAGAATGCTAAAGGATACACTGACTGGAGAACTGTGCCAGTAATTAGCGATCTTGGATCCTGGAGGCCTTATATGTGATGGCTTCCCCCTGTGCCAGGAACATTGTTCTGAAAATAAATGTTAGCCAAAAACTTTTTTTGGCTAGAATTTTGATTAACATCTCTAATTTCTTCCAAGTAGCCTACAGACAGGGAAAGCATTAGAAAATTGTTTTTCTTAGTTTTTAAATTGACCCTTCCCTCCAAGATGTGTAGATAAGAGAGGTCAAAATAAGCTGTTTCATGTCTGGGGAGCAAGGAGAACTGGATAAAGTTTCAGGTATCACATTTGTTCTGTGCGCAGCGAACACCACCTTTTACTCCTGAGCTCTTCCAGCCGCTCGGCTCTCCCCTTCCACCCACTCGCTAACCAGCACCACTGTATTGCTTTTGACCTGGTACTTTTCAGGGGTGAGATAGCAGCTCTGCAGCCATCCAAGATTACTGATAATCTCTTCCAGCCACTCATCTAACTATAATAATACCTAAAATGTCCAATATATATATTACTTTAAAGACACATGCTCCTACTCAACAGATTTAAACTCTCAGTGGGATAATCTCCCTACACTTACCCCCACAGTGTGACAACTGCTCTACTCCACAGTCTCCCTGTGGTTCAGCTGGCTTAGTGGCACCTTTCTCTCCAGTTGTGAGTTAACACTTGTTTACTTCTAGCTGTGCAAGGCTGCAGGTTCTTCCACAGCCAAGGGTAAGCAAAATTGCAGATCCTATGGTGAGTTTCACTCTGAACTTTTCATTTTGCTCACCCTCCTGCAAAACCAGAAGCAGAACTTGTAGGGAGAACTAACATATTTTAGGAGAACAATTTGTATAGCTTGAGAGAGAAGAGAAACTAGCACCTATGGAGTAGACTTTTAGCAGAATATATGGTAGATAAAGTCATTGATGGTTATTGCATGCAAAAATGCAGATTAAGAATAACGGTTTAAAAAACTCAAGGGTACTGGAAGCGGGGAGGGTGTAAGAAAAGAAAGGATCATTTTAGATGGGTTCAGAAAGTGACTGGCCAAATTCAGGGTAACCAAAACCCTGCCAGACTGACAGCTGTGGAAGACAAAGATGCTTCAGCCTCAAAGTAGGCATCACCTGCTGCTCAGAGGGTGTTCAGGTGAAGTCTCACTGCATGCTTGACAATAAGTGACCACTGTTAGAGCCCAGCTACTGAGTTATTGGTGGGACCTGCAGTCTGACTTAACGCTGTCGCTCTTTACATTCCTACCCTGTACACTGTTCACATGGCCTTTCTCAGGCAGATACTGTCAGGAACGCGATGCTGGAATAAATGATTCTTCGGTCTGATGCAGGTGCAGGTTTCTTGCCTCAGAAAATATATCACTGTTTTTGTTTTCTTCCACTGAGACAGGGGCACTCAAACTATTCTGACAGAACAGAGAATGGTGCATTTTCTGTCTTCTCCAGGTTTTTTTTCCCACTGCCTGTGTGACAGTAAGCTCAATCGTCTGAGAACTCACAAGGCATTCTGAAGATACTTTTTTCATCCTTCATCTTAGAGCAACACTGTAAGTAAGCGCAGACTAACTTAGTAGCTGCAGTTCTGCTTTGTCTAATGCTCAGTGGTCGCAAAATCTGGCACTCCGTGAGCACAGAGACGATTCATACTTGTGGCATTTCCTGGTTAACCAGTGCTGTACCTTGAATCTCCACAGCTGGGTCTGCACAGCTTTTCACCTCCAGTAAGTTTTTACTTCTGTGCTCCTGGGCTTTCAGATTATTCCCCCTGCAGTGGAAATGTGTATGAAGTCAGGTAGTGGTCAATGGGATTTTATCTTTCTAGTAGTAGAATATTACATAGCCTTTAAAAATGAAAACTGTAAAAAAGATAGGAAAGCTCTAACCTTTTTACAATTGTTGGGAATAATCACCTTATATTTAGTATTATAACTGAGCTTGGGATAATTAAACAAGCATAGAAAGGTACAAGGGAGATCAGAATCTGTCCCTCAGGTTTTCCTCTCACAATGTCCTGTCATAGCAATGTAATCTCCTACCTTTAATGGTCAATCACATTGCCCTTTAAGTTGATTTCCTTTTTTTCCAGATTGTGTAAACAAAAAAGATGGAATTCACATAATCCTGTTTGTATTAGTTATGATACCAAATAAAAAATAATCTTCCTGATTCTAACTGCTTACAAAACACCCCTTATGTTAGAGACAACAGAGGACTGCAAGTTAAGTCGTATCTGAGAGAAAAATGGCAAGTTTTTTACCCAGTGATGTATTTGTTTAAGCCCTCTTTCCATTAGGGCACCTGGATCTATAACTTCATGTGATAAAATAAGTGTTATTCATATATGAGTGAACACAGCGTACTGTTCCTTCTTGTGGGACTTACCACTGTTACTAGGGGACTCTTTTCTTTTACTGGAAGCAGTTAGGAAAATCTCAGCAGGCCTTTGTACAATTATCGTGGCCCCTGCTTTCCATCTAGTGCACTTCCAGCTTTGCTGTTCCTAGCCAGTGGGAATTTAGCAAACTACTTGGAAGGAGATCTGGTCACTGAGGCATCAAAATCTACCTTCTTCTCGCACACCAGAAGGTACGATACAGCCTGAAAGCTGCACTGTGCCTTTTCACACAGCAATCTCATCAGGGAGAGAGTCCCAGGGTTGGGACACAGTATCCAAAAATAAACACCTTTCAGTGCTTTCGTTATGGGGGCTTGTTGTCTTTCCTCCTTTTGTCTTGGCTCTGGAAATCAGGTGAGGTACCTTGCTGCTTGGCCATGTACAGGAGAAAGTGATAATTTGAACGGATGTCCTAAGTTTATTAACTTTCCCTGGCTGCCATGAGCGAAGGCAGGAAGCGAGCTCTCAAAACATCTCTCTTACTGGCAGGTCAAACCTATAGATGTCTGTGACAGAAATATTTGAAAGCGTGATTAAATGAAGTCGCCTGAGCCAGCCACATTTTGAAAAATAAGCACTGTATTACTTCAATTTGCTGTAAATAGTAATTTACTTTGGTTATTTCCTTTAATTACAGCGCTCCATCTTTACACAAGGCTGTATTTAGGAACAAAGGGACCAGTGTCACTGTAAGGTGTATGTTATAATAGAGACATTTGTATTAGGCTTCAGGAGAAGCTTACAGTGTATCCAGCAATTCTGTGGCTCTTGTGACCACCGACCCTTCTCTGGTTTTGTTAATGTATTTTTTTTCTAATATATGTGCTCATTTAGGCTCTTTCTGGTTCTGCTATGAAGTTCCTTTGACGCTTCAGGTATTACCATGCACTGTTCTTACTTTTTCTCATAGACAATATTAGGATAAACCAGAATTAGAATAGCCTCTCCTCTATTATATAAAATGTACAGATTTAAAGGGAAACAATACAAAAACAAATTTTTAATCTAACAAGTGTTATAAATGAGCCAATTGTTCCAAATTTTTTTTTACAAAGAAACAGGGAATCAAGTTATCTAGCAAACCTATTTATACACAGTAGGTAACCCTGGGTTGCAGGCAGGACTAATAAACAAAGAATGACAACCTATTTCTTTTAATGACAAGCTGACATATTTATTTTTATTATTTCAGAGAGACTCATCTGTCACACTAAAGCCCCATTCTCCCTCCCTGCAGACAGAGCATGTAGCCTTACTGCACTCAGGTTGAGTGAAAAAATAAAAACTAAAACCAACCTTTTTGGAATCAAAAAAGATATTTGAAGGCCTGCAGTTTACTGCACTGGAACATAAAATATAGAAGTTTTCTCGTCTGAATAAAGTTTTATATCGCTCATCTTTGAAAAGTTAAATTACAGCTACAGGAAGAGATTTTTATACTAAAAATTAGCTTTATGATATACTTAAGTTGAATTTCTATTTCTCCAGGAACTAGCTCTTATAGTATTTAAAAACTGCAATAATGAATTTCAGATACAAACTAAGTTACCATAAAATGGGCTTAGTTTTCCGTGCTTAGTGTGACATTTTCCAATAATAGCATTTTCTACAACAAAAGTGAGAATTCAGTTTTGCTCAAAGAAATAATCACCTTAGTTTTGTTACATGCACATTTTTGTTATTTGTCATTTGTGTAACACTAACATGGATATAAAGAATAATTTAGAGTGTCTTGAACTAGAGTTTAGAGTAGCTACAGATGAAGATTTGCTTTCCGATCTTGGACATGCAGACATTGTGTATGCAAATCTCACACTGGAAAAGAATGAGTATCTGTTTTGCATGTCACTTAATGGAAAGCCTATTAATTAAGTCCTTCAAATGAAATTGAGTTAAGCCATGGAAGTGTTTAGACCACAAAGATTTTTCTTTTTACTGTCCATTTTTATTTATATTTTACATAGATGTTGAATACATGTTCTGAGCACTTAAACCCCCCTAGAAATGAAATGGTAGTTTGCAATATGCAAGAAATTCAGGTCTAGGACCTAAAAAAGAAAACAGAATGGTAGTGTAATGTAACACGAATGGTGGTTTTATATGTTCATGTGTATGCATTTTCTTTCTACCATTTATAGCAGCTGTTTGGTCACGGCAAATATGTTACTAAGAAAGGAAGTTTTATGCTTATTCAAAGAATTTTGTAAAAACTAGAGGATAAAATAAGGAATTCTAACCTCATAAGGTTGTCATTAGTTTAATAAAAAATTTACATACTGTAAAAAAAAATTACAGTGAAAAGAAATAGGAAAAATATTTTTAAATGCTCCAAATCCCATGTTTTAATTTCATTGTACAACATAACCCATGAGCCACTCAGTAAATAGATCTTTTAGTTTCATGTAAATGCTGCTTGCTTTGAAGAGGTAGCCAAGTGACTAAACATTTAAGAGTCCTGGGGATTTTATAATTTTAGTATTACATATAAACCCTTCTGAGAGTGGATAAAAATTCTGCTAACACAAAAGCAAAGGTAACCTATCCATTGAAAAATTATGACACCAGCATCCACTTTATTAAATACCTGAAAACATCTTATGTCATGTCCATATTACTTGCTTGAAACTGTGCTGGTTTTAAATGTGAGCTAATATAAAGGTACTGTCACAGCCTCTGGTGTGAATTCAAACTTTGTGGAAAATACAGTCTTTCATTTTTTTCCCCACATGCTTTCACTCAAAAAAATCACACTATTTTAGGTGTCCTCAATCCTGCCAGGTCCCTGCACAGTGTTTTATGATACCTGCATTTTAGGGAAAAAAAACCAACCCAAAACGCCAACATAGTTTTTACATTACCATGAATATACTAGAAAAGTGCCATTATTGAGTTAGCTACCTATTCCTGTTCATTCATGAATGAATAATGTTAGAATTAACATGAGCTATAGTGCATTATTTATTATTTCCCTGGTTTTGATGCTTAGCAGAGGTGTTAGAGGTCTGATGCCTTTTAAATGTAATTCATTTCCCTTTGTTATGTATTTTGCTGGCTAAAAGAGTCCCTTCACTTTTCTTTTGCTATTGGTATCTTGAGGTAATACTTCTTAAAATTAGAGTAATATTAAAATTATTTCAAATTATTAGTTAAATAAATAGAACAGTTAGTTAAAAGCATGCAATTATTTAGTGTTAGTGAATAGATCCTGAAGTAAACTTGAAAACTATGTATTTGACTAATGTCTGCACTTGTATCATGAAAATGAAAACAAAATTATGCTCTTCTGCTCTTTTGCTGTGATTTTTATTTCTGAAAGTTCAAGAACTAGCAAGAAAGCATCCAGGCTGGAAGCCTGGCACTATCACAAAGTAACGGGATCTCATTCACAGTAGCATAACCCTGTTCAAAGATTGTTTGTTCTTGTTTAAACAAGATTCTTATTTATGTTGTTAAAGACTCAAGATTAATTTTTTATGACTCGTAATACATGGTGTGAAGGTTGGTGAACCAGGCAGTAAAACAGTCATTTCCTAAGAAGCATTTTCAGCACAAGCAAAACTGTCCAAATGTTGTTCAAAAGAGGCTGTTCACATGGATGTGAGCAGGAGAGGGATCCATACAGAAATTAAGAGTACTAGTTACAAGCTGGGAAAACACCCTGTCCAACTGTAATCATCTAGCTATTGTGTATCAAGAGCAAATTGAACAGAGAAAGATTCTTACAAGCCACTGTGAGAATGCTTTCTCACCTGTGGGTATATCTGATTATCAGTCTTACAGTTACGAGGCTTTTGGCAAGACTTGCAAATTCCTGCCATGACTTCTGTCTACTCAAAACAAGCTGTTGGCTAGTGCTCTTGGCAAGCTTAGCATTTGCTGGGAGGCTTCTGCAGAAAAAATGTTTTGGTCCTTAATCATTTAGGAGAACAATTGCCTCCCCAAGGCTTCTGTCTGCAATTTGAGTTGATGCATCTCTTCTGTAGGGATGCCATGTGACATGTCCCACAACCACCTTAATCTGAATTCACAAACCATATTTTCAAGGGTTTTCACAATACCTCTGAAGTTCCCTATGGATGTCTTTGCAACTCTCCAAATTGTAACTTTCCAGAGTCCAAAGAACAGCCTGGAACAGGGGTCATAATCCCTAATAGAAAATCCAAAGCAACCAAAAGTACAGGTACATGACCTGCAGTGGGCAAGAAAAGCTGGGCAGAGCTAGAAGGAAATTCCCCCTCTGAACATTTATAAGATGCTTGATGGTAGGACAGAACAACATTAAGTACCACCACGTCACCCCAGTCTTCCTCAGATACTGAGTTAACAGGTACTTTGGCTCACAGTAGGTTTTGTATTACTATTAGCAAACACTCTAAACTTAAACAGAAGTTGTGAAATCCAGCCATTCTGCAATTGCGCACGTGTCCATGCCAAGGTAGATAGCTGGTTAACTAGGCTGGTTGATCAGACTAACTGGAGTTGGTAGGAGGCTCCTCCTGTAAGCACAGTGCAGTACCACAGCTCACTGTAGTGGCTCCTGCACTGCCCAGAGCGTTCGCTTGTGAAGCTTAGTTGGGCATTTTTCATCTGTGTTTCAGGGTCTGAATACCTTCTTCCCCCCCCCCCCGTCATGTCAATATTAGAAGGCAGTGCACAAATTAACAGTTATTAAATGCACTGATGAATCCATAGCAAGACTAATCTGGGCGTTTCTTCTGTAGAAGGAGGTACAAGAAGGAAAAGCACATTTCATAGTCATTAAATGCCTGCTAACTTCAGAAATGTAAGCTGAGCGGGAAGGATTAGGAAGGAAAAGAATAGCAACAGCCACGACTTAGGTCTGGACAGTTTCATCCCCTTTTTCATAACGGACAAAGACTTAAACCCACAGTAGCTTTATTTAACTCCTGTTTATTCTAGTGGTAATTATGAATGTAAGTAGGGACTAGACAATGAAATGTGTATCTTCAGGAAACTTGGTCTGTGTGGTTTGAGTAGGATTGTGTTGCAACTTGTTTCCCTAAGGCTTCAAATACCTCTCACCTAAAACTGTAAGGGAAAGTATGAAACTGTAATGAATAAGGAAAGAAATTTAAACTAACTACTAATTAATTAAAATCCTGGGAAATTAGTATTAAAATTGCATTTCTTGCAATAGTAAGAAGATTATTTACAGGTTCTTTCTATTCCATATTAAAACCATAAACTGTTTTAACAGCAAAGAAATTTTGGAAAATGTACTTTCCATAGAGCATTTTAATTGTGGTGTTGTACTGAAATGCTGAAATGATTGCACACAACTGGAAAAAAACATTTTTTTTTTAAATCCATGTGATCATTTTTGTATGTGTGTATGATTTATTTTTCTGAATTTTGGAGGTGCAGAAGGTTTAAAAATTACCAAAAACCCCACCCAAACAATTCCCAGCAATCAAAAACATGCCCTGAATTAAAAAAAAAAAAGACCTTGTAGTCAACACCCATTAATAAAACAAACAAATAAACAAATAAACAAACCAGGGACTAAGCAGCAGAGGGCTGAAGTCAGCATCCTAAAGCATATTTGTGTGCCCTGCCTCTTGTCGTGATTGATGCGTTGCACTCATGTGGCATTTGACAAACATTGTTTTGCAGGTACTTACCATGATGACAAATTAACAAATGGAATAAATGGATTACAAAGCATTTACATAGTCATTTATGCCTTTTTCCCATCCAGTCTGGACTACTACAAAGTGATCTGAGGCTAGTTACGAAGAGATATACAAGCTTTACAAGGTGCAGCACGCAGCAGGGTGATTAATGCAGAAAGATTAATGAACATAATTTTGAATCAGTAGCTTTTGTCTTAACGCTATTTGCTCATTTTGTTATTAATAGGCACTGAAATCATGACCCTTATTTCATAAATCCTCAAAGGGCTGGCACTGGGCTGCCACAGATAGCATTCTTGAAGCATCTTTGAAACAACCTCTGATAAACAGGGACAAAAGGGATGATCATCCAGGAGCAAACATCTGAGGAGCAGGGTAAATTAGCTTGGGTGACGGTCCACTCTATCATGGCAGCAGTGCTTCTGGCTCCTCCATACCCCACTGATCTGGCACTGTAAATCTCAGTGGGCTATTGCTGAAGTGGCCTCAGGTTTGAAATGACTTATTGGGGTGTCTCCCAAGATTTTTATGGTGGCGAAACAACAGGAGTAATTTTTCACGTGCGTCATCCCTCGAGAAAGATGACTGCTAAGTAGCGATGCTGCGTTTGTAGACAGTGACCAAAAGTGCTCCTTTCTGGGAGAGACCTCATGGGACCTTGATGTTTCTTCTGGGCTGCAGAGGCTTTTCTGCAGCACAAAGATGCCCCTTACTTCATGCAGGTGCCATCAGTGTGCAGCGTTAAGCTGCTGCAGCTGCCACCACACTGTATTCCTCCTTCACATTGTATAACAAACTTGTTAAAACTTGGTTCGTCCACTCTCCACCACAGACAGCAGAGATCGTGATCCTAAGCATATTCCATGGATGCTTCCCTTTGTCCTGTTTTGGACATGCAAACAGAAAGGTAATTTGTACCAAAAGTGTTTTGGGTTCATTCTTTTTTTTTAATTTTAAGTTTGATTATTTCGATGATGCATGGTAATTTTTGATGTGCAGTAAATCTGATGTGTACTGTAAGGTATAGGAAATGTTTGATCTTACACATTCAGCCTAGCAAGTTAACACGTGTCAGCTGAGCTGTGCTAACTGCCCAATTTTGTGTTCTTTGCCTGTGGCAGCTATATAATGGTTCAATTTAGCTGGCCCTCAGAGAAAGCACCTGCAGAGATTTGGTGTACCACAGACTGTCTCACCCCTTACAGGCATGCAAAGCTGTGAGTTTCTCAATTTGACCACCACAGTTTACTGCATGCTTGTGCTGTCTTGGGTTACAACATATGTATTTGTGGGGGACATAATGAAAGCCAGCTGAGAGGCTCTCCCCAGATATGAAGCACTGAACACCTGCAGGATGAGCTCCTTCTGGTACTGCTCACACTCTGGGAGAACATAGTTGCCTCCCCTTGCCTGTATGACTGCTGGAGGACATATTTTCAGTGGTGGATAAGTTGCACATTTGTGGCCGCTGAGGTGATGGGGTGGAGAGCCAAAGGCTGGGGTGCTGTGGTGCAATTGGTGTGAGTTATAGGGGGTTGAAGTCTGGCACTGCAGATTTGCAACCCATTCTAGGAATGCTAAGAAGCACTATTTCTGAAGATGTTTTGCTACAGAAATGCACCACACCCCGTCTGGGGTGCAAAGGGAGAAAAGAAAAGAAAGAATGAAGTAATAGATGAGGGACTGACAGCAATTAAAGAGTTGCAACAGACACTTGTGCCTTAGGGGGCATGGGTGGCATGAACAGATCTGAGGAAGGGAAGGAAGGAGAGTTAAAGGAGATGCATTAAGCTGTAGGAAAGAGCTGTAACTCTTAGCTTAAACTAGCAGCTAAAAATTTAATATGTTGAATGAAACTCAATGACCAATCTACTCCAAGGCACTTGTATGCATTAAAATTCAACAAGAAAAAGAAACACAGACTAAAAAGAGTGATAAAATAATACTAACAGTAAGAGCGTGGTGCTTCTCAATCAACGTTACATGTGAAATACATGCCTGAAAGCAAGCTCTGGTAGTCACAAAGTAGAAAATAGAAAAGTAAATCTATGTGATCTTCTCTTCGCATTTCAAAAAAACATTTGGTAGAAAATACAAAACAGAGATTGACAAATAGAGACAACTACAGAAGGAATTAAAGAAAATTTGGTTCAAACTAGAATAGAAGCATAAAACTAGTATTTAAGGATGTTGGAGACTTCATAATTGGATCATCACAACAGCAAATGTCATATACTTTAGAATTGGCTCCTATTATGAGACAAGGCTCCTTCAGAAAGCAGAACTCATCAATCCTTTAAAATAAAGTGAGTACTTTTAAACTAACTGATGTATGATCTATGTGAGACTTGTGTAAATTAATGTATCCTTCCTAAAATTCTGTTTTGTGGTGACATATGTAGGAATTACATTTTCAGATAGAGCATTATTTGGAAATGGAAGTGGCAAATTAATTTACAGAGTTAATTCAATTTTTGAAATGTGAAACTTAATAAAACATCTGATCTGAAGAGTTAAGTACAACATTCAGAAGAATGTCATCCCTCTCTATCAGCAGAACATTTAGGACATTGTTTCTTGCAAAGTTGTTTCCTACATGTCAGATTTCATCTGGCAAGTCATATACTCTGCAGGACTTAAAGATGGTGTGTGTGGGAAAAAAGAGCACTTGAGGCAGAGCTCTAGCTGGTACATATAGGGATGAGGAAAGTGAGTAGCTAGTCCTATCTCCACTCTTCCGATGAGTCATAGGCTGACATGGCTAACACTCCCTACGGAATGTACAGTTCTGGATACCTGTTGAGATGATCCAGCTACCCTGTGTTGAAATGCTGGTCTTTTGCATGTGGAGTTCTGAGCTTCCTCAGACAGCACTGACCAGGGATCTGGACATATCTGGGAGCAGTATATCCATGCTAACTGAGAGGTGACAGCATTTAGTCTGGGTGCAGAACTACACTAAGGCTATGTTGCTGTCAATGCCCAAGCTAGACCTCCTCATGCATAGTGCCTATTGAGCTTAGCTACATCTCCAATGACCCTTTCGGTTCAACACAGGTACTTCAGCTAATTAACTCAATTAAGCATGTGTGGAGAAAGCAAAGAAACATTATGTTCAGTCAGAAGTGTAAGAAAAGGAATAAAGGCTGTGAGATCTTCAAGAGCTTAACCCTGTAGCTCACAGGACAGTCTTGTTTGCAGAAGGTGATGGACTTAGGAGAGGTGGAGCTTTTGGATGGCTCCTGAGTTTCTTGTAGCATTTGAAAAGTTGCCTTGACCATACTGGAGTAATTAATGGGACTTGGCATTTCTGTGTGTACTTAACTACAGATTTATGCTCACCACTGTCCAAATGTACCTGTAGGGCCTCAGCTTAAAGCCTTTGAAGTCAATATCAGTCTGAAGTGAATGAGAAGTAGATCATGCCCTTAAACAAATATTTCTGGAAAGCCCACTGTGCATGTGGAGAAATATTTTCTTGCTAAGCTGACATTTTAAAATTAAATAATTTTTTGGCTCCAGGCCCTAAAGGAAATGGGACAAATTTCTTTTCACATATTATTTTTTAATGATGAAAAAAATATGTTTAAGCTTCTTTTTATTTTAAAGTGACGGTGTATCATTTTTTCAGACTTTTCTAAAGAACCCACCCCAAGAACAAAAAATACCCCAAACCCATTGATGGAAGAGAAAGCATCAGAAATTATTGGCCTGAAATGCTTTTGAAAGTTTTAAGTTTGGAAAGCAGGGAATAAATGGAAATTGTTTTGCAACCACAAGAACTGTTTTGCACCGTATGCCAGTCTGTGGGTGTTTGTGTGTGTCAGAGCTCGTCAGGTAGTTATTTGGATTATATTTTCCATCCACGCTTATGAATCACTCAGAAACGGATCCAGATTTCTGCTATTGCTTTGTTATTTGTAAGCATAAATTGAATAATCTGGGTGATTAACTTTCAGACTACAGAATGTCCATAAACTGATTGCTGCAGTGTGTCACCACTGGCTGTTCACATAAGGTGATTGATTAACAATTTTACAGTGTAAGCTTTCAGCTTCCCTTTCAGAGAACTAAAACTTTTAAAAAGTTTGAACAATGAATATCAAATTAAGTCAGAATTTAACAACAGTTAAAGGATCTGATTTTCAATTCCTGTTGTGAGTCTCATCTAATGGGAAGCAAGTGTCGTATACCTTCTGTAATGTTAGTAAACTTTTGCTCATTTGAATTGTGCTACTGAATCAAAAGAATCACTTCTAGGAACTACTCATCATCAGTTTAGCAGGGACACTTGTCGGTTTAGCACACAGTGTTCAGAAGTTACGTTTGTGTACAATTTAGTTAATAACTTGAGTTATCTTGTGTGTGGATTCAGAATATCTGGAAAAAAAAAGACTATATGCATGTGTGCTTCTTGTTACTATTCTGTTACAACCAATTGTTGCTAGTCCAACAATACTGTAAAACAAATGGCACTGTTAAAACATCTGGGGGATAGATACCAAAGGACCTTTGGAGGAGGTTAGTCCTTGCATGCCCAGCCTTTATGTATTGTTAACACCTGGGTGATGCCTGAGGCATGCCAGCCAATAATTATATACCTTCATATTTCTTTCCTGACAGTCTGTCATCGTTAGTTCTAACTGTGAGTTAAAGAGAGATTCTTCATGCCTACCCTTTTACCCTGTACCAAATTCTACAATATCTTCTGCAAAATCTTATTTATTTCACCAGCAGGTTACATAATGGGGTTCATTACAACCTTTTGCATATAAAAGAAAAAGAATGCTGTGCTGGATCTTCTGAACTACTTTAGTGACAGCTGCAGAACAGACTATTTGAGCAAACACATTGCAGAAAGTCATTTGCAATTAAAATATTTTTAATTAAGCTCCTAATGACCATATTTTGTTCTTACTTTAAATCAGGACCATCATGGTTTGCACCTCAGAGAAAGGCAATGGCATAGGCTTTGCATGTAATTCATGCATGGTCACTCCAGCAGTGGGCTTTCTGTGAGAAGCAACGAGTCATAAAACACCTATGTGTCAGTAGCACATGACAGTTGGGTTGGAACAGGGGAGTTCAGCTCTTTACATGGAATTGTAGGGTTGAAGGACAGAAGGAATCAGTAGGTCATCTGATCTGATCTCTTGTATAATATGAGCATCTACCTCTCTAATGAGGTTAATAATTCGCTATTAATTGGTGCATATGTTGCATCTGACTTATGTATCTCTTACAGAAAAGCTTTCAATCTTTATGTGAAGGCATTAAGATGGCTTAGACAGGTGGACTCTGCGCTGGGTCAAAAACTGGCTGGACAGCCGGGCCCAGAGAGTTGTGGTGAATGGAGTTAAATCCAGTTGGCGGCCGGTCACGAGCGGTGTTCCCCAGGGCTCAGTACTGGGGCTAGCCTTGTTTAATATCTTTATTGATGATCTGGATGAGGGGATTGAGTGCACCCTCAGTAAGTTTGCAGACGACACCAAGCTGGGCGGGAGTGTTGATCTGCTCGAGGGTAGGAAGGCTCTGCAGAGGGACCTGGACAGGCTGGATCGATGGGCCCAGGCCAACTGCATGAGACTCAACAAGGACAAGTGCCAGGTCCTGCACTTTGGCCACAACAACCCCATGCAGCGCTACAGGCTTGGGGAAGAGTGGCTGGAAAGCTGCCTGTCGGAAAAGGACCTGGGGGTGCTGGTTGACAGCCGGCTGAACATGAGCCGGCAGTGTGCCCAGGCGGCCAAGAAGGCCAATGGCATCCTGGCCTGTATCAGACATAGTGTGGCCAGCAGGGGTAGGGAAGTGATCGTGCCCCTGTACTCGGCCCTGGTGAGGCCGCACCTCGAATACTGTGTTCAGTTTTGGGCCCCTCGCTACAAGAAGGACGTCGAGGTGCTGGAGCGCGTGCAGAGAAGGGCAACGAGGCTGGTGAGGGGTCTGGAGAACAAGTCTTATGAGGAGCGGCTGAGGGAACTGGGACTGTTTAGCCTGGAGAAAAGGAGGCTGAGGGGAGACCTCATCGCTCTCTACAACTACCTGAAAGGAGGTTGTAGCGAGGTGGGTGTTGGTCTTTTCTCCGAAGTAACAAGCGATAGGACGAGAGGAAATGGCCTCAAGTTGCGGCAGGGGAGGTTTAGATTGGATGTAAGGAAAAATTTCTTTACTGAAAGAGTGGTTAAACATTGGACCAGGCTGCCCAGGGAAGTGGTGGAGTCCCCATCCCTGGAGGTATTTAAAAGATGTGTAGATGAGGCGCTTAGGGACATGGTTTAGTGGGCATGGTGGTGTTGGGTTGACGGTTGGACTCGATGATCTTAGAGGTCTTTTCCAACCTCAATGATTCTATGATTCTATGATTCTATGTGGGGAAACTACATGTCCATCGGTCATTGCTCCAAGGATTAATCATTCTTGCAGTTAACCACTAGAGCATTTCTCCATCTAAATTTCCTTGTGCTTAGCTTTTGTCTGCTGGGTTGGGTTTTTTTTGCTTTGTTAGGCCTTTCCTGATTTATTAGAATTCCTTTTATAGTCACTATTTTTTTGCTATGTAGATATTTTACATGTTGTAAGCAAACCATATCTCACTATTGTTTTTTAAAAGATGAGCAGATTCCTTATTCTGTCTATGCAAGGCATTTTCTTTGAGCTCTTAAATAATTGGGGTGACACTTTCTGTGCACCTTCAACGTCTTTCTTGAAATAAAAACACCAAAGCTGGAGGAAGCGTTCCAGTATTAGTCTCACCAATGCTATAAGGGGTAGCTAAAATCACCTTGGCTTTGCCTCATTTATCGCTCTGTGTGTATCTGAGGATCATAGATGCCTCTTTTGCTGGGTCACCGTAATGGAAGCTTACCTTCACACATCTGTGTACTTAAATGCCCTTAATTATTACTTTTTTTTGCCCCGGGATGCAATTCCTTAGCCTGTGGCTATGGTCAACATTCTTTTTTCCTAGATGTATGGCTTTCATAGAATCATAGAATAGTTTGGGTTGGAAGGGACCTCTATAGGTCATACAGTCTGACCCCCCCTGCAATGAGCAGGGACATCTTCAACTAGATCAGGTTGCTCAGAGCCCCGTCCAACCTGACCTGGAATGTTTCCAGGGATGGGGCATCCACCACCTCTCTGGGCAACCTGTGCCAGTGTTTCACCACCCTCAGCATAAAAAATTTCTTCCTTATAACTAGTCTAAATCTACCCTCTTTTAGTTTAAAGCCATTCCCCCTTGTCCTGTCGCAACAGGCCCTGCTAAAAAGTTTGTCCCCATCTTTCTTAAAAGCCCCCTTTAAGTACTGATAGGCTGCAATAAGGTCTCCCTGGAGCCTTCTCTTCTCTAGGCTGAACAACCCCAACTCTCCCAGCCTTTCTTCATAGGAGAGGTGTTCCATCCCCCTGAGCATTTTTGTGACCCTCCTCTGGGCCCGCTCCAACAGGTCCGTGTCTTTCCTGTGCTGAGGGCTCCAGAGCTGGATGCAGTGCTCCAGGTGGGGTCTCACGAGAGCAGAGTAGAGGGGCAGAATCACCTCCCTTGCCCTGCTGGCCACGCTTCTTTGGATGCAGCCCAGGCTACGGTTGGCCTTCTGGGCTGCGAGCGCACATTGCTGGCTCATGTCCAGCTTTTCATCCACCAGTGCCCCCAAGTCCTTCTCTGCAGGGCTGCTCTCAATCCCTTCATCCCCCAGCCTCTAGTGATAGAGGATGGCTGCATAACTGTTTAGAGTTTGGCAGGCTATCTGGGCTGCCCTCTCAGTTTCATTTGCCATTCAGCTAGGATCAGTGACAGCTACAGATTTGATTAAAATATTGACTAGCATCAGGCTAAAGACAGACCCCACTAGAAACATCTTCTGCTGTAGGAGATTCCCAACTTTTTGAAACCTGTCTGTGAGCCATTATCCTCAAAGAATCAAATCATTTTTTTGACAAGATGTACTTTCCAATATACTCTGATGACCGGTGGTAGTATTAATATTCTTATCCTTTAATTCTTTGTGATGTAAATCCTACACGACTTTTTCATTAATCTATCCTGGGTTAATACCAGCATCACTGGTATTTAGTTACACAGGTCATCTGCTTGCCCTTCTATTGAGAGCTTTCACAAAATTAATGCTCTCTAGGCATCTGAAATCTTTCTGCTATTGCAAGCTGTACTGGAGGTGAATATCAGCCAGCAGCGTATTTCAGCTAATTCTTATGGAATTCTTGGCTGAAATTTTTCTGAATCTTTTGTTTTTAAGGTATTTATCTCCTGTGGATGTTGTTCAACATCCTTCTTAATTACTTACAGACTGCAAAGTACTGCAATGCCCTGCAGTCTCATGCATCATCCTTTTTATTGTCTCAGCAGCTGCGTTTCTTGGTGACAAGGCTTTAGCTCTGGTCTAGGTATAAGAGCTGACAATTGTAGTGAACACTGCTCATTTCTTTCCATCGTGATTCATAAATACTATGGGAACAGTCTGTCCCCTGACTTGCAGGTATAATTGTCATTGAGCTCAGCAGAACTTGTGGCAAATGCAGTAAATGAGTTGTAGAACAAGATAACATCCTCTGGTTGATAAATCGGCTGAACAAAAGAGGAGATCTCTCACTCTCTACAAACCTTACCTTGTTCTGATGGGACTTGCAGCTAAAGTCTGAACACAATAGCCAAATCATAAACACGTAGTTTGTGAACGACTGTATGTTTGGACATCACTTGATGTGTGTATTATACTAGAGCCTCTATTATCAGTGTCTTTCAGAATGCTAGTCGTGCACTGCTTGGTCTTAATACTAATCTTACACAGTTAAACGCAGTTCCTAAAATTAGAGCTCTACATGATTTCAGTGAAAAAAGAACAGATAGTCTCAGTAATTATTGCTGAAAACAGTCCACAGAATGTTTAGGAGGGAACAAAGTAGTACAGATCTATAGAAAAGTATTTTCTAGTAGTATTTGTAATGTTTGTGTAATTTCTTTGTAAGACCAGAAACATGCATGTTTTTAAAATTTCAGGTTATTTAGAAACAATTGTCTGACATTTTCTTGAAATGTACTGATAACAGTTAAATTGGTGTTTGTTGAACAAATGAATCAACTGAAATTATAAGAACTAACATTAATTTAGTTACTATTTTGAATGCATCATAAGTTCAAGGCTCTAAAATATATCTTTGGTGGAAAGACACTTCTCAAGAATAGAAAAAGATATGAGGAAAACCCATGCAATTAAATGAAAACCACAGAAAAAATAATATAGATAAAGGTACCTTTCAAAGGAAGGACATGCTTTTTGGCTCTGATTAATACAGCATTGACTCATCCAGGTTATGAAAAATATTGTATCAGGGCATCCTGTAATAGCAGAGGAACAGATACCTACTCGTAACCACAAATGTGCACAAATGCAAACAAACTTATGTATATCCACATGTGTAGAGTAACAAACAATACCAGCCCTAAACATTACTTCAGTGCACTGCCTGGAACATATTTTGTCCAAGATGTGCTGAAATTGGCTGGGCGACTTTATACTGATCATCCCCTGTTCTGACATGTTTTATGAGAAAAACCACAGGAAATTGTATGTATGTATCGTCTTCATGCCAACAGTCAGAAAGGACAAAAGACTCAACTTGCAGCTTGAAAAACCTCAGAAATGCAGAATCAAATGACATTCCTTCACCCATTACATACACTTTCTGCGCTGAGCAGCCTATATTAGAAACAGCATGTACTAGCAAATATTGGCATGTTACTTCTTTCTTGATAGACTTCAGAAAAGTTTTCTGCAATTACTTTATGCAGAAGGGCAATGAATAAGACTAAAGTAACCATTAATATGGTAGCTTCTGTATTAAAAGTAATTTTGATGTGGTTGAGTTAGTTTTACCCCGACATAAAATCATCCAGTACTAGTATCAGTGCATAATATCTAGACATTTAAACAAAAGAGATGTTTACAAACTGTTAAACAGAAAACGAGATTTGTTTAAGAACACTATGTTTCATGACCAAAAAAGAACTCTGTAAGTTATAAAACAGAGTACAATATATAAGGAAAGAGAGAATTAAAAAAGTAAAATAAGCTATCAGCATGAATATGAATAACAGTGAATATCAATAAGAAAATTAAAAACTACACACTCTTGGTATCATTGCAGTATCTATTGCCAATTGCTTTAAAGAAAACAGAGAAGATGAAAGGGTTATACCAGGGTCTGAAAAAGAGTAACAGTGGCTTAAAAATATGAAACCAGCTAATATTATGTAATCAGTTGGATGCTCATCCTAGACAAAATATGACAATGGCTAAAATGGTACTCAACAAAATGGGAACGTGAAGCAGTGACACCCAAATTTTCACAGCCCCCCCCCCCCAGCAGTTTCAGGAGTAACCTACTGCCCACTGCCTTCCCCTTCACAGCTTTTCTTATCCTGAAGGTATTATGTGAGTTCACTGAGAAGATGCAGAATGAAAGCCGTGAATGTACTACAGCATGCACTAAAACCTACCATGCGCTCTTCATGCTGGTTGTCCAGCACATACACAAGGCAGAGTGCTCTCCAGCTGCACAGTGGTATGATGGGGAGACATCTGAGAGATTCCTGAAGCTACGGTGGCCACGAGGACGATGCATCTAGTCCCACATTCCCCTAAGAATGAGTCACTGAGGCCAGGGATCAGATGGATTATCCTGGTGGTGCTACGCTGAACCTTGTGCACATGGAGTCAAAGGACAGAACAGGAGTTGCTAGCAATCATCCTGGCTTGGTGGAAGTAAATTTGCCTACAATATTCGAGTTCCCTTTATTTGAAGAGATAACAAATCCAACTGATAAAAGCAACTGCATTGATGTAGCATAGCTGGCCATCAGCAAGGTGACTTCAGACTTAATAGTTGCACAATGTTTTCAGTAAGAACCTGTTACTATGTGCAGTCAAAATGTGAGACCATGTATTCTTCCAAAGATTAAAAGTTTGCTTGTTGATATATATGTATAGAAGTACGAAGGACTATCAACTGCAGGTTGATTCTGCAGTGCTGTGTGGCCCGTGCAATTCAGTCAACTTTCTGGAAGAAAATATATTAAGAAAAGGATGTAAGATGTATATATAAAATTTGCAGGTGATACTGAGACTTGTGGCTTGGTAAATCAGGGTAAATTACGCAGTTTGAACTGGATAACTTGGTTAACTTTGGAGCAACCAAGTAATATGATGTATTTTAACATAAGCAGAAACAAACTAGAACCCAAAATATGACTATGTTTGCCCATGGTTGCTTCCTCCCCATGAACAGGGCTTTCTAACACACCTGTAACTAGTCACTCACAAAGAAGGCTTAGGAAGGGGGTGGGATCCTGTATCTTTCTCCAGTCTAACCTCCAGTTCAGTCAGCACTTTTAGGTCTGAAGCAAGTAACATTATGTAATTTAGGGTCTGATGCAAATAACATCAGACAAATTTGTATGGCTGGTTTTATGCAGGTGGGTAGACTAGAAAATGTCAGTGCTGTGGCAGCCTAAATGGTACTGGGCAACAGCCATCCCTCTTGCGGTAACATCCATAAAAGTACCAAAAATGTACCCTCTGATAAATAATATAATGTATCAGACTTTTATCATTCACGTCAGCTTTTTCCACCACAAGCTGTGGTATAGCACAAGCCATACAAGTTGTCACAGACATGTCAGGTATGCTGCCGTCCAACTTTTTTTGTTTACTGAGAAGTGTGTAAGGTGCAAAATAATATCCATGTTTAACTGCAGGCAAACCTGAGAATAAACACAGAATTACAGGAACCCAACCGTGCACTGGCCAGAGCGTGGGGAAGCTCTGCCTTTTCTCAATAAGTGTGTCCAGGGGCACTAAGTATCTCCCTGACTCTAAAGACAGGTTTTATCAGAGATCAAAATTGCTTAACTAGAACAAGATAATTTTTTGTACAGAGAGATCACTGATCTGTCAGGTGACCCATATTAAGTAAGAAGTTTTGAAAACAAATCTCTGAAGTCCCCTCTCCCTCCCATTGTGTCCTTACAGGGTAAGGTCTCCCCCTCGTTTGCTTTTCAGACCAGAAAAGTCAGTGGCCCTTAGTTTGCTCAGACCCCTTGCTTAGGAAAGGTTTTTTCTTTCCATCATGCCAGAGGGAGGCCTGCTCCCTTCTGCACACAGGTTCCCTCCTTGTGCCAAATCTTTCCTCCTTCTGCAGACTCCCGTGTCATGTCCCTCCTCCTGCTCGTGCCCTAGAAGCATTTTGTGCCAGACATGTCCAGGAAGGGTGCGGTTCTCCTCCCTCCAGAAGGTCCCCAGAGTACAGCAACCAGGACAAATTGCTTTCCTTCCTCCTGCGCAGCCCTCCTGCCCTCTTTAACAAAACATAATAAATGGTACTCACAGAATAAACAGAAAACAAACTTGTTAACTACTTGCACCATTGCTCTCAATCAGGTTGAGAATTTTTTATAGAATGATTCTTGGAATAATCCAACATTTAGCACTATTTGTTGCAACAGGAAAGAGACACTATTCCTATATTACATATATTACATGTATAATATATTTCATAAAATTTAGTTGCACTTGGCAGGACATGCTGCATCCTGTCTGTTTCAGAAGAAAAGATATTCCAAAGAGACCACAGCTGCAAATATTTCAGATATTAAAACAAAAAGTAAGCAAGATGAAAAGTGAAAGTGCTGAGCACAACCAGCCAAATTACAATGTAAGGAAACAAGTGTGGTACGAGAACATGAAAACAAACAAACAAATAAAAAGACGCTGCAGTATATAGATCCAGGAAAATATTGCAGCCATTGTTTTAAAAGCATTTTTTTTTAATGTGGATTATTTTCCACATTGCATATAGCCTCTATGCATTTGCATTTTATTGATATTCTAACACTTGTGTTGAATAGCAGAAATACAATATATAGAGTATTCGCAGAAAATAAGATTCTAATTCATAATTGCCATTCTTGCCATTCTCCAAGAAATATGGAGAAAGTTACATGAGAAAGGTAAACCTATAGGGACTCTTTAGAGAATTTATAGGAACAGACTCCAAACTTGGGCACTTCTTTGATGCTATAGGTAGGTCCTAAGGATACTGTCCATTCTCACTGGCAGGAATTACTGCTTTCTGCTGCGCACACGCTGGTGTTCTGCAAACTATGGATGATGCTGGTAGGCATCATTCTTCTGCCAGTCATCGCACTGGTTGTCAGAGGCTCGTTACAGTTCACTTCTGCACAGCAGCTTTAAGAGGAGAGGACCCTGCAACTTCTCCTTCTTCCTTCACATCCTGCATATAATTTAGGAGTATTGCACTGTATTTCTATTTTGCACTTCTGTGATTTATAATCTCCTACAAGTTTCTGTTGATATGTGAAATAGTTGCTACTCCTTCTTTTTGGGTTGGGAAGGATTTGATCATTCAAATATTTATTAACATTTTTCTGAAATTCATAATATTGGCAATTCTTCTGCTTGCATTTGCAGCTGATAAAACAGTGAGATAGATTTTTACATTCTCAATGGCCATACAAGATGTGAACTTTGAATGTAGCGATCAAATAATAAACACTTTTTTACATTTAATTTGCATAGACACTACTTTGAGTTTTAAGAATACTAGTGTTAAGGTATGGAAAACATTTATTCAGTTTTATTTTGGCATGTTTCTGAGCTGTGAAGAAAAAAATAGAAGTCTCATTTGGGACATGAACTTAACAAGCTATTTCTCAGCATGGCTTTTAAACTAGTTGACAAAAGGAAAAAAGAAATCAAAATTATTTGACTATTCATAAAAAATGGATTTAATACATTAGCCATTAAATATTCTTTTAGGATTGAGAGAATGGCTTGAATAAGAAATACTTTTAGTTGTAAATAATGTATTTTATTTCTAAAACCTCTGAACGTATTATACCCTCAGATATAATTTGACCAGGTCTAACAAGGCTCAGCTGGGATTTCTCCTCTGAATATTGGAAAGTTGGTGCCTTTGCTGGGATAACTGGGAGTGAGCGTGGCCTCTCTGGATACACAGAGAGAAGACCCCTCTGCCCAGGGTCTGCCTGGCTCGTTGCTGTTTCGTTTGCATTCCCACCCTCCCTAGCCCTGCAGGGAAGGGAGAGCCCCGAGCATCCCCACAACCGCCGCTAGCCTTGGGAGGGTACTGCAGCTCCCTGAAGGTTATTCCTCCCCCTGGATATAGGCAGATGTTGCTAGAGAGCAAATAAATTACAGACCGGGCCATACATTTGCCCACAAGCAATGGGCAACCATGGAGATGTCCTTGTTCACCTCAGTGAGGCAGGTCACTGGGAAAGCTAATAGTCCCCACCAGTGGGAAAGGGGGTATTTCTCCATTTAGGTAGAATTTTATTTTTGCTTATCAGCTGGCCTGACTTAAGTGGCACTGGATGTTTTGTTGTGGTGTGACAACTCTGACGTCCTCCATGGGCAAAGGAGGGGAACCTCAGCCACATGGATGCCAGACTCTGACAGGAGGCAAGTTTGTGACAGGCTGGAGCGTGTGGACGCTGCCTTTTCTCGCTACAGGTGAATGGATGGGCAGCCTGGGCAGCTGCCTGCTCACAGTCACCCCCAAACCAGAAGCTCCTTCCTGTCCGTCTGACCATGGCGCTGGAGAGCCATCTGGGGCTAAACGTGGCACAGCTGTTCTCAGCCTGAAGAGGACAGTAGTTTGCCGAAACACCCTGCCTGCTAAAACAACCTGTATAGTCACTGGAGGAGCAGTGGTGGATGAGGTGGGTGTTACATTTACACAGAAAGGTTAAAAAATATGTTTTGGGTTCCCTAAATATTGTTGGGGAGTATAAAGCCTTTAGCAGTAATAAAGATTACTTTTGACAAAGGAGTGCAGTCTGGAAGTAGGAAAATTAACAGTTAAGAATATAATTAGTTTTCACTAAGGGCCATTGAAACTTTAATGCAAAGGGAATTCTCTGAAACTTTCAGCTGTTTTCATGATGTTGACTTTGCTCACAACCTGCACATTAAAAACAAAGTTTAAATAATGCCTATGTCCTGACCTTTGCAGTGGTTTTGGTGAGTGTTGCAGATGTTACGAGGCATCAGCCATGGGAGACACTTAACAAATCCATTTGAAGCTTTTAATTTTAAACAACAGGAGCCATGAATCAATGCTTAGCATTAACCTATCTGTGTTATTTAATATAGGTCTTAATTGTTTAAATAATTGTGGGAAACTATTTTATTTCTAGAGATATGTGAGCCTGAAGGCATATTTTGTGACTGTCGCACTCTTTTAATTGTCCATTACTGTTTCAGATACCGAGGTCTACTCAGAAATAGCAAATAGGCTCCATTATTCACCTGAAAGAAATGAAAAATATTAAAAAATAGTGTTCATGGAAATATCCTGGTATAATTCAAAATCCAAGAAAATCTCCTTATCATTCTGAAAACTTGTCTATGTTCTCCTTTTTGACATGTCATATTCATGACGAAAATTTTTAACTAGCATCTTACAGCATCTTGTTAACTGTTTTTCTTCTCGCTAATATAAAATGGCAGACATACAGCATCTGTAAGTACTCGTGAAGACCAAGTAGGTAGAAAAATTATCACATCAACACTTCACCTTTCAGTACTTTTTCTGGGTGATGGTCATGTTTGAAGGGCAGGAAAGAGTAAAAGGCCTATCTTTCTATCTTACTGACTTTTATGGCTACATTCAGTGTAATAATAATAATAATAATAATAATGTACTATCAGATTTAACTGTAAAGACTTTAGCTATGGTCTTGTATAAATTGAATTTTTGTGGGAAAAATAAGCCAGGATGGGATCAATGAGGCAAATTTGGGATTAGGAAAATAATACTGTGCTTCAAGGAGCATTAAAATATGTTTAGATTAATCACGGATTAACAGCGTAAAAACTGAAAACCTATTGTTAATCTCTTTGAACTAGACTGAGCTATTCTGAGCCAACACTGAACAAAATTTTCATGTGTGGAATGAGGCAGGAGTTTTCAACTTTTCTTTTGCTAAAATCCAGATTTGGATGCATTTGTTTCAGCAAAGGTTTCCTCAAGGCTTGGGTAGAGTTTCATGTTGAGTGAAGGAAAGGAAAAAAGATTCCAGCCATGAAATAATCCATGTGAGGAACTGCACATGGAAAGTGGGCAAGAAGAATAAAATCATACGGTTTTATCCTGGGATAAAATATGGTAGATGGTGTAATGCCACCCACTTAGACTGAAGTTGTATCTGCCCCTGCATATAGTAGGGAAACAAATTTATATTTTGCAATTAATGAATTAATTGCTTTAACTGCTTTCATTTTTTTTTCTGAAAAAGGGGGAGAGAACTTAAACTATCCTCTGACTCCTGAAATTTCTGGACTTTTACAACACAAGCACTGCTGGTCAAATTAACAAATGGCATTAAAATGTTGTGGAACGTGGCAAAAAAAGTTTCTTAGTGAGAAATCATGATATCATGATGACTGAATCAGTCAGCTTTTCCAATTGTCCTGGGTCAATATGGTTAGTACAATTGCTGCATGCAGGAGAAGACAGGAGGTGCAACTGTTTGCTTAAAAGGTACATATAGCCTGTTGACCCAAGCTTTTCTACAGTCTAAATAACAATCATTCCATTTAGATACAACAGAAATAATAGTGCAGCTGATTTACAAACTATTTTTTGAATGGAGTCTATTTGCAAGACTTTTACTAATTACAAATAATTTGCATATTTTGAAGAGTCTGTTATTTCATTGTTAAACTAAATTAGGTCAAAGATCAGACCAAACTGAATGTTGTAATTCTTGAAGTTCTCAGTTTTTAGCTCTAACTGATTTATTTATGTAGAAAATCCACTAAACTGAAAAGGAGAAAGATAGGAATGTAAAGATGTTTCTGTCCTCTGCCCTTTTGCTAGTGACCTCGCCAGTAACCAACAGGGATCCTCCACACTCCCAAATTCTTTCAGGTTCCTACTTTATTAGAATGACTACTTCAAACTCCTAATGTTCCACATTTAATTTTTATGTCAAAAAATTAGAGTTGGAAGTGAAGTAACCATGAGGACATGCACTGCTGTTGGAAAGGATTGGCAAGCACAAATATGGGCGTTAGGAAAGTGGTTTGGTAAGTCTGGGGGATGGAAAGGGGAAGAAAAAGGTGAAAGAATATTTTAGCAATAATGTACAGTTAGAAAAGGCAAACAGTGGGGTTTTTTTGTTTGTTTGTTTGCTTGGTTTTTGATATTTCCCTTACCTTTCTGCCTCATTTTAGAAGGACTTTTTTCTAATTAAGTTGTCCTACGTTGTCCGAAGTATACAGACACAGACACACACAAAGAGATATCTTGGAAAAGTTATTTTATTTAAAAGTGAGCTACAGAAACGTGCTTTAATAGTAATTGCAGCTGTCCCTGACACACTGTGCAGTGGTCAGCTAATTTGTGGGCATTGAAGTCATACAGCCACTAGCTGCACGAGAGGAGTGTCCCTGGGCTGCAGTACAGCAGTTTGCTCCAGTGCCACTTATTTCTTTGCCTGGAAGCATAGGAGATAAAAGACTAACCTTAAGATGATAGTGCAAGTCAATAGTAAGGTCCTGAATGAAGTGGGAGACACAGTGCTTACAGTCCCTGCTGGACAGCAGTCAATATCAGACATCACACTTAAACTGTCACAATTTGACCTGACAATCCTTTTTCAGAAGGACCAGAAATAGAGCTAGCCAAGTTACCTTGCATTTCTGAAGAAGGTCACGAGCAGGTCACTGGCAGATGGAAGTGTGTATTAAAGATGTCCAGTATGAGTATAAGCATGAACACTTCTAGCCTGCATAAACATAAATGTTAAGATGCATAAGGGATTGTTACTGCCTAGCTGGAACAGGAGCATAGTTAAAAGATCTTTATAAGGAACAAAGAGAGATGTTTGCTCTGTTCATGTGAAAAAAAAAAATTACTGGAAGAAAAAAAAAAAAGGGAGACTTATATAGTCAGCAATATATGTTCTAAAAATGCAATTTCCGGATTAATAACAAAGACACTGTTCTAGTTCACTAGTTCCTTTAGGACGTGTGCTTTTGACCCATGCAACATATTGTGCCCCATGGCTCTTAGCTGAACTGTGACTTAACTGTGCCTATTTTTTTTAAATGTGTGATGTCTATTAAAACTAGCTGGTGCTTGTACCAGGACCCCAGTGGAAATGAAAGAGATGTCTCGGTGGACTGTCCATTGGTTAAATATTAAAGGATCAAACTTTAATATTTAAGTGTGCATGTAGTATATTATATAAAACAAATTCCCATCTGAATATTTTAAGTTTTCTCTTTAATCTCGAGAAAGCCAGCATTTCCACCCCTTAACTCTAATTAAGCAGATAAAACAGTATTTCAAGGATATATCTCCTATGAAAAGAGTCAGGTTTTTCTGTGATTATATATATCTTTGCTCCAAGGCACTTATTAATTTGCTTAAAAGTCCATGCATCATTTCACAGATTGTTTTAGCACTTGTCATCTTATCAGTCCACGTCTGAGTAAGGCACACTTGAAAAAAATGAAGTGAAAGATTAAGTATTCCAGCATGCTGTACATTATAAATATAACTGTCTTCATTTTATAAATGAATTTCCATAAAAACGGAGCAACAGAGAAGGGTGAGAGGTGATGGAGCACAGTGAAAGAGGGTGGGCCTGACAAATTGCAGCTGGGGAGGGAATCAGAGGCAGCAGCAGGATAGATACAGCTGGAAATCTTTTATCCCCCTGCAGCTGCAATACTCCTTGGCTTCGCTATTTCGTGTCTCATGCGCCAGGGAGCAGGAGGAGCAGGTGCTCTGCAAGGGCAGGGGGGTGGTGGGGCAGGAGAGGCAGCGCCTTGCTGCTGAGGGCTGCCGTCCTGCCCTACCCCAGCAAGGAGGGTAGAGCTGCCTGGTGATGGTAACCTACAGTCCCCATCACCCCAACAGGCCCATCCTGATGAGGTGGGTCCACAGTCAAGGCAAGAGTGTCCTGTCTTTGAAGTATCATAGTAGGCAGGAAACAGAAAAGAGAGGTCCTCCAGGTTAGTGAAACTGAGGCCCAGATCCCCAAAGGTGTTTGTTCGGCACACCATTTAAGTGCTCAAAATCTCTGCCAAGCTACTACTTCACTGGATGGGTGTTTAAATCCTGTAGTTGGCTGACCAGCGACCACACACTACGCAGCCTAAATGCTGAGGTCAACCTGCGAGTTAACAGTGGCTGAGATCCCTGCCTCAGCCCGCAGCTGGGTTTTAGATTAGATCTAAGTCTAATCTCCAAGTCAAGGGCTTGAACATCACCTTCCTACATGTCAAGTGAGGTCTCTCATCATGGGTTGTCTGCTCTCTTGCAATCAACATGTAATAATTTGTAGACAGTGGAAGGGCTTCAACAGGAGACCTGGTCGGTCTGCAATGAATAGTGCAGCTCTGTGGACAGATATGTAACTTGACTCTGAGCAAGCTGGCTCCAGAAGCAACATACCTGCATGAGAGCTGCGTTTCACCCAGGTGAATTAGCCCTGCATGCTGAGATAGCTGCATGGGGTCCAGGACCTATCCACTGAATTGGTCAGGCAGTTGGACTAGATGATCATTGTAGGTCCCTTCCAACTGAAAATATTCTATTGTGTTCTGTTCCGTTCCGTTCCATTCCATTCCATTCCATTCTACCTTTTTACTTACCGGTTGCTTTGGAGTCGGATCGGGCATATGTCAGCCATTGTCACACAGATACAGCCACCAAACAGCCCTTGCACACCAAAATAATCAGAATGCAGGTGGAGAGGAATGGCATTTAGGTCACTTAGGGCCTATGCAGAGGCAGATGACTATGCCTAGTCCCACTTCTCTGCTCTTCAGCTGTGGCTGATTTAGGCAGATCCTTGCTCAACTGCTTTCTGATTTTATTTTTTTTTAGTCAGCCCTTCACTCTCACCATTCATTACCTGGGAAGTTGTGTTTGGGCTGAGAAATCCATGAGGTCACAGGGGGAATAAAAGTTAGCTTTGCAACATTTAAGTACCTTTGAGGATCTGGGCCCAAAGGCTTAATCCTACACCATCAAAGTCAATAGGAGCTTCCTGAAGTTAGAATGGGAAATTGGGGTAAGAATATGAATATGTTCTTTTATCATTTCTTTTTTATAGTTTCTGTTGATAAAGCGCCTTGGAGTAGCAATTCTTCTTTGATGCTTCTGCTGTAAAATCAGAGTTCAAAGGGGCTGGTTTGGATCTGTACAATAGTCTGACATTTTATCCCTTTTCTTCAGCTGCACAATCATATAAGCAAATTGAGCAATAGAGCGCATTAAAAAGAAGTGCTATGAAAATCTTATTAATTTTACTGGCTGTTTGGCTTACTAGAGAAACTTAGCTGAGGAATCAGAATTTGCCAGTTTGAGTGAGGAAGGAGAGGAAGCGGTTGTACTACGCAGGTAGAGGTATGGAGAGGCAGAAGGGGCAAACCGGAAAAAGAAGGAAGCAGAGAGGAAGAAATGCAATGTAAGAGCAGCTCATTTTAGTTAAGAAAAACTGAAAAACTCAAGATGGATCTTTGTGATTTTTCCTAACATAAATGAAATATCCACATATGATCTAATATGATGCTACTTCTTTTGCTTACAATTAAACGAAGCAGACTCAAGCTATTAATTTGGTGTACTACCTTTTTTCTGTACCTGTCTGAATTGCCAAAGGTTCAGCAGAAGGTTCAGAAAGTTTTGTTATGGAAAATTATGAAATAATCTGCTGTTAGGAAAGTTTCATCCAGGTCTGACTCTAGTAGATTAGATGATAGCCATTTAAGTCGTGAACTGAAATCTGTCTAATGTAATTGGATGTTCACACTCTCTGTAGAAATCGCTGTATTTCTCTGCATTGCTCTAAGCTCTTGGTGTCAATGTTATCTTGTTCCAAGGAAAACTGTGTGTGAAATATTTTCTGCATAAGAAAATACTTCCTTTTATCAGGTTTAAAAATTGTTGCCTCTCAGTTTTATGGCAGTTCTGTTTACTCTTATGTCATGTTAACAGCAATTTTGCCCACTTAGCTACAGCTGAATTACTCTACTGAGGGAGGGATCAGAGAGTGGTGATACTGAAACTCATTATTCATTGACTAAATTTAGTGAAATGGTTTGTCTGCAGGCAGTTGTACCCCAAAGATATTTTGATTAAACTTTTCCTGCAGGTTTTCCTATTTATTTTTTTGAAAATATTTGTTTGAGGGGAAATTTTTTTCCATGTGTCTGGAAAGGAGGAATACCGAATTCCAGATCTGAAAAATTTGATTTGTCTCTGAAGGAGCAGATAGATTGGAGAGGAAAAATGGGGCTGGATAGGTAATGGAAGAAAAACATCAGATGGAGAAGAGCGGAAATGGAGAAAGCAAGGAGCATCAAGATGAAGAAGAGTAAAGGAGTCAGGACTGAGTGTATTCACACTGTATTGAATGGAAGGCAGAGCTTCCTTCCACAGGTGAGGGAAGCAGATATACCAAAGCACTAGTAGACAACATTGTTAATAGGGAAACTCCTAAAATTTCCTTACAGTAGGACACATTTCCTGTCAATGACACAGAGTTGTTCCTTCTCCTTCTTAGCTGTGGGTCAGGTGCTCAGATAACAAGTGAGTGAGAAGCTGGGGAGCCATCACACTGGAAAGCACAGAAATACACAATCTTGATACTCTTGAGTTTTGCCTGACTCCTAGCCAAGCTTTTACACCATTTTTCTAGTGGAACAAGTTTCATTATAAGTGATTTTATTAAGGACTTGATACACAGCAGTAGCAATTCTTCCTGTGAAAATGCTTAAAGCTTCATATGCTTGGGAGACTATGACCAAATTTGTGTGGCAAAAAGTGCCCTGGACTTTTGTGTAAAAGCTTGTCTTTTTTTTGTAGCAATGACCACATTCTTAGAGAAGGGACACTTTTGCAGAAAGGTCCATGGTGATCCTTGTGTACTTCAGTCCAAACTATACAGTGGCGTATATTGCAAATACTAAAGGCAAGTATAAAAGAGTATAGCTAAGTCATGCTATCATCTTTAGGATTACCCTTTTAGAAATACTGAGTGGAGAAAACTTGCATTGTTAAGAGAGACTTTGAATAGTTGTACTGTTCAGTGGCAGTCCTTCAAGATTTGTTAAAGGTCCTGTTGGCTTCCAACAAGATCAGAATAATCAAAATGTGGAATTCCTGTTTTGATACACTGTACGTGTAAAAAATAAAAGAAACTTGTCAAAGGTTTGAATTAATCTCTTCTGAAGAAGAAACATATTTTTTAAATGAGTTGTCTCAGATATTCCCAAATTCTGTAATGGCACAAGGTCAATCCTTTGAAATTTTGGGGCATATTGCTTTTGGAAAGACAGTGAGCAATCAGACTTGTAAGTACAAGCCATGCTGCTTGTTTAACTATGAACTGAAAAGCTCCCTCCCTTAATTGAATAATATATTGGTAATATATTATGAATATTCAATTTTAATGTTGCCTTTCTGGACTTGTATTAAGTTTTCCATAAAGAAAAACTGGGGATTTTAATGAGGTCTCATTAACCTCTCAACCAACCTCTCAACAGGAAAAGTATCACTAGCAGATTATATAGCTGGAATGCAGCTGGAAGTTCCCTCTGCCCGTCAGTAATTTAACTGGGATTTTTATTAATCTTTAGCAGTTTTAAAGTACTATGCAGCCAATAGTATACAGCTAGAATTAGTAAAACCTATGAAGAAATTCCACACTGTGTGATACACGTAATAAGCTTAAACAGATTTGGCTTAGAATAAGTTGTTAATTGACAGCATATGACTGCCTAAAATCACACAGCTGCTTTGCAAACCATTCAGACAAGCAGTTCTAAATCAATACACATCTAATTCATTATTTATGTAACAAATTATCTCCTTTCACAGTTAACAATAAGGAAAAGCATTTCCAAATGGGTCATCACTGTAGCTGGCCATAGACTTATGTGGGATGCCATTTTCAAGGCCTGGAGAGAGTTGGCAACTGCTCAGAAAAAAACTGAGTTCGTATTGGAGCTGGCCCTCATCTCACATCTCAAAAGGAAAGGAGCATAAATAAATAAATATTTTTCCAACTGCTTAGCTATATTTATTTTCCACTGCCTCCCTGCCTACAGCAACACGGATGTCCCCTGAGCTCTTGAACCTGTTTATTTCCCATCCGCTACCTGTCCAACTGAAGCAGCACTAATTATCCCAGAAGGCTTTGCTCCTGTCAGTTAAGGCAGAAAAAGCACTCAAAGCCTTCTGGAGATGCACCAGGGCCATTGCAGGCAACAGGTTGTGGAGCTCCTGGTGAAACACATCTAAAACCTGGAGTCACAGCCTGGAGCTGGGGAGGAGCATCGAAGTGGAGGAGCAGGGGTGGTACTTAACAGGCCTAATACGCAACAGCATCTGAGAAACTCATTATTACAGACACATGCACTTCGGACTTAATTACAGTTAGATTTATTTCTCTTCTGCATGTAATTTATATTGCTTTGTTCCTGGTGTTGCTGAAAGGAGGTACCCTCCATAATTTGTATTTATCTCCCAAGATTGTTCTCTGCAGGTCCACTCCTTTTCATTAGCTCATACATTTTCCTGTTCTCCACAGACTTTTCCAGATTTGTAGTTTTGGAGGAGGATCCTGCAATTCAAATGGGACAATTCAGATATATGGTCTTTCCATGCTATGAAGAACTGACACCTCAGGGTCTGCTGGCGACCACCACCCCACGAGCACTCTGAGCACTAAATCAGCTAATTTTATAGGACTAGGGAAAAAAATGACTTTAAATAACAAATAGTAAAATTATATTAAAATTGTAAAGGCCTCCTTCCCATTTAATTATTTGTGGAAATATAAAAGCTATTCCACTTACTCTCTAGCCACATAGGACCTGTATAAACCATAGCATGATGTTCAGGCAGATGTGGCCGATGTGCCAGAACTCACCCTACCCATGAGCAAAGCCATTAAGAATGAGGAAATCTTTCCATCTTCCCTACTTGACTGCAAGCACAGGGACAGGGCAGATACAAACGGGGTAATAAAACACGCCCAGTATAGCAGTGTCGTATTTTTACCTCCTCTGGGCTCTGGAAAAAAAGGGGAAGTGCAGATGCTCCTATTGGGGCAGCTACTTGGGGCCTTTGCTCTCAATCTGACAAGAGCCAAATATGGGATGAAGTGTGTGACAAACGAGAGGCACAAAAGTATTCATGCAGGAAACTTGCGATGTTCTGGGATTTACTCCCTTCATATAAATAATTCATTTCATAGCTGGAGACTCTGTTTATGACATGTGTAAGATTGGCAGTAAAATATAAGATGGACCATGTGATTGCAGAGCTAGTTGAAAAATGGGAATTCAAGTTCAGGGAAAAATAAAAGTGGGAGATTTGGAAATTTGTTTTCATTCCATATTGGAAAAGAACAGGAGACTTTGAAACATTTTTTTCTTGATGTAATACCTAAAAAAAGAGCTATTCTCAGAATAGCAATACTGGAGGCACTGATGTGAAATGAAATACTTGCTCCACAGCGAAATTCCTTCTGTCTGATATAGGCAGGAACTTGCACCTGTGGCTTCCATGTCCCAGTTCAACAGTCACTTGGGGAGTAGCTTCTGCTTCTCTCTCTCTCATTTGGATCAGAAATTTAATCCCAAATCCAAGGGAAAAATGTTGAAATTAAAACATGTTGGAAAAAGATTTGGGTTTGATGAACTTGGTATTTCAGAATGAAAAAGGTAGAATAATTTGTTGATACTGCTTGTGCAGCTACACATGCGGTATCTTTGCTCAGTGCTCAGTTTAGCTCAAAGAGATTATTAACACTTGGCAAGATCTGTTCCTAGGATGAAATTAATAATGAAGAATTTTTTGTTAGCTCCTGTTATTGTTGGTTTTTATAATAGCACCGTGTTGTTTTCCTTCTTCATCTGGATGTTTTAAAAAATACTGTTCCTCAAAACGAAAGTTTGTACTAAATCTGGACTACAGACTAACACTGAGAACAAGCCTTGTTTTAAATTGTTTTATTAAAGATGACTAACTGTTGGAAGGAGATATGGTCTCTTCAATGGAATATTATGTATTCCTTACTCTACCGTGTATATCTCTTCTAATAAAGATAGGTTTTTTGGCATTGCCAGCTGTATGATGCTGTGGTTCAGTTTTAACTTTCCAATCCATAAAAAGCTGTGCTATAGCCTTTCAAGAACACCTCAGTAATGGTGCTGAACACTGAAGATGTATAAAAGGAAATATTTAATGCATGACATTAAGATGCTGTAATGTTCAGCTGTCCATTACAGCCACCCTCTTTGTCCTATATGATGTACAAAAAGGGGAAATATGGTCACAGCTCAGCTGCCCCCATTTACACTCTTAGCCTTGATCAGAGAGGTAAACAAATGCCCTTGGCAGGATACAGAGGCATCTGTGGTATAAGCCTTTGGCCTTTCTGACTTGCTGCCTTGGTGACACCCTCAGCAGTGGGGTGGACACAAAAAAAGAGGAAGCTACCTGAAGGTTCAGCCGAAGGTGTACTAAGCAAGAAGTGAATCATGTAGATGAGTAGCTCAAGGAACAAGTGCAGATTTCCAAATGAAGGAAAAGTTATCCTGCAGGATAAACTCACTTGTGCCAAGAGATGTCAGAGTCCTTCCGTAACAAAGTGATGAAAAATACACCTCATTTCTGAATGTTAATTATCTGACTGATGCATGAGTTCATCCTGCATGGTTGCCTTGATCCACTTGTCCACAGCTTGATAATGCATAGGTGTACTTAGCTGTGGCCTTTTGTTACAAAGAGACTTGTATGATGATCCCACATAGAAGTCGGTAAGGCTGTGGCTTCTACCTGAATAGGTCCATAGATTGGTTCAGTTTGCTGAAACACGCAGTTCTGTCACATGAAATAAGGTAACAATGGTTGGCTCATGAAGATTTAGGACAGCAGAAAAGTGAGTATTTAACAGGAAAATAGCGCTTAAAACTTGAACAAATTGGCAGTATTAGCATGGAGGGAGTTCAACGACAAAATATACTTGTCTTCCAGGCAAAAATACAAGCAAAAAGAAGAAAGCCATATTTTCTACATATAAAAATCTTGATATTGGGGAATACAGATGCGATCATAAAGGTAAAGCTTTTCACTCTCTCACTGAGAAGAGAGTGAGAAACTTTTGCCAGGAATAATGCCTGAAACACTAGGACAGCTGATAAAACCCTCTTCTGCTTGACAAGCACTGAAACTCCACCGAGAATGAGAAATTAGAAAAACATTTTCGTTAAGCCCAGAACCAAGATGCTGAAGATGGCACAGAAACTTATATCACAGAGCTGAGGCTCCCAGCACCCACATTCAGCTTTGGAACCACAGACGTTTGGTTAATTAGAGACAGCACCATATGTGAGACACACAATATCATCTCCCACTGCTAGGCAGTGAGCAATGCCAGCCAACCGATTTGGTTGTAGGACGCTGCCAGATCTTCTTCAGCGTGAGAGAAAACCAGCTCTGTTGTCCAGCATCCTGACAGAGCATGAAATATCTTTTAGGGAGATGGACTGTGAGTGAGGGAGCTTAAGATGGAAAAGGGCCAACGAAATTTCTGAAATTCAGCCTTTGGGAAGCAAGGAATTGGCGACAAGAAGCTAGCAGTCTGCAGAGATGGTGCATCTCAATGTTCACAGAAACTAATCTTCACGTTAGCAGAGATAAGAGATGAAAAGAGGTTAGAGATAAGCTCAAGGATCTGCACTGAACCCAAGCCACTAAGCATTGTCATGGCAATAAGTTATAAAACATTGCAGATGAGTGCAGGCTGGCTACCTGATTTATTCAGGGCAAAAAAATGTTTGCTGTTTATGTTAAGAATGAGTTTTTCCCTGTGAACTATACAGACCAGCTCTGACAGCTTGTGCCACATCATTTAGCAGGTACTGTTACGCAGTCATTTCTGTGAGTAGCAGTTCATCCCAAGAGCTATTCCAGTGTTATCTATGCTTTTGGGAAGAGTTATTGTCTACAGCTGCCTAGGAATTTCTGGATAAAGTATTTTTAAACCAATTCAACAAAATCAAACCAGGCTTTGGCAAAACATCATGTTGAAATGCTTTTGTGAGGATGAAGGCAGAGTCCCATTAAACTGCTGCCTGGCTTCTCAGCCACTGATTGAACAAACAGCTTGCTGGTCTAAGATGACAACCCCCTTGAGACTGGATAACCCACCACTTTCGGACAATACTGTCAAACCCCTCAGAGGGAAAGCAGAGATCTTTAGAGTCCGCTGTGAATGAGAGATGTCTGCCCTGGCAGTACAGATGCTGCCACAGCTCTCGGGGACTCAGCCAAGGGCTTCAAGGTGGGAGGGCAATCCTTGTGCCTCCAGGGAACTTCCAAGGCTCACACAATCTTGGGGATTGCCTGGGAAGCTACCCTCAGGTCCTAGGTAAGCACAAAGACTTCCCAGGAGTTAGGATGGCTCTGCGCCCCATATCATTCAAAAAAAAAGAGAGAGAAATGTTTTAATTTTTCCTTGAGGAACAGACAATCATCCCCCCCCCCCCGCCCCCCGCCATGTATTTTTTCATTTGAGCCCTGAACTGTAATGTATTGTCAGTCTTGTATAAAGTGCCTAGGGTGGGGGGGACGTTTCTCATGGAAGTGCAGTCCTGAGTTTTGATTGCTTTTACTCTAAGACAATATTCAGAGACAATACTCTGCTTATCTTTAAGCAGATAGCAAGAGTGCCAAATGCAAGAAAAAATGTAGCCAACAGGGACCGATACTGCCTCTATCAAGCACCTGTTGCCTTCTGAGATACTGGTCCAGACAGAGTCTAAGAGCCACTATGGAAGTGCCCACGTCAAAAGGTGTGAAGGAAGCCCATGGATTTATTAAGCTGAGCTACAATTTTGAAATTTTTATGTTGGAAGTCCTGTGAACCTTTGAGCCACCCCCACAATAATATTCAATTACAGACATTTGGAAATGCAAAGGAACGCTTAGATATTGTGCTCTTTCCAAACAGCCCCAGCTCTTCAAAGCAGCTAGTGCTACAAAGCCTCAAAAAAAGGGGTAAGAAGGAAATGTAGGAATTGCCCTGATGCAGAGCTGGCAGTCTGTGCTCGCTAACAAAACTCTAAGCAACCACAGCAGCAAACACAATAAAAAAAGGAGCTACTGAGTGTGCTCTGGGAAGTGAAATGATGCCATCAGCTCGCCATTGGGTACAGCTTGGATGTGCCATTTATCTCAAGTCATTTAAAAGCTTCATGAAGAGGCTAAGAGATTACCCAAGAGAGATAATGCTGTTGACACACCAGGACTGTGACACTGCTGAAGCTGGGTGGAAATTCGCTAGCAAAACCTAATTTCACTGAAAAATGCCAGTCACTTCTGCCTGAAACATCTCTGCTTTTACAAACATTTCCTTCCCATTGCCTTTATCAATAGCATTAGTATCAGAACATCCTGTGGTTGCATTTCTCTTTTATACAACCACCCCACATTCCTAAGGTGGGTACTGTGATTGCCTCATACACCCAGGCGTTTCTCCCTCTCACTCCTTTCTAAATGATCAGGTCCTAGCATAAATGCTTTGCCTTAGTTATTAAGTGACTCACTGTGACTCTCCATTATTGAATTTCATCTGATTTTATTAAAATAATACTTCCTACAGAGAGTCCCAATTTTTCTCTTTATTGACAGTTCTTCCCCACATTTTGTCATCAGTACATCTAATTAGCTCACTCCTGCTTTTTGTGGCAAGACAATTAATGAAAATGCTGAATAAATAGAAAAGTATCCTAGAACCAATCCATAAGAAGCTCCTATACTAATCCTCACTTTAGCCAGATACATCCTCTTTCAATATTACTCATTGCTGTCTTCCTTTTACCTACCACTTTACTCAGTTTATAGTTTTTCTAGTCATCATTCTCTTTTTCCACTTAGCTAATAATTTCCCATCTTGAACTGTACCAACCACTTTATAGCAGTCTGAGTAACTGCTAATATAAGTAATATTTCATTCCCATTCTCTTTTTTAAAGCATCATGTCTCTGATTAAAGAAGACTATGTGGTTGTGTGATACAGTCTACGTTTGCTAAATCCATATTGCATTCTATCTCCTTTTCTATTTATCTCCATTTTATTAATCGCCAATTTCTTCAAACTCTGTTCTTACGTCTGATGTATTATGGCAATCATCTTAATGGACATGGACTTGTCTGGGCACTTTTTTTCCCCCTTCATCCTCAAACATAGACATTACATATGTTGTAATTCAATCAGATGGTATTACGCCAAACACACTGCGATACTGTAAATGCTAGTTGTGAGTGCCAATTTTCTCAGAATACTGGGATGGAGATTGTCAAGTTAATTTTTCTTCTTCCCCACTCTTGCACCCTTTTAAATCTTTCAGTTTTTCTTCCACTTAAGATGAAGTGATTTCTATTTCCACAAACCCCATTCCCATTCACCATCCCCCTACATTGTTAATCTTCATAATTTTTGAGAAACTAAGGTAGACTATTGATTTAGTTTGGGGACCATATCTCAGCTATCTTTAATCTCCACCTCACTGTCATTGCATTCCTGTTCCCCTTCTTCTTACTATCTTCTCTCGTTTTTTTGCTGATTCTTTTAAAATTCATGCAGCTAAAGAATTTCGTTTTCTAATATTCTTTGCAAAATTTAACACAGGATGATTTTTGTCAGTGATTTTATAATTTTATCCTGATAGTTCTGACCTCTAAAAGACATCTTTTTGTTTCTTGATCAGTTCTTTTCTATTATTAAGATATATTTTTTGGGGTCATTGTTTACCATTCAGGCATGAAAGTCTTCCTTGGGTGTAAGACTTTACCAGTTCTGTAGGGCACAAATTCCAGGTGATTTTGTCAAACCTACTTCTTATCCCTTGCCACCAGCAAGCAAGCCAAGTGTCTCATAAAACATCACAATTTTCAGCATTGCAATTGGCAGTTATTGACAGTCTCAGTGGAGAGGACAATGACTAGATTGGCAAGGAAAATTAATTAATTTGTCATACTGAGTGGATCTTCTGTAACAAGGCTAAAGGAATTTGGCAGCTTATAATTGGAAATCTTGTTTTTTGCTGGCAGTACTCTATCTATAGAGTGAACGATGCAAAGGCTTCAGAGTTGTCACTCTGGTGCTTGTTACTAATTAAACAGATAAAAATACTAGCCAAGAAATAGCAATTCAGCTAATGAGAAACAAAAAACAGAATGTGAAGCACACTCCAACTTGGAGTTTACCATCTCTTGAATAACTTTTGGAGAGAGCCCTGTAACAGGAACAGGACTTTTAAAATCAGCCCTCAGCTGTTTCTCACAAGCACAATGTTTGAACTAGCAATTTTATGGGTCAGAGGGAGGTTTTGCCAGATGCACAGATTTCAGTGCGTTGTGAACAACTACTGAGTTTAGAAATGTGGCAACGGATTTTTTTGACAGTATCAATTAGATCTTCTATCCATTGGGTCTTGCTGAGAAAGTCGTTGTCTAACAAGCACTGTCTGTACAGCATGCAACATTGGCAATTCCCTTTGGAGGCCATTTAGGAAAGATTGTAACCATTTTCTTTTACAGGCTGTTTACTTGCAGATTATTTTCTCAACTCTTAAAGCACTGCCAAGCTACACATACATTTATTCTGTAGTTTCTACCAATTTTCTACCATTTATTCTGTAGTTTCTGCCAGCAGATGTGATATTTCTGTCTTAGGCTATAATGGCAAATGGAAGAACTGGTGATTTTATACCCTGTAGGACTCTACTTTTCTCTCAAGTTGTCTTATTTGGAAAACAAAATGACATCCTTCACAGTTTTAAGTGCAAAGACTGGGGACAGCTGTCCTTTAAGTGAATTCCTTTTTTCCTTACCTGTGTTTTCTTCTACTTCTGGAGGGCGATTTTCCCTTCTGTCCCTTGGTACTGAGTATCTTTCTGGAGAATCCCTCTGCCTGTTTATTTCCTTTCAGCTTCCACTTGCCCTTTGACATTTTCTGGTATTGAAGCTCTCTCTGTTCATCCCTGCAGTTCCAGGCTATGTTCAGGTTTACCTCTATTTCAGTCTCCCAGTCCTCTAAGTGTTATCTCATGCTCTCTACCTCCCCTGCTGGTTTCTGAACTTTGTTTCTTGCTTCACTGTGTGTATCTTCTTTATGTTTTTACCTCCCAGACCAAAAATGAGATGCCTGTAGGAGTCACAACAGAATGAAGATTGGGCTTCTCAATGCCTGCTTACACACCACCTGATAACCTTTCTCCTTAAAGCTAGAACTAATACATAGACAGTAAGAATAAGGATAAACAAAGAAAGACTTTATATAATTTCACGCTTTCTGTGGATCACTTGATGACTTAGGAATGAACACAATGGCAACTGAAGTGTGGCTTATGCTGCTCAACTTATTTATAAATGATCTGGAAAAGGTCACACTTTGGTGACAGTTTGCTGATGATAATTTATGGCAGTAAAACCGAAAGTCAGCTGTAAAAGAGGTGCAGAAGTATCTCACAGTACTGAATTACTAGACAAATGGAGATGCAAATTGCCACAGATGAATGTAAAATAATGTACATGGAACAAAAATCCTAATGTTGCATGTATCATGAGTTGACCATTACTACCCAGAAACAAGATCTTGGGATTTTGATGAACAGCTCTGTGAAAACATAGATGTAACACGTTCATTCAGTAGCAGACCAAAAAAAAAAAAAAAAAAAGGAAATTGAATGTTAGGGATTCTGAGGAAAGTAATATAAAACAGAAGAGAAGACTAACATTATTTTGCCACCATCTGACGGTGATGAATCCCTGAGGCATGTACAGCTTGAACACCCTGTGTACTTCTGGTCGCTCCATCTCAAAAATAAAATTATAGATCTGCAAAAGGCTCAGACAAGGGCAACAAGGACAATCAAAACTCTGGGATGGTTTCTGAGCCACGCAGGAACCACAGAGCAGACTAGAGAGATGGCTGAGGGGGTACACAACAGACGCCTACTAAATCATGAGTGCCATTAAGAGAATAGAAGGGGAACTGTCTGTCTTCTGTTTTTCTTCTCTACAAGACCTAGGAGTGAAAACTACCAAATAGTAAGTGCAAAGCAGAAGACAAGAGGTTGTTCTTCTTGCAACACAGAATTAAAGTGTGTAATTCCCTGATACAGAACATTGTGGGTGCTAAAAGTTCACATGGTTTGAATGGTGTTTGGACAATTTTATGGAAAAGACTGTCAAATCCCACTTTGTTTGTCCCGTACTTGCACTCTTGGGGAGGAATACACCATTGGTGATTGTCAGCATCTACTGGATTAAACTGAACATTGGTCTGATCTGATATCTCTGTTTTATCTAAATGATTCTGCTCATCTTAGTATAAAAATTATTCTCATGTCAAGGGAACAAGGACTGTGATGCTTATTTTTTGCTGCAAAACACTTATCATGTTTGGAGAATATTTTATTTAAGTAACCAGCCAATAAGAGCAACCAGAAAAGTTGTCAAAACTGGAATCCAACTTGTAAGTGCTTGTTTGGTACATTAGACTGTTTCTAGAAGGGGCTGGTGCTACCTTCTGCATTTCAAACTGGGCGACCTAATAGCAGGCTTGTGGCACAGAGGAAAATCAGTGAAAGAGCTGCTGCCAGCCCTCCACACTGGTGGGCAGGTGAGGCTGGGACCGAAGGAAAGCTGGCACTCTTCATTAAGCTTCTCTTTCATTACGCTGAGTACCCTCCCCCCCTGGTGGGAATACCCCATGTTATGGGCCGGTCTCAAACAAATTGTATTACTGGGGGCAAATGCTGTGTTTGACCAGCAGACAGAAGTGAGTGATCAGAGATTTAATGGGCAGAAATGACAAGCTCATGCCTCCACATTACTGCATGACCGGAATCTATTAAAGAGCCTTGTGAAAGAGGAAAAGCAGCAGAAACAGGGACGTGGAGTTGGAGTCCTCAGATATTGTTATTTACCACTTGTAATTAAAAAAACAATAATGAAACCAGGAAAAGTTAATAAATAAGAATGTGAAGACCTGACCTAGAGAATAAACACTTCTGGAACTACTTACAAACAAGAAAAATATATTGAAGAATGTAAGAATGACAGGGAAACTTCAAGTCAATGAGCAGGTGCTGCAGTACTTCACTTGGGACCAAAACAAGGATACCAGGATGTATAACTGCATAATTACACTGAGAAATGTTTAGCTTCCCAAGCATTTGATATGACAAGATGAAGAAATAGTACTCTTCGCTGTGAAGGTAAAATATTCTGGTTGTTAATTCTTTGCTTCAACAAGGACATAATGAACTCACACAATTTATTCAACTGCCCTGGCAGAACGATAAAGGAACAATAAGTCAAAACCCCAAATCAACCAAAACACAGGGTTGAGTCTTCATTCACAATATGTCTCAGTTACATATTCACCAATGAAACTCAATTTAACTAGATTCTCCTAAGCTAAGCTCTCCCAAAAACTGTAGTAAGAGTGAACTGACCTACTTTTCAGTTCTTCCTGTTAAGGCGGTATAAAACCTGTTGCTGAAACCATTTACAATTTACCTCTGAGGACATTTTCAAGTAACTATTTTGGCTATGCACTAAAGCCAAAACGTACATACAGAAGTGCTCCTTGTGTTTCATTCTCTCCAACACACCTGCCTGCTTTTTTTTAGTCTTAGCAATGCCACCTGTCAGTCAATTCCCATGCTAACATTAGTGATAGGTATTTTTGTTCTAGGCTATGACTGAAACTTTAGGAAGTGTGAGAGGTGCCTACCAGTGTTAGAAGGACACTAGATTTTTAAAGGATTCATGTCCGAAACAGAAGTTGTACATAAATTACGTATTTGCTCATACAGGCTCTTATATATGATTATTTTCTGAATGAGCACATGAGACTTCATTCACACTTGGAGTAAATGTATAAAACCATATTGCCTTGAATTACATTTCTGAGTTCATCCAAGAAGATTAAAGTAAAATAATATATATAATTTGCAATAAACAAACAAAACAGTACATTAGATTGTGACTGGATATCATCAGAGACTGCTTTTTCCCTTAATGAGACCCTCTGAAAGCCTGCAATATCTGTTAGCTCCTCTTTTAACTAGGAAAGCTGACAGAAAGTTCTCTGTGAGGAGTCTCAGCTTTATAAGGTGATTTATTTCAGGACATGAGAACACAGATACGTTGACCCCTCCAGTGACACATGGCCCATTTGTTGTCTCATCCTCTATTTAGAGGAGAAATGGATATGTGGGTGTTTCTGAAAATCAAAATGCAGAGTAACTCACCAGGCAGAACTCAGCTAGAAAGATGGATGCCTTTGTAGGCTTAGGTCTATTTCTATATACCAGGTTAAGTTCCAGTTGAGTCTGCTGAAGACAAAAAAGGGTTTTTCTACACATCTTGCAGATCTATTGCAGTCTCCAAGGAGAGACTGGTTTAACACATGGTACAAGTGATATTTACTTCTTTATTCTGGCATTTTCTGTACAATTACGTGTGCCTTTTAAATAAAAAATTAAGATCCCTCCCCTACAATCTACAAAAACACAGATGGTTGACCTCTTTGACATCACTGACTTCATTTGTTTGCGAAATGCTGCTCATTCACCCTCCAAATTCCCTTTCGCATTTCCTCAGTACCGTCCTAATTTCCAACCATGACTGTCAATGTACGTGATATGTACTATGTTACTTTCCATTAGCATCGCTTTTTCTGCATTGCCAATTCTTGAAGTTATAAAAATGTGGCCAAAATGAGGAGGTAAAAGTGAGCCATTTCAGGTCCTTTGTCTTTGGCTGCCTTTCTCATTTGTAAGACATCTCTGGCTGAAATAGTAAGTGGTATGAAGAGAAAAGCAAACTCCGTGGTGTTTCTAAAGCTCTCTGTCCCATGAATGATTTATTTAGCTTCATAATAATGTTTTAACTACCTTCTTGATTATTTAAAGTGTTTCTAAGGAATATTTGCATCCTGAATATCCCTTGGTGGGACAGGGAGTTTGACTATGAGACTAAGTTTTGGCGCCATGTGAGCATAGCTGCCATCATCTGGCCCCTTACTGTCCATTCTTAGTAGAACTGCTGAATTTGCTTCTTATTCAATTTCATGCTTTATTTAGGTTGAAGGAGCTCCCCTTTCTTTGGATATTTCTGAGCTTGCTTCTGAGAAGCAATTACTTCAGATGTCACAAAATTTCTTTCCTTAAACTGTGCCCCTGTGTTACATTTTACCAGTTAATATGAGGATAATTTAAATAATTTGATATGAGAAAGGACTTAAAACTTATTGTCAGAAGGTAACACCTGGCACTGTTTCCAAGAATCATTCACTTTCACTGACTGTGAGACTGAGAGTGTGAAATGACTGCAGAAGCAAAGGAGAAAGCACAGCAGTAGTTGCTTCCTAGCTCTTTTTTTGTAATTGCAGTCTCCTTGTTCTTTAAGCAATTCCTTCCTACTTCTTCAAATGTGAGCAATACCAAGAGGATGGAACAGGGTGGAAAGTACTGCTCTCATCCTTGTTCCTTTCTACCTTCATGGGCTGAACCAGAAGACAGGATAGAAGATGGTAGGATTAAGATACGTTATAATGAGGTGTGCCCATTTCCCATTTGGCAGGATTACCTGAAAAAATTTCTTCCCTCTCCCCTGAGACATGATTCCTCCCTAAGACCCACCAAGGATGGGGGCAGGGTGGAAGAACACCCAGCTAAAACTATGCTTAATGGATCAACTGCAGGATATAAGCAGGAGTTATATAAATACATAAGATAAAATAAGAAGACAGTGAGTGTTAGCTATCCTTTTAGTTGGAAGAATGTGTGCACATACTTGGATTTTTTGGAAGACGTTCAAAGAGTTTCTCTGTTTTTAGAAATACACACATGTTGCTTCCCATTATCCAGGAATGTTTCTTTTCTTGGGCCAATTTCTTCTGTGCATGAGATGAATATAGAAAAACCTCCAGGTAAGGTGTTTAAAGTAATGAAAGCATAGAACTCGAAACAATTTTTACAATGGTTTCATATTTTTTTCTACTGTTTTAATCTACTTAAGGACTAGTTTGAGTAAGGAACACTTAAAACATTTGCTTAACACATCTTGCGAAAGATACATCATAATGTAAAATGTTGTTCTGTGATATTTCAAGATGAACAAGTACAAAAATGTTCCTGTAATACATTTACTTCTTGTTTTTTCACAAAAAGAATAAAAGTGACTTGCAAAAGCATATTTTCAGTGTAATCACATGTAATGCTTCTCCAGTATGTTTTTTCCTGAAGGTAGATAAAACTAATCCAACCTTATTTGACTGGCTTTTCTTTAACCTACAATTCAGGCCACGGCTTTCCGTTTGCCTTTCCTCCTCTACACCTCTCTTCCTCTTCCTCTTTGCTTTCCTTTTCCCTTTATTCTGATGTCTTTCCAGTTGAATCACTCAACTTTCTCCTCCATTCTCTACTTTTGTCTCTTTCCCACATTTCAGTATCTCGCCCAGAAAGCCCCAAATTTTGCTTCCTACATGCATCCATTCTTTAGTTCTTTTTCCTGGATCTTACATGACAAAACAATTTCCTCTTCCAGTAGACATGCTATATTCCTTAACAGAAAGTACTACTTCTTAACAGTAGTTGGGATTGGGAAGTTCTCTGTGTGAGTAGTTAAGTTGCTTAGCTGAGAAGTTCTCAATACGTACAGAATCTGTTATTACATTTTTTGTAGCTTATTTTCACTTTGGATTTTCTCCATTCAATACTCAAATACACCCTTTGTTTGCTTGATCTTAGCAACTATTTCTAAAAGACCAATGAAGCCTTCATATTTTATATCTACTTTCTTCCCTCTTGTCTTTTCCTTAACACCTTCTTCTTCTTCTCAATGTTTTCTCCATCTGCCCTGATAAACCTGTTCTTCTCTGTTTCCCAGTTTTCCTTGTTCGCATTCCTGACTTTTGAATCAGATAGGGATGATTCATTTGACCTACTTGAGATGTTTATAGGAGAGCTAGATGAATTGTACCACAGAATTGCCTATTTCTTTTTATTGCAATTAACTACAAAGGAATACTGGATGACTAGTTCAGATACAAATATCTACAAAGTTAGAGGAACTCTATTGCATTCTTTTGCCCAAATAAATCCAGAAAGCGGAGAAAACTCAATGTATCAGACTCCCCTGTTTCAGTCTGGGCTGAATGTGGAGGTACTTAAAGAATTCATCCATTCTACCACGTGTAGAGCTGGACTGGTTGGGGGGCAGCAAATGGGATGAACTGGTTAGGAAGCGATGTCAGGCTGTTGCAAAGAAAGGCAAACATCTCACTGAGATGATAAAACATGGAAATGCCTTGCCAAGATATGTAAGTAAACCTTCTGTTCTATTGAAATGCTCCAAGTATTAGCAAGAGCAAACTATCCAGCCTGGGCTACTCAAAAATATCAGCTATGAGGAGAAGTTGAACAACCTGGAGTAATTTACCCTGAAGAAGAAATGTCTGAAGGGGGATATGACATTAGCCTTCAAATACATAAAAGATTGATGAAAAGAGGAGAGGCACAATCTGTTCCCCCTGTCCAAGGTGCATGGGAGAAAATACAAAGAGCCTCAGTTGTAACAAGAAACATGATTTAGAGCTCATTTTCTTCTATATTTCTGTAACTGTCATCAGAATCAAAAATATCTTTGTGTGTGTGCACGCGCGTGTGTAGATGTATGTATTTTAAAAGCCTTTCACGTGAAAGCCCCCTGGTAAGTGCTAAGCTGTAAAACTGAGGCTCAGGTTTCAACTGGCTGGTGCCTAGGGAACAAGAAGAGCACTGTTTCTCTGATTCATAACAGGGGTGTGTGCTTGTCACCATCTCTCTTATCCTTTTGTCTGTAGAGAAACTGGGCACAGCTTGGGGCTATCAGCTGAGAAAACAAGCCTTTAAATCATAAGCTTCAGGCAGTTAAGTGAAAAGTGTCAGTGTTTGGCTTTTTTAGAGGAGGGACTAGCACCTCCACCTTATTATTGTTTTAGGCTTTTACTTGATTTCATTGGGAACTCAGATACGAGCTTTTATAGCCGATCGGTGTTTGAATACCTTCTCATCCGTATGTGGCTTCCACATCCTAGAGACATGAAAGCCCCACAGAAATATGAGGTAGAGGGATATTAGAGAAGTGAAAGTTTCGAAATGAGAAATGAACTTTTTCCCTTCTAACACATTCAACAATGTACAGACAGAACTAGCAGGGGAGACATACTGAGGTGGATCAAAAGTGACAGAAAGACAGCTGTGCATATCTGGCACACATTTGCTGGAATAAAACAGCATCTGTATACAATAAGCCTTGCAAATTTTGGTTTTGGGAAGGATTCACTTTTCCAAGTTTTATTGTTTATTTCTTAGTGGTGGCTCTAACAAGCAGTGGCTGGCACATCAGCGTATTTCGGAGCTGGCAGATGTCTTTAAAGGATAATGCATATTTTTATGCTGCAGAGAACTGGACTAGGTCTTTATTTCATAAATATTATACAGTCATTTTTTCTGCATCATCTTCAGCCTAATTCAGTGAAGCATAAGTAAACAAGGCTGACAATGTGGCACAACTCACCTTGAAATAAAGAGATGGACATTTACTGACCACAGTAGGAAAAGTACTTGCTCTTTAAAATAATGAATATAAAGGGTTGTATTCTTTGATAATGTCAATTGGCATAGGCCCGGTGATTTACATAATCTGATTATCTGGCCGATATTCTCAGCATAGGATGGGAGGAGTATATTTTTTAATGCACCTCACCAAAAAGTGAAAAGTGAAGTTTTATTCAACCTGCAGATTCAAAAGTAATATTTTTTATGTAACTTCTCCATCATTATTTATTCTCCATCATTATTTATTGCTATCAGCATATTTTTAACTTGAGACAGGACTATATGCAAGTTTTTGGGAGCCCTTAATGGTGACAAGCGTTAATTATTAAGAAGAACGATGAAAGATATCAGCCATCTTTTGATTTCTTAAAAAATTATCTCTCTGACCTATATAAACTTCTGTTCAGAGTATACATGAATGTACGTATATATACATGCATATTTTTTTCAGAACTTACGATCTTTTCCCGGCACCTCCTCCAATAGTAGTATATTATTCATAGATGTAATCTTACAACATGCTTACCATCACCTTGACATCAAAGGAAACTGACCATAGTTACCAACTTGCATTTAAAGTGCAATCTTTTGTAAACAGTACATTTTGCAACTTAAACTGCCTGTTGTCCTGCTGCCACCATAAATTTCAGTTTCTGAATAATAATAGGGATGCTAATAACCATCAGAAAAAGAAAATAAATTATTAATGGGTACTAAGAAGTAACAGAAGTAAAATCAAATTTTTCCTTAGTTGATAATGATAATTCAGTTTTTTATTTCGAAACATCCTTTTTTCTTTACCTACTCCTATGAAATTAGTAATGGATTTCCTGTCTGCTGGCATAAGGAACCAAACTTCTTTCTATCAAATTGATTATAATGTTATATATGGCAGAACAACATGTTTTAGTTAAATTTCCCACAGCTTAGGATGTTTCTGAACGCTGTATTAAGAAAATTGTACAATAGGATTCTCTTTGCTATGCCGCATGAATGCTGAAGAGTCATTAGGAAAGTTGAGAAATCTGTTTAATGAAATGATGACCATGTTAGAAAGTCTGTAAGGAACTGGATAGCATACTCACGGGGAATCAGGACCCAGATTGCTCTTTCAGTAAACTGACTATTTCATACAAAAATGGAACACCTACTGCTGGAGTACCTGCAAGAACCTTTCACCAATTCATCACATAGCTTTGCTGACTATAGCTGGAAAAATGTGGTGTGAGAATGGGCTCTTTCTTTGCTCCTAATTTTTTTTAAAAAGTGGCTGCCACTGTCATTTATGCCAATGCCATTCCTGCTGGTGTGGTAAGTTCTGCTTCAGTCTAGAAAAATGCACCCTAAAATGATATTAGGTAGAGGGACACAATAAGTACTGAAACTCTGTAAGAGTTAGGATTTGGTAAAAAAGTTGCTTTTGCAAACTTGTATTTTTTAACTCAAAAATCTTATGTTAACTAGAAAATGTCACACAAGATGAGTATTCATGTAATCAGGGAAAATGCTTTGCAGCATACTATTAGAATATTTGCAATGGGGGCTGATCACAAGACAAAGGAGAATAGACTGGCAGACAATGTTAATTTCACCCAGATGATTTTGATACAAGTTGTAAAAAGTTGAGTTGTTCCACAGGAGAAATACTTTGTGTTGAACAATTTTGTCTGAGACAGGAGAACAAAAATAACAACAGTGCCATGGTGCCCCACCACCTTCCCCTGGTGTAATGAATCACCGTAGAGCTAGGAGTTGCTTAGGTAAAAAGATTACTGATGGGACAGTGACCTAAATTCCAGATTTACTTTTTCTCATTTGTTTTTTTTTTATTATGTATTATATTACATATTTATTATGTATTATATTACATTTCCATGTAAATAACATGGAAAACTTTGAAGAGAATACCACTCTTGTAGGTGTCTGTTCTGTTGTCAAAATATGTGTTCAACAGCTTTCAGCAGCATGTTAACAACCCACCTGACACGGAAACCGTGTTTGCTCTCGTGTTGAACCTTTGTCTTGAATTTCCACCTTTAACGAAGGGCAGGGCAAGAGGATTTAAGAGTGGCTGGTTGCGGAGGTCAGTAGGTGGGAGAAACAACAGTCCTATAACTCACCTTCAGTCAATTTAACTGCAAGACAAACTCAGGATGATGAGAACTGTGCCAACCGCGTATGTGTGCTGACACGCTGCAGAGTGGGTTTCATGATTCATCAGCTGCACCATGATTGATTGGCCCAGCACCCTGGCAGAGCCCAGAAATTTTTTACTTGTCTCCAAATGTGTTTCGTGATTCTTCAGGCAATCTCTGATTGATTGGAATGTGAACCGAACCTAGATTTATTTTTTCCCCATGCCCTGGAATATTTGTTTGACGATTCATTACACATACATATTGACTGGCACGTTGGCAGAGTCCAAAGTTTCTTTACATCACAAAATATTGTTTTATGATTTGTCAGGTAAATTGACTGTTTCCTGGTGACACTTGTAGATAAATTCTGCTAGTGTGAACGGGAGGGAAGAATACGACCTTCGGCTTACAGCTAGTTAGGGTGGTGATGGAGGATGGGGTCACATTGTTTGGCCAGAGAGAACAGTTCCTTTTGCTTGAATGTATAGTCGGTCATTGCACTTTTTAAACAGCTGAAAAAAACTTACCTTGAAGAAACTGTGTTAGAAAGTGCAAAGTGAGGGCATTACTTTTACACATTAATTCTTGTTAATATCAGTCTGGTAACTACGCTGAATAGGACATCCAAGCATGACTAAAGGAAAGAAAGGCCTTAGCTAAGTCTGTAAAGAGAGCAGATTTTTAATGACGCTTTAAACTGTGCCACTTGCCTTGCGTCACCAAGTCATACCACTGTTCTCTAATTGGCTTTTAACCACACACACATTACTTGAAAGTCAAAGGAGAGATTTTAAAAGCTGGCAACAACTTTAGCACTGGCACTCCAAAATGGGAGTGACAAATCAGATTCTCTTTTGAATACTTGTAGACAATTATTCTTAGGTCATCCTTCCCCCCCCCCCTCAGATGAATAACATTTGTCCAGGGTGATGGATTCACAATTTGTAATTCAAAAAATGATTTATTTAGCATTACATGTCATTGTGTAAGAATTGACTCAGTGACAAAAGTTTCTGGGAAGTTGATCTTTTCTTTTGTCTAGGAAGATGGATGCACTTTTTAAAGTCAGGTTTCCTCCCACAGTTATTGAAACACAGAGACCATCACCTAAAATGTATACCTTATTAACCAGGAAAACTATATACTATACATTTCTACATGGTTTGTGCACATTTCTCCAAACTCTGCCCACACTAGTGTATTTCCACATCTACAGAAAATATTTTATAGCTCGTTTGGAGTCAGTGCAGAACCTTTTTTCAGGAAAAATGGAGCCTGACTTGTAGATGTAACTCTTGTTATTCCAAGAGATAAATAAGAGTTTTATATGTCTTCAACACCTCTGCTCCCATAATTAGACTATTTTTTATGTCTACTTTAGAACAAAGGAAGAGCATAGATTAAGCAAGGTGTCACATGGATCAGTTAACAAAATTGTTGCTCCTGGAGTAATCTGAAGGAATATATGGAAAGGGAGAAGAGAGAAACACAGGGCTTTTGAAATGCAGAGGAATGGAAAAAAGGAACTTGACTCAGAACTGAATGGCCTGTAAAATAAAGGCATTAAAACTAAAATCATGTTACAAGCTGAGAAATCATAGCACAGCAATGAAAATCATGGAAGAATTGAAAAGGATGCCTTTTGATGAAAGTCACAACTTAGGTAGCGTTAAGCTCTTTCCCAGGAAGAAGAGGTTAAGGGCAGCATTTTATAAGTAAGATGGCTTCCTAGATTAAGCCATATGGTTCTCCTGGTTGAAGGAGAACCTTCAACCTTCCTTCTTCTTTCCTCCCTTCTTCCTCTTTTCGTGCAGGATTTCCTTCTCTGGGCTCGCCTCCAGGCATGTCTGTCACTGGAAAGGGCTACCTCATTCTGCAGTTCAAATTGCAAAGAGCTCAGCCAGCGAGTGAAGGTCTCCCTCCCTCCCAGGCAGGGATCCAACTGCCTCTACAGCAAATGTTTGTATCATCTGTGTTCCTTGTGACTTCAAGCAGCTGAGACATCATATGTGTCATGACTTCTGCAGGTCTCTGACATTATTGTGGGGTGCCCCTTTTAGATCTTTTATAGTTCTTCCTTCGTTCAAGAAAGGATTGGTAGCAATACCAAACCAAACCTTTTTCTCCTAACCTTGTCTGCATCAAAGAAGTCTACCCAGGTTTGCTAAGAAAGATTAGAAAAATCACTGTTTCCTCCTTAATTGACATACTCCTCTTTAGATTTTGGCTTACAATGACTAAACTTTTACTGACTCCTCCGCTCTAAATAAAGGCTCCTTAAATTTTAGATTCCACCACACAACAGATTTCATCAACTTATTTACAGTTGTTTTTAAAAGTACTAGTTAAATGGGAACTGCTTCTTTCAATTTTTTTTTTTCTCCTGCAGGAAAGATCTCAAATGGTGTAAGACTCTGTTTTCCCTGCTTCTTGGCTTATTTGAATATATAGCAATAAATTTACAACAAATAATTAATATAATCCACATGAGAGGGAAGTTGATGGGAATGAAAGCAGGGAAGTCAGTTGTGCATTTTTTAAAGAATTGGGTTTCAGTTTAGTCCAAGCCATCATATTGTTTTTACCACATTAGGAATTAAAGCCTGAGATGCTATTTATGAGGCTTTAGAAACTGAACAAAAAAACAGCCATTGTGTTGGAGCCCCGGGACGTGCTCATATTGCCTATGGACTGGTCTAAAAAGACTGTGTGTAATATGTAATATGCACTGACTTGCATCTTGTGAAGTCACTTATGCACTTGCCAAGAGCAAAATACTGGTGTGTAAACACTTTAATTTTAATTGGTGTGTTTTTCTGTCATCTTCTACATTTTGTGGCCATTTATGACTGTTCAAGCAGTGGAAAATTGTCATCATAAAACCAGGGAAGACTTTGAAGCAGGGTTATCACAAAATCCAAAGTAGGTAAAATTGGGGTCAATGGACTCAGTTTAAAGGTACTGTTCGCTAATAGAAGACTCAGCTAAATTTGTCACTAAAGCCTTCTGTGAATCAGATTGACAGATGTCAGCACTGAAATACTGTATTGTACATACTATTTACCTGATATGGTTTATTTAATTATACATTGCTGGTCCTGTGTACTTTCTGTTTAAAATTGGGAAAATAATGTAAGAAGATGTAAATGGAGGCAAATTAAAGCAATTTTGAGGCTTTAGTTATTTCTGGTGTTGCCATAGAAGAACGATTCTGGGATCTGGTGTCCTTTCCCATCCCTTGAAGGGATGGCAGTCACCCACCATTTAATGAGAAGCAGAGAAGGGCCTTTCACCTGTCACTGTATGAAAGGGGCATCATGGAGACCTACTGCATTTCAGTTTAGCAGTTACAGCTGGGAAGAAGAAAGAGCGGTCCGCTCCTTCCCCATGCACTTGCATTTCTGTACATGCTTCTACACCTCCTGATCTCAAAGAATGGTAAGGTATCTGCGGTGTTACTATATGCAGAGAAGGAGTAAGACACCTGCTAACCCACAGGTCGTTATCCGTTCTAGTGAAATCCCGATAAAATCGTTGGTTAATTTTCAGATTCTTATAAGAATGTGCTTTTATTTGCAGTTCATTTATACCTGGGCATTCTAAAATAGTATTACAATATAATAAATAAATCTGGCCACTGTAATGCGAAACAAAATCAGGTTATCCTTATACAATAAAATGTGTCCTGACATTATGACTTGACAGCTATTGAAGAAGGGTCAAACAAAATTATTTTCTGAGAGAGTCTCAACTGTGTAACATTTGGCATGCTTTGTGTTGTATGACCGCCCATGATTGATAGTCTGAGCAATAGTGATGGTTTGTGTACTCACAGGCGTGAGGAAAGCACAGGCCTGGTGTACTCCTCCCTTTCCTGGCCCACGGATACTGTCAGGTGCGTTTATGGTTTTGTGTGCCCAGAACCAGTCATTTCCACCTCCCGGGCGTTCAGACTGGAGTTTCTCCGTTAATAACCTTTCCAAACAATTATTGCATTATCACAAGAACTCTGACTCCAGCCCCGCATCACACTGCGCCTTCATTGAATGTTGCCTATAATTTATAGATTAGATTTTTATGAGGAAAAAACAGCTCTATCTGCCTGCCCAGAGAGAAAGTATTTCTAAACAGCAAAAAAAGTAGTATTTTCATAGAGGCACCTAGTAACATTCTGGGAAATACTTCCCAGACTGAATACAGAAGTGTGCTTCCAGTTACATGTAATTAGTGGCAAAATCCAACAGGTGGCACAAAAGTATTTGAATTTTATATTGATTTAAATCATATGCCGTTAAATTACCAAATAAACTACAGGGGTATTTTTGTTAAAAAAAAAAAAAGGAAAAAAAAAAAAGAAGAAAAGAAAAGGGAAAGGCGTTATCCCGATGCCGCGAACGATGCTCTGCCTCTGCCGAGTGCCGAGCAGCCGAGGCGGAGGCCAGCGGCTCCCTGCCCCTCGGGCAGCCCCGGGCAGCCGGTCTCGGAGCTCCTCTCCCCAGCGCCCCGGGGAGGCGACACGGCGCTTCCCTCGGCCCCTTCTCCCCCGCGGCGGCGGCGGCGGCGGCTCGGCCGGCGGGACGAGGCGGGGGCCGCGGCCGCGGGGCCGGGCCGGGGCTGCCCACCGCCTCCGCGCCGGCTGCGCGGGCCTGCGCGCCTCCCCGCCCTGTCTGGCGGGCGGCCGGGCGGGAAGCGGGGCGGGCGCCCTCCGCTGGCTGCCGCGGGGACTGGAGCGCGGCCAGGAGCGGCTCCTGCCGGCGCCGCCTGCCTGCCGCTGTGTCCGGGGTAAGCAGAGGGCTGCGCCGCGGGGGTGCGGAGAGGGGCGGGAGTGAAGCGTGCGGTAACCCTGTAGCCCCCCCCCCCCCTCCCCCCCCAAGCAATGCTTGTGCAGTGGGGAAGTGAGGGCTGGCAAGAAGGGGCTCTCTGGGCTGGCAAAAGTGAGGTGAAGGCAGCCCGGACCTGCCCCGGGGTGACACCCGCTCCTAGCTCGGGCACAGCCCCTCTGCCCCAAGGCCCTCCCTCGAGTGTCGGCCTTGCACGCGAAGCAGATCCAAAGAGTTGCATCCTTGACCGCTTCTTTTTCCATCTGCGCCTGTTAGGTTGTCCCTTTGGACAAGCATCTCCTGATTTTACTGATGTGAGAAACTGTGACCGTCTTCGTAAAGTAAATGAATCCGTGAGTAGAGATCTTGGGCCTTAAATTATGCCTGCTAGGCAGGACTAATGGTGGTTTTGTAGCGCCCAGAAGATAGCTGAGATCTTTTTTTTTAATGGACTTGTACTGGAGGTTTGTGTGGGAGGGAGAAGACATGAAGATTCTCAGACACCTGTGGAAAAGAATGTTATAAAGGCATGAGCTGCCTGGGATAGTGACACCCAGGAGGTGCAAGCACAGCTCGGCTTTTCAGTTTTGAGTGTAGTATACTATGAAATCAATTGTGGAAATTAATATTAAAATGTTAGTCTAGGCCTTATGAACAGATTCACAACTATGTAACATAAGTTATGAGTGCTGTCTTTATTTATTACTAAATTACTGTAGTGAGTCAGGTGGAACTTTACTGACATTTTTGTTTGCAAACAGGAATGTAGGAGCCATAAAAGGAATGGCTTAATTTCTTATGCAGTGGTACACCTAAACCTGGGACTTAAGTGCAAGTCAAAGGTGTGTTCGAGAAGTTAACCAAGATGCATGAAGTTTGCTGAATTGACTAAGAGCGAGGCAGAGAAAGAGAGGTGAAAGAGAAGTTGGGCAATTGTCATAAATTAAAAAGGGAGCGCTAGTTTGGCATAAAGTCTGTAAGACTTGGGCCTGTGATAAAATAAATTAATTCATGCCATTTTACTTTATACATTTATTCCTAATTAAACAAAGGTATTGTGAGCCCATCATCTCTGACTTGTAATACAGTCAACTTACAGATGTATAAATGTCAGCCAACTTCTTAGTGAAAAGAGGCTGCGCTCTAGGATCCAGTTTCTGAGGAGCAAACTGGTGATCTGTATTCCGGTGGGACCAAACTGGAGCAAACTGTGGTAGTAAATGGCAAACGTACTACTACTGACCAGAAGGGAGCTTCAGTTTGAACTCAGAAAGCAACCAAATCACGCCGCTAAGCAAATGGAGGAGCTACAGGCCTTAGAAGAAACTAGTTGTTAGGATGTGGGACTGAGCAAGCGCTGTGCCTGAGTCAGAATAGACATCTGTAATATGTGTGTTACTGGGTTTGCAGCCCATGAAAAGTTCAGAAGGTCAGTCTGGTAAAAGATGGAGGAAAAACATCACAGTTCATTTGTCTCAATATCCCATTTTCCAAAATGGTCAGAATAAGTGAATGTAAAGACTGGAGCTGGAGGTATTGAGTGTTTTTCTGGCAATCAGCTTGCCTGGCCAAGCTCTGCTTGCATGGCAGATCACAACCTTGGAAAGATACTGGGCTGCCCAGATCTTGTAGATGTCTGTGGGGTGACCTTCCAAACCAGGCCCAGGAAAAACATGACAAAGAGCTATTTCCAATATTTTAGCAGTACTGAAAAATTAAGAGAAAAACCCCCAAACTCAGTTATTTGGTCGTTCTGTGGAAAACAAAACAAAAAAGAAAAAATGACCTGGACACAAAAAACTTACCTATAAATTTGGGTAGAGCTGATAGTCACAAGGGTCAGATATGAAAGCCATTCAGCTGTTGGAGAAATGGAAGGATATAAAATAGAAGCAGCAAATAAAACTGCAAGAGTGACCCTAAAATTTTAGTTCTGGTCTAGGCAGCTGGAGAGCAATAACACAGGTTTGGCTGTGAAGTGCACTGGGATGGTGACTCTTTCGGCAAGGAAAACTGTTAGTAGATGTGATAAAAATGAAATCCAAATAGTAAACATGTAGGAAATAAATAGAAACTGCAAAATGTCAGGGCTCTGAGAGCAGGGCCTTAATGGCCCTGACCAGCCTCACCTGGGGCCTCTCCCCACACCCCTGCCCATGGACCCAGAAGCCATTTCAGCTCAAGCTTAGGACTTAGCTGTGCCTCAAGTTATACTGTAGGTGTGCCTCTAACTCCTGGAGGGACCTCAGACCTGTGTTGTAGGTAGCTTGTCTCCTGGATGGATGCCTATAGATGTACTTTATGGCTTGTCTTCTTCTTGTCTTTGTTTTCTGGACTGACTTTGGACCCGTGTTGTAACCTTATTTCCAGTCCTGTCTCCTTTTGCACCTGACTGGACTGCCTGCATGGACTCTGGACCTGGTTCATCACTTTGCCTTGTCTGGGACTATCAGAGGTCCCTGTTGCCAGTAAGTACCCTGCTCTGTGTACTGTGTTCAGATGTTGTGGGACTGTGCCCTGGTCAGTGAGGGCACTGCCTGCCAGGTCATTCTCAGCTTGGGGCTTGCCTTCCCTGAGGGAGCAGCTGGCCCTTGCTGCTCCCTGACACAATGTGAATCCTTCTAACTGGCTGAAATTGATTAGGCTGTGGTTGATAAACATGCATTTATCCAAAACTGAGATAACTGAGCCTGCAGATTTGACCTCTGAAATTTGAAGAAGAAAGCTGGAAAGCAAAAGTAAGAGTTAAAATAACAGTTGATTTGGATTCCAATATGATAAATAACTGCTTAATAAGTGGCAGGGAAAACATCCTAAAATTTCATCCATGGAAGTTCCTCATGCAGATGTGGGCTAGGTAAGGTAAATTGCACGAAAGCAGTACGTTTTCACAGTTGTTTTTTCAGTGAACAAAGTTTCCTGGCTCCAGGGATAGCAACCATAATGGCAGCTAGAAGTAATAAATGGGAGCTCAGTGAAGAGGAGGGATTTGTTGAGTCTTGTCTTGAAGCTTTCTTAATGGAATGAAATTAGCAGAATTCCTTGAAATAGAAACAGCTCCCTGATGGTTTTGCCAAATAACTCTCACAAACAGCAAATACTCAACAAAAGGGAGGGCTGCTGCATAGCATGAAGCTGTTTATCTGGTAAAAGTGGGACTAGAAAAAAAGCACAAAAGGAAAGGAGAAACTCTTGTTCCAGGACGTTGGTAGGATTTTTTTTTAAGGGAACAAAAAGTCCAAGATAGATGTAACGGATGAGGGTAGGATAAGCTGTTTTCTGAAGAACACTGAACCATTAGGTAGCCATCTGACCAAGTACCCCCATCAGAGAGAGTTGTTGGAGTTTATTCAAGAAATGTATCAAGAAGCATGGGTGTTCAGTATCCCTGTCTCCTATTTGTAGTTTGTTTCTTCAGGATTTTGAATTGCAAACTGCAGGAGCTGAAAGAGGTAGGATAATAAAGAATACAGCATGGCATACATGTCTCAATATTTATAGCATGGTACAATGACTTCGTGTTATGTGGTAGAAACTTCGGGAACTGAAACGTTACTAATAACCTGTGATAAGTGTATGGCCAAAAATCTGAAATTATGCCCAAATAAACCAGAGCTGCTTCAAAAAGAAGTTGTCTTCTTTGGGCCTACAGTCAAGGAAGGGGGACTTTCTACTAGTGATGACAGCATACGCTATATAGGGGTTACTAGTATTGTAAGCACTCCCAGATGTGTGCAGTTTTACAGTTTTTTAAAATAGCTGCTTTTGTGCACGGAGAAGGAAATCCATTTGAATGTGACTTGGCACTGACATGGTTAAAACCAGCTGTGTTGGCCTCCTTGGGTTTCAAAATGGATTCTTGCATGCATGGGCTTGGACAGTCTTGAAACAAACAAAAAGGCTAACAAGATGTGCTGGTTTTGGCTGGGGTAGAGTTAATTTTCTTCATAGTAGCCAGTATGGGGCTGTGTTTTGGGTTTGTGCTGGAAACAGTGTTGATTGATAACACAGGGATGTTTTCGTTACTGCTGAGCAGTGCTTGCACAGAGTCAAGGCCTTTTCTGCTTCTCACCCCACCACACCAGCAAATAGGCACAAGGGGTTGGGAGGGGGCACAGCTGGGACAGCTGACCCCAACTGACCAAAGGGATATTCCATACCATATGACGTCATGCTCAGCAATAAAACTGGGGGAAGAAGAAAGCGGGGGTGACATTTAGAGTGATGGCGTTTGTCTTCCCAGGTAACCGTTACGCGTGATGGAGCCCTGCTTTCCTGGAGATGGCTGAACACCTGCCTGCCCATGGGAAGGAGTGAATGAATTCCTTGTTTTGCTTTGCTTGCGTGCGTGGCTTTTGCTTTACTTATTAACCTGTCTTTATCTCAACCCACCAGTTTTCTCCTTTTTGCTCTTCTGATTCTCTCCCCCATCCCACCGGGGGGGGAGAGTGAGCAAGCGACTGTGTGCTGCTCAGTTGCCAGCTGAGGTTAAACCATGACACGTGATCAGACAGAGATGTGACACTGCTGAAGTCTGAGCTGGAATAGATACTAATGAAAAGCGAATAGTGGGTTTTTATCAAAGTTGGAGAGAGAGTGATAAGTTTGCTTTTCATGGCTTGCAGTAAGTATACAGTTATTCTTTGAAAGACTGTATGGTTGCAGGTTATGCAGATACAAATGGGATCCGATTACATTAAGTAACTGATGAGCATGGCTGTGGCAGCACAGAACTCAACTCAAGTTATAAAATTCAAATGAAGCTATCCGTGAACCTAAATTAAGGTGTAAGTGCCCAAGCTGAGCTGATATGTAATGCTAATCTCTCTTAGCCACTGAGATGGCTGTCTGAAAACTAACATAGGTTTGACCACATGAACGGTGGTCAGGTATTTATTGCAATGTACATAAAGGCTAAAAGAAATGGCAAAGTCTTAGAAGAGATACCAGAAGACTTATCTTCCTTTTTTCTTTTAAACATACAGCTTGCATAATTAGAAACTTCCTGATAAAATCAAAAAGCTTGGATTTTAAGTTATAGTTTAAATAATTGTTTTAAGAAATAAGAACAATTAGTGATTGATTAGTATGTTTATTGGCGCAATGGAAAAGGGGTTTCCAAGGCTACGTCATGATTGAAAATCACCAGACTTCTATCTATCTCCTGCATAGAGATACCAGTAGCTCATATGAATCATGACTGATTAATGGCTTTCTCTGAGTAAATGTGATCTGAAGTGCGTTATGTGCTTTTTATGAGGCTGTTTGTTCCTTGAGCCTGATGTTTGCAAATAATTTCAGAGATGCTGCAATTAGAGATTGCAGAGGTGCTGAAGACCCCTCAGCTTTTACTGAAGCAAACCAAACATTTTTTGAGTTTTATATGCCAAAACCAAATCCCAGAACTCTTGGGTAGCTCTTGAAAATACTGATGTAAGTGTTCGTGCAAGTTTGTGAGGGGAAAATGTGTTGTTTTGCTTAACCTGAAATTCAAAGATTTGGTCTATTCTGGTATAACCTCAGAAGGTATAAAAATGTGTAACTATTTACCTCGACTGGAATTTTGCAAGAAGAGGTGGTTACATGCTGTGCTAGCAGAAGAATGGAGCTATGTAAATACTTCCACCTTGGTGACAGGTGGTAGACTGACACTCTAAATGGTAGACATTTTGGAAAGAGGTTCTTGGTTATGTTTCTGCCATTCTGTTACATCTGTTCCGCTTGTCCTTGCTGTGTGCAAAAGTGCACCTCCAATAACGTATACTTTGAATTGTTTTTTCTCGATTTCTGTTAGACTGAGTTAAAGCTGTTCTTTAACAAAACCTGATTCTGAGGATTTTAATGCAGCCTTGGTGCCTTTCAGTTATAGTCCTTAGAAAACATACTGCATAATCCTCTCAAAGGTATTTTAAGCAGACACGGTATAACCAGTTGACATTCTACATAGCCGAAGTAGTCTGACCACAGGATCATTCACTCAAAACTTAATAATTTAATATAGAACCAAAATGTCCATTGTCCGAAATGTCACGTTGGGTTCTTTTGTTAGTACCTTTCAGGGTTAAAACCTCCACTGGAACAATTTCCTAATGGTTGTAAGACTCCAGTTTGGTTAGAAAGGTTTGAAAAGATCAGCAGACAAATAGCTAGGAGAGTGAGAAACACAGGACAGCAAAGAAAGGTCTTGGCTTTAAAAATTTTCTTTTTTTTTTTTTTTTTTTTATGCTAAGTGTATTCTTGGGCTGTTTAGTAAGGCTTCCTGGGTGTATTTAGTCTCATCAGATGAGGTGAAAGCTCTGATAATATCCAAAGGTCTGATGATACATAGGCCAAACAGATATGAAGAAGCTGGAGGCTGAATCCAGTTGTTTATGCTGCTATTCTAGCCAAGTAAGATGTGACCTCATGGGAGGACTTGAAAAATAGCGGTAGCAAAAATGGAGTTTAAGGAAGGTTAACAAGTATCACATTATATGGAAAAAATTATGAACATGTCATATGGTGAACCAGCATTGTATTGGCTCCCAGCCCTTGTGTTGTATGTAGCAGGGGGTCCTTCAGAAAGAGGCCACAAACTCTACTCTGCTTCTGAAGTGAATGGGAGATGTCTACTACATCTCCTTGCCAGTGAGGATTAACAAGGAGAGGAAGTGCTTTGTGGAAAGTGAAAACAAATGGGTGACCTGCAGGGGGAAGCGATCAGGCTGAGAAGCATCAGTGATAATAATATGCTAAATGGGAAAGTTGAGATCAGAGACAAGTACACCATTCTAGCAGCAAATGAAGATCCACCACCCGTGGCAGAAAAGGAAAGCTTATGTAGGGAATAGGTGGTAAGATTTACCACCCACTGCTCCTAGGAGGAAGCAATATGACTGTCTCCTGGGACTGATGGAGAGAGCAACCTGTTCACCTGACAGTCCAGGGCATGTGTTGCCTCTTTGAATACCAAATCTGATACGATACTTAAAAATTTCTGAGGTTGGTTGAGGGCACCCATGTGGGCACTGTGCTAGAAATGATCCCAAATGGATCAAAAGTGACTGCTGGCATTTAAAGCAGGGTGAGTGGATCAGGTTTTCCAGTTAAGGTTCACACATGTATAGATATCCTGGAGATAAGTGTGTGGTCACAGAATGGACAATTTTGTGACCATAGGATAGCGCACTCCTAAAGAAAAATGGAAAAAGTGTGTTGTTACTAGTTGTTACCATTGAACTTGCCAGTTCACTAACCTAGAAAGAAGAGGGCTTTCTATAAAAGAGAAGGAAGATAAAAAAAGTCTAACTGCATATATAACAGTCTTGGACCAGGACAAAAACTAGGAGGTACAGCGTTATTCAAGTCTATGTAGATAGCTGGCTCAGTCTGATGGACCTCTTGGATGACCATGATAAGAAGGAATAAGCAGGAGGAAACATGAAGTCTTAATACATGATCAATTTTTTGATTTAGTTGAAATAGAAGAGAGGTGATGTGACATGACAGAGAAGTTAATAGGGAGTTTTTTCTGGAGAAGGAGTCATCCAAATATCAGAGGTGTGTTCTCATATCCTGAGATGCAGAATGCAGAGGGGAGCTAAGCCTGCTCAGGTTTTCTCAGTGATGAGGAGGGGAAAAAACCCAAGACCACTGTAATAATGAGAGTTCATGACAAGCCACTGAACCAGGATGATCAGCTGGATAGGGATTTTCACTAGTGATTTGTATAATCACCCAGAGTACAGGATTTAATGATTAAATAGAGGATTTTAACTGTCTGGATTTCTGTTGGGAAAAGAATATAGCAGGACACAGACTATTCAACAGGTCCTTGAAATGCATTGGTGATGTTTTTGATATAAATTGTGGAAAAAACAAAACACCCCAACAACTAGAGATGAAAGTATTCTAGATTTGATTTTTGCTTTTGGGAGTGAACTGAGACTGTTCAGGCAGAAAGTAAGATGGATAACAGGGATCAGGAAGTGGTGGCCTAGGAAGACTACTGGCAAAACAAAAATGGTGGGTTTTAGGGAAGTAGACTTCAGTAAACTCAAACATCTGGAAGACACAAATTCCCAGGAAACTTGTCTGAGAGATAAGGGAGCCAAAGGGGGGCAGAGATTCCTTAAATACATGAGTAGTAAGGACATACATAATTTTCCATTTTGCATGAAAGATAAGAAACATAGTAAGATAGCAGCTTTTTTAAATCAGTTCTTCATTTACCTCAGGTGAAAGGACGCAGAGAGGACAAGAAAAGATCAGGTTACTGTGAGCAGCACAGCAAAATCAGGACAATAATGGCACAAAATAGGACACAAGTTGCACGAGTAGCAAGAAATAATTGGCTGCATGCTCTAGCATTAAGGCGAAAGTCAAGGAAATTGTCATTCTGTGGAGGGGACAAATTTGGTTACTTTGGACGAATAACACCTAGGAGGCAGATGTCATTAGTGTGCTTTTTGTTATCAGTCTTCACTAAAATGATCAGCTGCAAGAGGTAGCTAATTCAGTGTGGTCCAGTGAGAAGGAGGTGGGAATCTCAGCCTTGAATGAGGAACATACAGTTTAAAGACAGTTAAGATAAGGCAGATATTGCCAAATTGGCTGAGCCTGAGGTACTTCCTCCCAGGGTAACTGCAGAATTACCTGCTGTGATCAACAGCCTCTGCAGCCAGATGTGGGGTGGTTGCTCATAGTTTCATAGTGTGTGAACTCTGCATTGGCAACTGAAATGAAATTTGTGTTGGTATTTGAAGTGGTTTTCTCTTCTGCTGTTCTGTCACTGAGGAGTGACATAGCTTCCTGTCCTATAAAGTTATTCCCACCTGTAATTAAATTCTGTGAAGCCTGCTCTCCTGGGTCTTAAGATATACAGCTGCCACACCACAGGATTTTAGACTGGTGTGCGTGCAGGGGCAACAAGGTTTTACGCTGGCTTTTGCTGTTTCTACCTGAGAAAGCCAAATAAAATGGTTTTCTTGAGAAAGGGGATGCGGGTGTTCAAGTATTTGAACTGTGTGAGAGAAGCAGAGTTAATAAATTCTCAAGCCATTTTATGCAGCCTGTTTCCACCTGTAGCACGTTACTCTTCTGAGCTTACATGTGCATGGATTTAAATAGGGTGTCTCTTGGCAGGTTTTGCTTATGATAGTTGCTAGTCTGTAGATAGTTACTGAATTTTAGGACTTACTTGGGCTGTAGGTTTAACTTGCATCCTTGAAAGCTGGGCAAAATATCAGTGTCTATAAATTCACTCCCGTACTAGGTTTAGGGCAAATAATAGAATAATCCTAATTCTAGTGTGAAACTGGTGATCTGTTTAGTTAAAATCATATCAAATGTAGTACTCATTAAAGTACTAATTTTTTTCTAGGCAATAAGTTATGCTCTATCGAAAGTAAATTAGATAAAAGTCTTATTTTTATGGTATTACAAATCAACATTTCAGAGCTGTTTTTTTACAACAGAATTGTACTGTACTGGAGGTTTAAAAACTTCGGGTAAGATTTTTATTCTCTGCTAAATTATGGGATGTTTGGGTAACATTTTGGAGAAGAATACAGGTGTGTGTATATACATATGATCAAAAGACCTTTGTGCAGAGATGCTGTATAGATATAGAGCATACATAAATGTGTTTTGTATGTACACACACATATGCATGCAACAAAGATCCTCTTATATAATAAAATTGTATTGATAAGGAGAACGTAATTCCTTAAATACACATGTAAGGCAAATACAGAGGTACTGTAGAAATAGAATCATAGAATCATTAAGGTTGGAAAAGACCTCTAAGATCATCGAGTCCAACCGTCAACCCAACACCACCATGCCCACTAAACCATGTCCCTAAGCGCCTCATCTACACATCTTTTAAATACCTCCAGGGATGGTGACTCAACCACTTCCCTGGGCAGCCTGTTCCAATGTTTAACCACTCTTTCAGGAAAGAAATTTTTCCTCACGTCCAAATACAGCAGTTAAAGTCACTTCTGTGTGTCTCAGTCCCGATGCTGATGGATTTAGCACCTGGAGCTGGTTCGGTTGGTCAGCAGGCCGTAGTTGCACACACAAGTCAGGAAGGTCTCCCAGAGATGATTCTGTTGCCTGCAGAGCGGTGGAGAATAGGCTATGTGTGAGTCCAGCACATCCCGCTGTAGTCTGCAGATGCTGAACGATGCCTTGTGCTTTGAGAGAAGTGCTGAAATTGCGTTTTTGTCTTTGGCAGTACAAAACTACCTTGTGCGTGATAAGAATCTAGTAACTTTTTTTGATCGCATGAACTAAAGATTAAATAGCTATTAATACAGTAATTACTGAGGCAGGAATCTAATGGTGTGGTTGTGAAAAGTGTCATGCAGTATCTTAGAGTGAGAGGTATCTATAATCGCTCTTAGATGACTGAAGTACATGCTGCTGATGCTAGATGTGGTCTTGCCTCTTCCACCCCGGCCTTCTCTTGCATACATTTCTGTCCCATCCCTTGTGCTGGCAAAAGTTTTCATGCAGCAGTACTGCGAGCTGAATCTGTGTAGTGACCTGAAGGAAAAGTAACCTGGGAGGAAAAAAGGTGAGATCAGATCCTGTCCTGACTCGCATTACAACTGTGTTAACACTTGAACAAGGTGGATTGTATGGATGCGTGGCTGAGGACAAGGCAGGTATGCAGGACTTCCCACTCGGCAGCAGACCACCCTTAGTTTCTGGATCCAGGGCTGGGGTGACCTCTCTAAGTGAGATCAGAAAATGTACTTTTTGTGTTATTCTAACTGATGACACAGATATAAAAACCTCTCTGAAAATGGACTGCAGAAATGAGCATTCTCTCTTGGAGGATAAAATATAGCTCAAATAAATATTTATTACTGACCGATGTGCCTGTTTTGTCTTCTTGGCAGTATCAAGATCTAAAATAAAAATGCATTCTAAGTCATTTGTAACATATCCATCATGCATAAAAATCAAATATGTGACATTCTTTCCCTGCTATATATTCTGTGTTGAAATTTAAAGCTTTCTGTGGACTACTTTGTAAAAGAAATACTAGTTAATGAAACATTTCATAAATATTGGGTGTACTTAGCAGATTTTGTGAGAATTTGGAGTTCTAGTACAGGATAAGAATGAGGAACTGCGGAGTACCAGGACTTGTTTAGCAGAGATCACGTTGCAATATAAAATTAAAGATCTCAGTTCCAGAGAATGAAGATAGAAGCATATTTTACCTTCAGTGAATGTTCCTTGCTATGCTTTTATTATATCATAACCAGCACTCTTTACTTAATCAAAAATCCCTGTTGATTTCATTGGGAATGTAGCCAAAAGAAATAGTGCAATACCAGGTTCTTGGGGACTACTCCATTGTCTTGCATTTTGTAAAACTGATTAAGATGTGTTAAGAAAATGAAGTGTGTGTTAAATTCTGCTAAAACAGAACGATATAGCCTGTATACAACCCAAGATACTGATAAATATATTTATACTTTTATAGAATGCAGTAAGTGTTTACTCGAAGGAATTTTACAAGCAATCATGAGTGTCAGCAACTTCTGTTCATAACACTTTGAACGTGATTAAAATGGAAAGAACCAATGCATGAGTTTAGTGGGATCATTTTCCAAATCAGAAGTGATGATATTTGGCAACATGGTATTGACGGTATTTGCAAAGCATTTATTCAGGTATTTGTTGTTTGTAGCTTCAGTTGCTTTACTGTGTTCCATGATGCAAAAGTAAAATGCTTATGGTAATAGCAATACTTTTCAAAATAAGTATTATTATACTGTTTTATTGTAATAAGTGTTATTTGTGCAATAAGGCATGAAATTTGAGCTTATTACATAGGCTGTATACACAAGCAGTTGAAATTTTGTCTACAGGCTAGTTTATGCCCCTAATCAAGACCTCTGTTATAAAGCAGAATTCTTCATCAAGATACCCACTTCATGAATCCTTGAAACAGATTTCCAGGCTTGGAAGGGAGTGCCAGGTCTGGTTGGAATTCTGCAGCAAAAGAGAAAGTGAAATAGCTTACCTTTTCTTAGAAATACTCCAAATTGCATAAATTGCTTGCTGTTCAGATGTGCCAAATAAGTACTTAGAGGTCCACTTCATCTGAAATGAGGACCCTGCTGTGGCACAGCCTGTTCACTGCACTGCAGGGTGTGCCAATGTCAGCGTTACAACATGGATATGTAATTGCCATTTGGACAAAAATATCAAGGTTAGCTCAAATTTGGCTACTTCGTGTGACATCATACTGGTTCCAGGACCTACCTGAAAGGTTGAAAGCCAGGTGTCCTGAGCTTAGAGACTTTCTAAGAATGGATCTGTCTGCCATGGCCTGATGAAGTGGAAAGAGGAGAATTTTCCTGTCTCTCTTTTCATCCTCTGGAAGCTGTTTTTGTCACTGAGCAAACTTCTGTGCTTGCTTCTGCCGCTTAAGCCTCTGGTTAATTGTGCCTTGAGTGTATTGTCAGATGCCCCCAGTGTTGAGGCCTGTCAGCACTTTGTTGGACCACTGGTGGAATGGAGCATTTAGGGCATGCGGCCTCCTGAAATTCTTGAAGATTTCCTCAGTTTGTCCTGTCATTAAGCTAGGGCATATTCTTGTTGATAGTTTCAGACCTTTGGTTCTTTTATGTATTGTGTTGGCAGGGGGGGCTACTTTAAAGAGCTGCCTGAAGCTTACTGCTAAGTGATAGTGTGGATTGTAATGAATGAATTTCTCAGCAGCGTGAGTTAAGCATATGTTTTGAGTGAAAAGTGATTCTGAAAGTTGCTGAATTCTCAAGATCCCCAGGATTTGCACACCTGTATTTCCATGTGGTGGTGGAAAGCCACAGCTAGTGTGGGCTGGCGTGTGCTCTTCTTTGAGTTTATAGAATGGCAAAAAAGCTGCCAGAACTATCTTTATGCAAAGGCAAGGACCTGAGAAACTGTGTTCCCTTACAAGTCAAAGCTCAACCTTTCAAGGCTTTTTCCAACCTTTTCTTGTGCACTGTCAACAATGTTGTCCTCTGATGAGGAAGTGAGGGGGGAGGTTTTGGTGTCCTCCTCATTCTGTTGGTATTGCTGTGAAGAAGTTTTACTCTTTCCCAGTCACGAGTACCTAGTGCTTTGAATTTTTGGTACTTTTACCTCATCTGTGATAGTTTCTGTTCTGTGTTCCTGTTGTTATCCATGATCATTTTGATAGTCAGTCATCAAAATCTGTTTGAAAACAGATGCAGAATACTAATTCAGCTTCTGGGCCAATTTAGACTGTCATTGGTCTTTGTTCAAACTCACCAAATCATGATCTGCCTTTTTTTTTTTTTTTTTTTTTTTTTTCCCCCTTTGCTGTACTATGCCAGGAAAATTTGGCAAGTGCCATTCAACTTCCATGTTGTTGTAGAGGTTAGATGACCCTGATAATCCTTGCTGCATTTTTTGGCTCTTTGCTTGTAGCTAGTAGCCTATTTTGTGATGGTTCTTAATTTAATCAGATCTAGAGTCCCCTCCAGATGTCTGGAATACAGATTCCTAGTTATCCTAGCGTCTTTAACTCAGACATTCCAGTTTCTGAATTCCTCAGTTCATTTGAGTTCCATGAAGAGCTCTGTAGGTTTACTGAAGTTTACCCTTTTGAAGTTGATAATTGAGTTATGAAACTATTATTTTAGCCTTTTGATTTAATTTATGCTAACTCAGCTTTCAATGATAAACTATTTAAATCTTCATTACATGACAAAATCAAATTTAAACGAAAATCTACATTATTAGCTCTGGGTATTTGTTACACAGGTTTGTTGGCTGTTTGTTTGCTGTTTGTTTGTTGGCAATCCAAGAGTGGGTTGCCTCGACCCATATCATGAGCTGCTATTACTGTCTATAGTCCATTCTAATCTTTTTCAGGAAGTTTGTCTCCTGTCACAGTAGGTGGTGTCACATTATCTAATAGTATTTCTCTTTCCAATGCTGTTACTGTAATCTTTATCCGTATTTATATCTGACCAGGGATCTCTCATAAACTTTCACCTTGATTCCAGCAGAAACTCTTTATCTTTTCAAAAATGGACTTTTATCAAAAAACATGCTTTCCTTCATAATGCCTTATAGCTTGTTGCATATCCCACTGCTCTCATCTTTAATATTATCTTTCCTCATTGGTATCTGTCCTTCTATATCTGTACTCCAGTTCTGAATTCTATGTTATCAAGCTTCCGTTTTCTCCTTAACATTCATTTTCACATCCTATAAAAGTATTTCAAGATCTTCCATTGTGTTGAGAAAGCTCCTGAGAGTTGTTTATACATCAGAGTTGTTTCTTACTCCGTTGCTTATACAGAGCAGACTCAGGCATGTCATCTCCTGTTACCTGATAGCAGTTCACAGTCTTAATACTTGTTATTTACCATATGTTCTTCTGCTACCACAGGTTTTTTAGATCCATTTCTGAATTCTCATTTACCCTATATTTTGTCTTTCTACTGGTGTTTGGAGATCTGTCATTTCTCAGTTTAAAACTGTACTTATCAGTTGTGTTGGCTTTGATCCCACGTAGCTATTCCCTTGGGCATTCAAGTCGAATTTATCTTTTGAAAAATGACTTCCTTCAATAAATGCATCTCAACAGTCAAACGTTACGGAAGTTTGCTTATACCACTCATCATCTAGCTATTGGTGAGTTTATTCTCTTATTAGGCTTTTTACTCCTTCTCTGGAGACTTGATGTCCCTGAAGTTTATACAAATATCTACTTGTTTGCAAGTCTTCCCTGAAGCAGTTAGTCCGTGATAGTTTTTTCCAGTGGGAATTGGGCAGTGTTGGTTTTGGGGGTTTGTCATTGTTTTCCAGATTCCTTATGATGCTTCTCAGTTGCAGGTCCACCTGAAAGTTGCACTTAACAGATATAATACCATTTTGGATTTTGATCCTCTCCATGACCAGACTAACAGCCAGTAATAAGGAGGCTGCGGTCACACAGAACTGCCTCTCCACATGGTGCTATGAATCTCCAGCCTTCTCCTCTGTGTGTCGCTTTTAATTCTGTCTGGGGCTCTGAAGGTCCCTTCTGTTTTCTTTCAGTGGTTCTGTGTACTGACTTGGTTCCCCTTCAGTTTCTAATGCCTGGTATTCTCGTTGTCTTATTTCAGAGCTAGCATCCATTTTCTTCCTCCTTGCTACCCTTATTTTTCCTTTTATTCTCCAGGTCATCAAACCTCCTTCTCAATTCTTTTTCATATTCACAAGTCAGTCTAGTCCTTTGACTTGTCCTTGTCTTTTTCTTCCACGGGATGCCATCCTCAGCTAGCAATGCTTTTCATCTCCTCTTGTTGCAGTATACAGCTGAAGGTTTCATAAAGATGCTCCTCTCTTCCCTTTTGTCCCAAAAAAACTGTGTTAGCTCTAACATCATAAATTGAATTCTCAGTCTTTGAGGCCACTGTGTATGTGTGTGTGTGTTCCAGGTATCCACTGAGGTATAATGAAGATCCCACTATTTCATTATCTTGTATCCTTATCCTAGTATGCTTCCGGGATTAGAATCATCCTTTATTGAAGTCTAATTGCCATTACCTATCCATCCCTGTCTTGGAATGGCAACCAGAAGAGCTGGTCACTCATCTGACATAGACTCTCTTTTTATTGTCTGTTTATTGAACTACTTGGGAATGCTGAATTGAATCCAGATTACCTGCTGTTCTCAAAGGTGACGTAATCATTGTCTTGTATGTTATTTGTGCCTTGAAACTTCATAATGTCTCTTGGTAAAGATATTACACATTGTGTATGCTATTGTACTGTTCACTGTGGCAGGGACAAGACCAAATTGTGCCTCTGTTGTTCCACAAGAATTTTTGTTTAATACATATATGACTACGTGGTCATTTCTTTTGTTCTATATTATATTGAAATGTTAATTTACAATGAAAAATCTCAAAGTATATTTAAAAATATATAATTATAGCAATTGTGACTGCACTCCAGAATTAAATACATACTTTGGCAATCTGAGTAGTGCTGCAGTCCCAAATGTTTCATTTAGCACAGTGCAAATGTATTTTATGAAAGAACAGTTTTAACAAGAAGCTGCAAGTTCAGAGAGGTGGGAGAGTAGTCTCTAAACCAGAAATCCACCAAGGTGGTGGTACCAGGACTTGGATGGAGTTTGTGAGGACTTTTTCAGGAACTTGGGAATTTATGGACTTAAGAACTTGTAGGACGAGATGTTTTTTGATCTGGGGCTTTGAGAATGGCATAGTGCCGAAACGCTGAATTAGGCATGACTATACAGAGAGCCTGTACCTGGGTACATAGGTCATCTGATTCAGTGATTAAATCAATCTCTGTGTGGATTTTTAACCCTTTTTTATCTAATGTTGTTGAACTTTATATTTTACTAATAATAGGGGACTTTATAATAAAAAGTTCTCCTGATAGAAGTACTTTGACTGTAACTGGCTCACCTCTTAATCATATCTTGGATGCATGAATGAGTGGTGGTTTAGGTTGGGTTTTTTTTGGTCATTTGCTGCAAAGCAGGTTTTCCATTGCTGTAAATCAATTCAGAACCCCTTCCAATTTTCCAAAACCATCTTGAAACTTAGGATACCAGAATCAAGGATAGTCTTGAAAATAACTGAAGTTAGTTGTTTTCCAAATGTCTGGAACTTATGGGTTGGGCTTCTGCCACTTTGCCATTCTGTATTTGCAAATAATTTGTTTCTCTTTGCCCCTCTCTTTTTTTTTTTTTTTTTCCCCCCTTCTGTCCTTTTCTGCCAAGAGCACCCCAAAGTACTTCAATTTAATGATTGTTAATTTGTTGCTAGATACAAAGACTTGTAGAGAGTACCACACTGGCAAGTGCAGCTGGAGGAGATAACAGCAGTGCAAGAGTTGAACAGAGAATCTATTCAATAAGGCTAGATGAATGAAGCTCTTGTGGACCTGAAGGTGTTAATGAGTGGGGAATAAATTTCCCAGGTTTGCCTGGTAAAAAAACCTTAGATGTTAAAAAAAGGTAGGTTCTAGTTCCCTTACTTGATGGCTTCTGGTAGATGCTTGCTGAATACCTACGTGGCTCAAGCACATGTTTTTTCCTCCAAGGTGTGAGGCTGTGAACCTGTGTCCTGGTTTTGGCTGGGATAGAGTTAATTTTCTTCTTACTAGCTGGTACAGTGCTGTGTTTTGGATTTAGGATGAGAATAATGTTGATAGCAACAACTAAAACATCAGCATGCTGAGCAGTGCTTACAGTAAGTCAAGGACTTTTCAGCTTCTCATACTGCCCTGCCAGTGAGGAGGCTGGAGGTGCACAAGAAGCTGGGAGGGGGCACAGCCAGGACAGCTGACCCAAACTGGCCAAAGGGATATTCCATACCATGTGACGTCATGCTGAACAAAAAACTGGGGAGGTCGGCTGGGGGGGGGGGGGGCAGGACCACTGCTTGGGAACTGGCTGGACATTAGTCAGCAGGTGGTGAGCAATTGCATTGTGCATCACTTGTTTTGTGTATTCTTTTATCATTATTAATATTTTCCCTTCCTTTTCTGTCCTATTGAGTTGTCTTTATCTCAACCCACGAGTTTTACCTGTTTTCAGATTCTCTCCCCCATCCCACTGATAGGGTCAGTGAATGAATGGCTGTGTGGTGTTTAGCGGCCTGCCGTGTCAAACCACGATAACCTGTTTCATGAGGTCAGTGCTAGCCACTGTGGATAACTGGGACTCTGGAAGAAACTCTCACAAGAGCCAGCTGTAACTTCTGCACACATGCAGAGTATGCAGTGCAAAGCTGAGACTGAAAGAAGCAAACCTCTATCATACTTCTGTACCCTGATTTCCACATAGGGCTTGATACCAAAAGTAAAATGTACAAAGTATACTGCTTTGTGGGAAGAATGGGGTAACCGAGAGCCTTGTTCGTGCTGAAATGTTTGGAAAACATGAAAGGAAGTATAAACAGTGTTTCACTTTGTAACTGCAGGGCCTTGAAGGGGGGAAAAAAGAGAAAGACAGTAGGAAAACAGCAAAACAGCTGGTTCAGGGTGTTTAATACTGTTTAATTAAATTATTCTAGAATAAGACTCATGCTGTATGGTAAATAAAGCTTAAATTTAAATTAAAATCATGAAGAAAAAGTAGCAAACTAAATGTGAGGAGTTTTATTAAAAAGAGTTTAAATGTATAGGCAGAAGTAAAACTTCTCCAGTTGGAATAACTGTCATTTAAAAAAAACCCAAACGTACTGACAACTGAGCAAATGCATGTTGCCTATGTGTGTTGTGGGGGGAAGTCTTTGAATACCAAAAGAAGGATGCTATGGGTAAAGAACATGAGTAAACATGCCATGAGTAAATAAGGCTTCTGAAAATGTGAAGAATTCCTTAAAAATGTTGAGATTATAGCTAAATGAGAACAGAGAGGCAGTTAAAAAAAATGAAAAAAAAAAAAAAAAGAAAAAAGTGTTTATAAAAGAATTGAAGAAATAACTTGCAAGAGGCATAGACATGAATAACAAATCACTCTTCCTGGTGTGTTCAAAAAGTAGGCCTGCTGGAGACCTGTAAGTCCAAGAGGTGATCAACATATGAAAGAGGAGACAATTTAGCTTGAAAAACTAAACTTTTTTTTTTTATATGTATGTACATTCAAGAAGAACTTGGTGAGGTTTTCCAAATGGTAATCCTTTTTCATGGGGAAAAAAGTTGGAGGATCTTTCTTAAATCTAGTTATTGTTGGATGAGGTCTCTGAGCAAATGGACGAAAAGGACAAGAATAAATTTCCAGAGATTACATTCGCTCAAGAGCTCTAAAGAAACTTGGAGATGAAACAGCTGAATTACTGAGATACATGACCAGTCATTTAAATCTATCTTGGTACCAAAGATGGCTAATGGGATGCCAGTTTTTAAAACACTATCTCTGGGGAGCATCTAGGGAACTACATCAGTAAATTCGGTGTTAGGTAAGCTGGAGCAAACTTTTCTGAAGAATATCAATATTAGATGGACAAGTAGAAAACATATACTTGCGCTAAGCCTTCATCTTTTGTTTAAAAAAAAAAAAAAAATCAGGTCTGTCAGTGTTCTCTGGATTCAATAACCATATTTCCAAAAACAGTTTATCAAGATTTCTCACCAAAATCTTCTTAGAATTAAGAGACCATGGGATAACAGGGAAGGTTCTTATATGGATAAATAGTGGATTATAAACTAAGGAAAAGGAGGGCATGGGTAAAATATTGTTTGTCACAGTGGAAGGAATTTGCCAATGAAGTCTACTATTCTGTGCTGCAATGTGCTTTTTAGCATATTCATAAATGATCAGAAAAAGAATGAATACTGAGGCAACAAAGTTTTCTGATGATACCATCTACCGCTGATAAAGAGCTGCAAAGCAATCCAAGAATGCTATGATAAAACAGCTGATTAAATTCAATGTAGATTAATAGATAATGATGCCCTTGGGGGGGGGGAAGAATGGTCCTAATTTTACATATTCTTGGATGGGTTGTGAGTTGACTATTACAACCCTAAATCTCATTCTGAGTGGTAATAGATAGCCTTATGGAAACAGGAGAGCAGTGCTCAGTGGCAGTCAAAAATCAGATAGAATATTATGAATTATTGTGAAAGGAACAGAGAACAAATCAGAACCTCATTATGCCACTTTGCAAATCCATCATGTACAATCATTGTGAATATAGTATGGAATGCTAGTTTCTCAAATTAAAAAGAATATTATCAAATGAGAAAAAGCATTTGGAAGAAAAAAAAAGGAGATGGGGATGATGTAAGAATGAAGTATCTGAGTTTTTTATTTTTGAACAGAAAATACAAGAAAATAAAAAAAATACGGACCTATTTGCATGTGTGATGTGGCTGAAGAGCCATTTTTTCTCTCTCTCCCCCTCTCTCCTTATTTTCCTTTTTTTTTTTCTTTTAGACTACTTCCCTGCTTTGTGATTAGTTTATGGACAGTATATGGAACCAAAATATTAAAAAAGAGGCTACTGTGTAGCCCAGGATTAACACTTGACAAAAGTGACTTTTTACTGTGAAGGAAGCAGGTTTAGACATATGTGGAGTGCAGATGCTGCCCTCTGACCCTGCAGTCATGATGGAGGATCCAAAATACTGTAAGAATGCAAGAAAACAAACATAACAAAGTTGGTGTCCCCAAAAAGCACATAGAGATGATCATCATGTGGCACATTCTGGAAGACGAAAAAAAAAAAGTGCACGCAGTTTGCGAAGAGACAAGACTTGTAGTGGAATTGTATCACTTTGCAAGAGTTTACAAGACCTCAAAACATATCCAAGTATGATAACACCACTGCTAGATTAAAATAATTCCTGATAAAGACAATGGATAATATTATTAATCTGATATCAAATGGGATTTTTTTTTTTTTCTTTTTAGTTGAGTTGAGCACTAGCACGTAAGCCATGGTGAGGTCAAGGACAAGCATTAAAACAGAAGATAGAGGTGGCCAAAAGAAAACGGATACACTTCAGGGCAAAGGCTTCTGAACATAATATCTTAAAGGAATGTGGTAAAGAAAAGTATGGGTGAATAAAAACAATGTGAAAATACATAAAAGGCTCAGCATGAAAAGATGTTTGTAATAATAAAATAATGGCAAACCCTTTTCACCAGGAGAAGGTAATTGCTGGAGGAATGAGGGAATTTGAAGAAATGTTTGAGGGCTTCATCCTGGAAAAAAAAGGAAGTTTTTAGCATGCACAAACAGAGCTAAATTCACTCAATTCTTTCATGACTTGTGTCCTGCAGCAGAGTATGATGTGCCTGTTGCTCTGGAGGGCCTAGGGGAAGTAATCCATAGAGTGGGTACAGTTGCTGTTCTCTGTAGGGGTGGAAACCCCCCCACACACAATAAAACGTTTTCTAAATTCATACATCCTTAATAACTGTGTGTGTAAAAAGTGGAATATTTCAGTACTGCAGTTGGAAATATCCAGTAAGTAGTGCTTGATGCTCAATGTTTGGTGTTGGTTTTTTTTCTCTTTTTTTTTAATTATTCTTGATGCAGTGATAGAAGTCTGGCAAGTGTCCTGGGAGAAAGAGAAGGCGTTCAGCAATCCGTTTGGAAAACATTGTTTCCTCAGACTGCTGTATTAGTTATCATTGACACCCAATGCATTTCACAATCAGGAATGATAGAATGTTAGTCCTGCAGTGAGCACTAAGACCCGTATACAGAACCTTTTGATTTAGGGCAAAACTCTAGAAGTGCTTTGCTACAGGGTACAAAGGAGGCTTTGAAAAGAGCTGGAGCTCTAAGCTGAAGTGAACCGAGGAAAGGTGTACATTGTCTCGTGTAACACCGTTCCTTGGAAGAGCCAAACGTGCGTTAAATGGACTTCAGATGAACAGTGATGTTGATGCTATTAGGGCTTGCGCCATAAGAATACATGTATAAATAATGCCTTAGAAATGTGCTAAAACTACTGGCAAAAAATAAAGCAGGAAAATCCGTCTGGGGAGCACAGGGGAAAAAAAGATCCCATGCAGTAAAGTGAACAGTTAGTAGCCTTGGCTGCCCATCTGTTCTTTCACTCCTCTGAGAAAGCCCTCCCTGAACATGCTGTCGCTAAAAAGGTCACCATAAAATCAAATCCATTTGGGCTAGCCCTCGTCTACTTTAATAATAGTTCCTATTGGGAGATCAGGCTGTTTGCAGTGAAGTGTGGGTACAGCTATGCCACCATGGGGTTGTGAAGATAGTAAAGCCGCTCCTGAAGAGGAACGTGGGGTCTAATCGACAGTGTACTTCAGCTACAGATGGACAAAGCAAAGCTTGGTTTGCTGCCTGCTACCATGTTTTTTTTTCTCAGAGAACTGAAAATATGCATGTCTGCAGAGTCAGAATGTTGTGTTCCAACTGCAGGTGCATACAGGCGGAGCAAAATGAAAACCTCAGCATTTTGGTGTTCAGGAGAGACCCATAATTCATAAAAACAATGTTGTACTATGATGTTACAGAGCTGAATGATTCTGCAATGGAGAAACAGAAATAGTTTGAAATACTGTGTTGGAAAAGATAGCGTTCCTGATATATCAACATGTATTGCAGAGAAGTAGATGTTTTCTTCTGTGCATTCAATAGGAGATGAATTAGTGGTCACTCAACTAACCATTTTGCTCAGGGAAGTGTTAGATAGAAAACAGCTACAGTGGGTAGGGTGTCATTGGGGTAGGAAGGGACCTGCTGGTTAGAAACAAGTCCCATGGCCTCTACAACCATTTTGGGGTGTCGTTTTCCTAAAATGAGATGGAACGATGACTTACCACTGCGTGATAATATCACGGGAAATCTCAAAGCGTTGGGTAGTAGGTTATTTAATTTTTTTCTTGGGAAAGGAAGATACAAGTAAAATACCTCAAACTGCCTTTGCAAGAGGTTTTTGGAAATGGTTGAGTGGTGTAGAAACTCATGTAAGCTATAGCCGATCAGTTAGATCTTATACATTAAGTGAAACATGCTTTTGCCAGGCTTCTTGGCTCTGAACATTACAAACCTCAAGGTACAGAATACTTTTCTCTCGTTGTCCTGATGAGTATTTCAGATTGGAATAACTTAGACAGGAAAAGCTGCAGAGCATCCCAGCAGAATTACCAAGGGCTTCACGTTGCAGGCATTTTGCAAGGAGCGGTAAGTGAGTTCAGATCTTCTCATGTGGAGAGTGGTTAAGTAGGCTCGTGCATGTAATGGGATGGTTGTTGTAAACCTGGGGTTCTCTGTAGAAAAAAGAGCAATCTCCTTGGTTTTGTGCCTAACTCTAGCTCTTCTTTTGATTGCTTTGCTACTTTTGCAATGCCCATGGTAAAAATAAAATGTTTCTTGTCAGAGAAAACGAAATATTTTGTTTTGCCCCAAAATGAAAGTAGCTTTGCTTTTCCATATTGTTGAGGAGAAAACAAACACATTCCCATCTGCTACTGTCAAGCTGACTTTTTCATTTTGCTCGGTCAGGTTTTTACATTCATTCTCCAAGCAGAAATCCATTGTTCACCCAGCCCTGCTCTATGTCTGTAGTGATCAGCTGCTCCCCACTCGGTTGCAGAATGAAGGGCTGAGCCTTAATATGTGCCCTGAGCCCTTACACGCCAGAGGGGAAGGGACTGTGTCTGTCTGCGTGCTGTGGAACTCAGTGCAGTGTAAAGCAGTGTCCACCTCTGTACAGATATTTTCCCGTAGTGGAGACAGGGTAGAGGGTAAAAGGAATGATGTGGTACTTTCACTGAAATGAAATTAGACCAGCTAAATTGGAATAAGAAACATATAAGTTGAAATAAGTGTATTCATCAGATTTTTAGTACTGGTTAATAGAATTAATGTTATATCTTTGGTGAAATTATATGGTTCTGATTGGAAACAAGTCATGAGTCTATAAATATTCTTCAGATCAGTAAAACTGTAAAACTTATATTAGCACATTCTGAGTGAGCAATCAGTAAGGGTAGAATAAATACAGAGAATGTTTTATCTTACAATAGATGGCTGGTCAGTGTTCAGCTTCTGTCAGAGGATATGGCTTAAAATGTGGCTACTGGAACATGGGGATACTGATTACCTGCTTTTTTCCCCAGATTTAACCCATGTCACACAGGTGACTTTAGAATGAACCTAAGTTTTGACAAAGACAAATTACACTTTGATTAAATGTGACTGTTTCAACACTTCCACAAAGTAATTGATTTTGTGTTAGAAAGGACCATTAGATCATTTAGTTCAAGCTGGCAAGGTAGCACAACCCCTAGACCATTACATGCACAGAGCTTAACAACTCCTAATCTGTTATACTCTTTCAGAAGGGTAGGCAACCTAAATTTCGAAACTGTAAGAGATGATGCATTATTCTATCTCATTGTTAAAAAATGGTGTCGTGGTTTAACCTCAGTTGGCAACTAAGCACCACGCAGCCGCTCGCTCACTCCCCGCCCCCGCCCGCCCCCCCGGGAGAGAATTGGAAGAGCACAAGTGAGAAAAACTCGTGGGTTGAGATAAAAACAGTTTAATAATTGAAATAAAATAACAATAATAATAGTAGTAGTAGTAATAATAATAATAATAATAATATACAAAGCAAGTGATGCACAATGCAGTTGCTCACCACCTGCTGACTGATGCCCAGCCAGTCCCCGAGCAGCGGCCCCCCCCCCGGCCAGCTTTCTCCAGTTTATGTACTGAGCATGACGTCACATGGTGTGGAATGTCCCTGTGGCCAGTTTGGGTCAGCTGTCCTGGCTGTGCCCCCTCCCAGCTTCTTGTGCACCTCCAGCCTTCTCAGTCAGTAGAGCATGGGAAGCTGAAGAGTCCTTGGCTAGTGTAAGCACTACCTAGCAACAACTAAAACATCGGTGCGTTATCAACTTTGTTCTCATCCTAAATCCAAAACACAGCACTGTACCAGCTACTAGGAAGGAAATTAACTCTATCCCTGCCAAAACCAGGACAAATGGTGACTTAATTCTATTTGAATTTGTTTAGTGTTAGCTATGAGCTATGGGTTCTGCTTTTACTCTTCTCTACTAGATTAAAGAGCCTTTTAAACACCCAATGGTTTGTTTCAATGAATATAGTCGTTCACTGTAATGAAATCACTGCTTGATCTTCTTTTGGTAAACTACACCGGTGGAACTTCTGAATTCATTTAGTGTAAGGCTTAGTTTAGTCTAAATCACTTTTGCATTTCCTCTGTATATATATAATAATATATATATTATTTCTGAGACTAGTATTACAGTATCTTCATTGTAGTTCTCATCAATGACATGAAGAGGTAAAGTATATCTTAGTATTCTTACATACTGCTATTCTGTTTACATATATTCACAATAGCCTTTTGTGTGGCAGAGCTGGGCTGGGAGTTTGTGTTCAGCTGTTTGACAATTATTTAGGAGTCATAACGGACAAAGTCACTGTTTTCCTGAATACAGTCCTTTAGTCAAGTGATATGACTGATATTCCTTGCTTCTATATCCGTGACCATGCATTTGACTGTATTAAGGTATTTGCTATAAGAATGAGCTTAAACTTACTAAATTACTTTTTAGATCACTCTGCACAATTGCCCTCTCTACCTTACTTAATATTCTGCAGACTTTGGTGGATCTACAAATCTGATAATGAATTAGTTTTTATTTAATTCCAGATCATTTACGAAATAGTGAAAGTCATCAACTTGTGTAACACAAAATCATTACCACTTGATGATTCTTAGTGACTATTTAAGTCACTAAATAATTACTATTTAAGTTCCATTAGTTATTCAGATCTTTATTCATTTAATGTGGTTTTGAGTGACAGAGCAGAGTGCTAGATTTTTTTGCCCCTTTGAAAATAATATTTTAGAGACTGCTTGTCCACTGTTGACATCTGTCTTGTGTGGTCACTGAAATGCGTTTTCAAACACCTTAAATCAAATGTTGAAGTTCCTAGCTTTTATTTCTGAGATATTTCTGATACATGATTGGCAACCTTTTCTGGAATCACAGTATCGCTGAGTTTGGAAGGACCTCAGGAGATTGTCTAGTCCAACTGTCACGCACAAAGCAGGGTCACCTAAAGGAGGTTGCTCAGGACTGTGTCTAGTCAGATTTTGAATATTTCCAAGGCTGGAGACTCCACAACATCTGTGGGCAGCCTGTTCTAGTATTTGACCACCCTCAGAGTACAGAAGTTTTTTCTGATGTTTAAATGGAATTCCTTTTATTACAGTTTGTGCCCATTGCCTCTTGCCCTGCCACTGAGTATGACTGAGTCTGACTCCATCATCTTTATCTCATAGAATCATAGAATGGTTTGGGTTGGAAGGCACCTTAAAGATCATCTAGTTCCAACCCCTCTTCCATGGTCAGGGACACCTTCCACTAGACCAGGTTGCTCAAAGCCCCGTCCAGCCTGACCTTGAACACTTCCAGGGATGGGGCATCCACAACTTCTCTGGACAACCTGTTCTGGTGCCTCACCACCCTCATAGTGAAGAATTTCTTCCTTATATCCAATCTAAATCTACCCTCTTTCAGTTTAAAGCCATTACCCCTTGTTCTATCACTACATGCCCTTGTAAAAAGTCCCACTTCAGCTTTCTTGTAGGCCCCCTTCAGGTACTGGAAGGCTGCTATAAGGTCTACCCAGAGCCTTCTCTTCTCCAGGCCAAACAACACCAGCTCTCTCAGCCTGTCTTCATAGGAGAGGTGCTCCAGCCCTCTGATCATCTTCGTGGCCCTCCTCTGGACTTGCTCCAACAGGTCCATGTCCTTCTTATGTTGGGGGCCCCAGAGCTCAACGCAGTACTTCAGGTGGGGTTCTCAAGAGCTGAGTAGGGGGGGAGAATCACCTCCCTCGACCTGCTGGTCACACTTCTTTTGATGCAGCCCAGGATACGGTTGGCTTTCTGGGCTGCAAGCACACATTGCCCGGTCATGTTGAGCTTCTCATCAACCAACACCCCCAAGTCCTTCTCCTCAGGGCTGCTCTCAATCCATTCTCTGCCCAGCCTGTATTTGTGCTTGGGATTGCCCTGACCCATGTGCAGGACCTTGCACTTGGCCTTGTTGAATTTCATGAGGTTCACACGGGCCCACCTCTTAAGCCTGTCAAGGTCCCTCTGGATGGCATCCCATCCCTCCAGTGTGTCGACCGCACTACACAGCTTAGTGTCGTTGGCAAACTTGCTGAGGGTGCCCTCAATCCCACTGTCCATGTCGCTGACAAAGATGTTAAACAGCACCGGTCCCAATACTGACCTCTGAGGAAGACCACTTGTCACTGGTCTCCACATGGACATCGAGCTGTTGACTGCAACTCTCTGAGTGCAACCATCCAGCCAATTCCTTATCCACCGAGTGGTCCGTCTGTCAAATCCGTGTCTCTCCAATTTAGAGACGAAGATGTCGTGCGGGACAGTGTCAAATGCTTTGCCCAAGTCCAGGTAGATGACATCAGTTGCTCTTCCCTTATCCACCAACTCTTTAATCCCTTTTTATAGACATTGATAAGATCCCTATGAGCCTCCTCTTCCACATGCTGAACAGTTCCATCTTTCTCAAGCACTTCTTTTATGAGAGATGCTCCAATCTTCATGGCCCTTCATTGGACTCACTCCAGTAAGTCCATGTCTCTCTTGTACTGAGGAGCCCAGACTTTGACACAAGACTCTTGATGTGCTGTCACCAGTACTGAGCAGAGGCAAAGGATCACCTCCTGCAACCTGCTGGTGATGCTCTTCCTGATGCAACTCCTTTGCCATGAGGGCACATTGCTGGCTCATGGTCAGCTTGTTGTCCACCAGGATTCCTAGGTCCTTTTCTGCAGAGCTTCTTTCCTGCTAGTTGGCCCCTAGCATGTACTGGTGCATGGCGTTACTCTTCCCCAGCAGCAGGACTTTGCATTTCTTTGTTGAACTTCATGAGGTTCCTCTCTGCCCATTTCTGCAGCCTCTTGAGGTCTCTTTGGATGACAGCACACCTATCTGGTGACTCAGACACTCGTCCCAGTTTTTATCATCAGCCTCACAGTGGCATTAGCCAGCTCCCTCAGTACTTGTGGGTGCACCCCATGAGGACCCATGGACTTCTGTATTTCCAATTTCCCTCACTTGATTCTCTCCCAGCAAGGGTAACTCTTCCTTAATCCAGGCTTTCCCACCGGTCTCGGGGTCTGGGATTCCTGAAGGCAAGTCTTATGAGTGAAGACTGAGGTGAAGTACCTTGGCCTTTTCCCGTGTCCATTGCCACCAGGTTCCCTGCCCCATTCAGTGTCAGGCCCACTTTTTTTAACTTCTTATTCCTTTTGCTGTTGGTAGGCCTGTGGAAGCCCTTCTTATTTCCCTTCATGTCCTTCACTGGATTTGACTTCAGGTGGGCTTTGGCTTTCCTAATCCCATCCTTGTGCACTCAGTATCTATATATTTCTCCTGGGCGACCTGACCCTACATCCCTCTCTTGCATGCTTCCTTTTTATGTTTAAGTTTAGTCAGGAGCTCCTTGTTTATCTATGTGGGCCTCCTGCCACCTTTGCCTGACTTCCTACATGTGGGGATGGACCATTCCTGAGTCTGGAGGATGAGTTCCTTGAAGAACAACCATTCTGAAAGCATTTTTAAGTTTGGTTGCAAACAGCAAAGGAGAGTCTTGGAACTGCAAATAGTGCAGGAATAAAACTGTTTTAAAGTTAGGTGTTGTCAGTTTCTGGGGTAAGTGGAAATACTACAGAAATATTATTTCCTTTCATTTCTGTCTGCACATGGAAATATAAAGGTGTGTGGAAAAACAAAAACTGAAAGGATTTGGAGAAGCAGATCCAAACTTATCTGTGAAGTCTTGGCTTTGAAGAAAAAGCATGAAAGTGTACGGTAGCTAGAAATTTAAATGGACTGTAGAAAATCATCTTTGATATTACTGAGTTTCTCTAGGTATGACGTAATTCCTGACAGGCCTCCAGGTCAATGAATGTGCCTTCAATTCAAACAAATGCAGTTTTCTAAGATACAAGATAACTTCCACGTTGTATAATAACATAGTTGATGTTTCTGATTGCCATTGTCCCTATCAAGCAATCATTTCCTGTTTTGTAGATCTATATAAGACAGCATGCAAAACTGCATTTCACTTCGCATTAATAGGAAAGATAACACATTTTACATGTTGTTGCATTTTCAGAGATAGCAAGGGAAGAATAACCTCTAACATTTTGCCTTCTTATGATGGTCCTCAGTGCTCAGCAGCTGAAGTTTGGGAAGGGAGGTTTTCTATAATTTCACTTTTTTAAAATTAGACTGCACTATACTTTGACATCACTTTCACGGAGACAGATTAGAAGTATCAAATATTCCAGTCCTGCAAAACAGCAAGGAAAAAAAAGAGGGCTTTTTGAAGAAAAAATGTACACTTTTATGTTAAGATTTCAATTTTAATAAATAAATGAATTCAGTAAAGAAACTTGAAAATAGAAAAACTTCTGTAAGTGTATTATATTTAGATACTGTATATAGCTGAGAAGCATGTATGCTTCAGTGAAAATGTTAGGAGTTTAGGGATCTGAATGCATGAGAGAGTGCATTTTGGGTGTGCTGTTTCAGCTCAGGCTCACTCTTTGGTTGAAGGTTTATGCTTGTTCAAAATATTTCATGTTTGTGTTTTCCATTAAATTCCATTCTTGTAAGTGCATTGGCTTTATAATAGAGGTGGCTAGAAGACAGCCGGCTCTATCATTATTCAAATATGAAAGTTGCATAAGGAGAACAGGATACACCAGTAAGAGGAGGTAATGGTCTGTTTTGTTTTATCTGATTGTTTTAGCACCTTGCAATTTCCTCAGCCATCAGACTAGCCAAAAAAGTGTGAGTCTGAAAATCAGAAAAAGATGGGGAAGTAATTTGATGCTGTCAGTCTTATATATTTTGGCAACAGACTGTGAAAATGTGCAAGAATGTTTGCAAGTGGTTTGAGTGAGTATGTGGAAAGATGTGGATCTGAGGTACCTTTTTAAAAATAAAATAAAACACTCTTAACACAAGAAGAGCTTTTTATGTTTCCCTGGTGTGAAAATTATTAGCAGCTACAGGCAGTCCCCATCTGGGAATTTGGAGCCTACTGTCTGGTTTTTCAATCAGATTAGTTGGTGATACTAGAAGTAACAAATGATACTTGGAGGAACTGTGCATAGCTTATGACAACAGACGACTGAATCGGCAACATGTGGCTAACAGCTCACAGACATCTGGTATAAGCCATTTTCCCGAGGAATTAATTTTTGTGGAATATATATTCCAAATCTTTCCTTCTCTAATGTAGGCACTTGCAGGAAATTAGATGAAGAAAAAATAAATACTGTATCAAAGTTTCAACATTAACGACAGGAAAGGAAAACTGCTAGGTTTGGCCTTTTTAATTTTTCTTTGTACTTTCTTAAGAAGGTCTGATGATCTATTGGTTCTGGGCTTTTTTGGCGGGAGGTGGAGATGAGAAAGATTAGATTTTTTCCTGCTCTATTTTTATCCTTAAAAGTATTGGGGATGTTGTGGCATGATTAACTGACGTGATTCAGCGGCTTGATGTTGCTCCTGGGGAACGAAGCAGCTGTAAGTCTGGTAAAAAAAAAAAACAAAAAAAACAAAAACCGAAACCAAAAAACCTGGTGGACAATTTTCCCTTGGTAGTGGATTTCTCCAGCGGTGCGGAGCTGACATGGTATTTCCAGTTCTGTCTTCTTTCTAGCTGGGGCTTGAAGAAATGAAAGAGGACAGACAGAATGCAGGTGCCACTGTATCTTGTTCAGGCATTGACTATTGTAACTCGTGAAGAAGGTTGTAAATTATAGTACACTGAATGTGCAGAGAATTTCACTTCTCTCCTTTGTTTTGCTAGTGCTTTCCTTAGGAGGATATAGGGAAGTGATATGGGAGGCTGGGTTTTTTCCAATCTGTAACTGAAGGATGGGAAAGTTAAATATTTAACAAGAGAATTTTCTTTTATGTACTAGTAGTAGACTTGTTCTGACTGACCAATTGTGTTCAAGTTGTATGTAGCTCAAAAATTGCTGCTTCAGTTTCAGATGTAAAAATCAACTTGTTTGTTTGACAGGTTGTTTGGACTTTAAAATCATCATATGGTGTTGTAAGAAATAATTCAATTTCTTACATACTTTACCTCCAATATTCATTATTCAACAAATAAACACATAAACGAGAGAGAGGTAGGTTTGAAACAGCCTGGATAAAAATTAGGACCTATGTCCTAAATTAGACCACATGTCCCTTTTTGGCTGCCGTTGTGCTGGCCCAAGAAGTTACCCCCAGCAGTCTGTCACTGTCGTCTGCTTGAGTTCGCCATCTTCTGTGATCCGCTGGCTGAGCTGTGTGTGCCTGCTCACTGAGTTGTTCTTTAATTAAAATTGTATGGGCTATGCTAAATAGTAGTCTTGAGATCGTGATGTTCACCATTGAGCACATTTGACTCGTGCAGTCACTCACATGAACGCTTTATATGGCAGATCAGAGAAGGTAGCGATCTCTGAGCGTGTCTGTCCCGTCAGGTGTAGTCTAAGTCTAGTAGTAGCCAGCTTGCATCTCAACCCATGTAGATGTGGCACTGTGCTTATGTCCAGCAATATTTATCTTCTGTCCAGCAACACGTCCTAGTAGAGATATAGTGCCACAGTTACCCAGCTTCCCTGGGTCTTTCTTGTAACTGTTCTTTTAGCAAGTGACCACTCAGCAGGGAAGGAGCTAGGGGATTGCATGGGCCACCTAGGAGTTATATGTGCAATTTCCATTTGGAGTGCAGCCTGGTGTTTGTTCTGTCCACGCTATTACTTAGATTTCTAAAGCATTCCGTTCTTGCCTTCCTGATAAAAGTGGTCCTCCCTTGATATGTAGCCAGAATTACAAAGTTCCCATTCAAACATATGGTGTCATAGCTCTTTTTAATCCTTCTAGGTGTTTAATACAGTATTCCCTTAGCAACTCAGGTTATGCGTTTGAAGGATCAGGGTGTCACTGCCTGTCCCATTGTTCCACTGTGAAATGAGTACGTTAGAATCATAGAATCATTAAGGTTGGAAAAGACCTCTAAGATCATCGAGTCCAACCATCGACCCAACACCACCATGCCCACTAAACCATGTCCCTAAGCGCCTCATCTACACATCTTTTAAATACCTCCAGGGATGGGGACTCTACCACTTCCCTGGGCAGCCTGTTCCAATGTTTCACCACTCTTTCAGTAAAGAAATTTTTCCTCACGTCCAATCTAAACCTCCCCTGGCGCAACTTGAGGCCATTTCCTCTCGTCCTATCACTAGTTACTTGGGAGAAGAGACCGACACCCACCTCGCTACAACCTCCTTTCAGGTAGTTGTAGAGAGCGATGAGGTCTCCCCTCAGCCTCCTTTTCTCCAGGCTAAACAACCCCAGCTCCCTCAGCCGCTCCTCATAAGACTTGTTCTCCAGACCCCTCACCAGCCTCGTTGCCCTTCTCTGGACACGCTCCAGCACCTCAACGTCCTTCTTGTAGTGAGGGGCCCAAAACTGAACACAGTATTCGAGGTGCGGCCTCACCAGTGCCGAGTACAGGGGCACGATCACTTCCCTACTCCTGCTGGCCACACTATGTCTGATACAGGCCAGGATGCCATTGGCCTTCTTGGCTGCCTGGGCACACTGCCGGCTCATGTTCAGCCGCCTGTCAACCAGCACCCCCAGGTCCTTTTCCGACAGGCAGCTTTCCAGCCACTCTTCCCCAAGCCTGTAGCGCTGCATGGGGTTGTTGTGGCTGAAGTGCAGGACCCGGCACTTGGCCTTGTTGAACCTCATACAGTTGGCCTGGGCCCATCGATCCAGCCTGTCCGGCTCCCTCTGCAGAACCTTCCTACCCTCGAGCAGATCAACACTCCCGCCCAGCTTGGTGTCGTCTGCAAACTTACTGAGGGTGCACTCGATCCCCTCATCCAGATCATCGATAAAGATATTGAACAAAACCGGCCCCAAAACTGAGCCCTGGGGAACACCACTCATGACCGGCCACCAACTGGGTTTAACTCCATTCACCACAACTCTCTGGGCCCGGCCGTCCAGCCAGTTTTTGACCCAGCGCAGAGTCCACCTGTCTAAGCCGTGAGCCATCAGCTTCTCTAGGAGAATGCTGTGGGAGACGGTGTCAAAGGCCTTACTGAAGTCCAGGTAGACCCCATCCACAGCCTTTCCCTCATCCACAAGGTGGGTCACCTGGTCATAGAAGGAGATCAGGTTGGTCAAGCAGGACCTGCCCTTCATGAACCCGTGCTGGCTGGGCCTGATCCCCTGGTTGTCCTGCACATGCCTTGTGAGCGCCCTAACTGGTGATGTTTCATTTGAAGAAGTATTGGGTAGGAGCCAGTTGCCCAAACATGAGCTTTCATTGCCAGTTCTGATGCCTTCAACAGCGGACTTCCAGTTGGTCTCTAGAGAGGTGCAGATCTCTTCTGGTCCCTGGGCCATATCTGCCATGCTGATGTCTCAGGTACCTAAGATGTCTGAAACAGCACTCGTTGCCTCTGTTTAGCAGCGGACATTCACCCATAATGTCAGTGACTTCAAAGGTAAGTCTCAATGTTCAGTGAACTGAACATTGAACAATGTTCAGTAAACTGGATGTTCTCTGAACAAGGAAAAGAACTTTATGAAGATCTGCTCAAAAGTCTGAAAGAATGTATTTATGTTTGTTTGAATGGCAATGTAGGAATGAACTAAATAATAATGTAGAAAGTCAGGAATAAAATAAGGCAAGAAAAGAAAAATTGAAATGGGCAAAGAATTTAAGTAAAAGATTGAAGGAAATTTAAAAGATAATCCATAAACTTCAAGGAAAAAGCCTATTTTTCTGCAGGAATACTATTAGCAATCAGCAAAATGATTAAATTAATGAAGACTCATAAATGACTTAAATTCAAAAACTTTTTAAAACTCTGTCTTTAATAAGAAAAATAAAAAAAATTGCATCCTCAGAAATTTGTGTAACTTGAGGTTTATATTATTTGGAGAATAAAATAATTATAATTACCCAAACATGCAGAAGATAGACTGGACAATTTTAATTGACCTTTTCTATCTCTTAATTCTATAGCCTTATGACCAGAAAATAATTTATAAAGGGCAAGAAAATGCTGGGAGATAGATTCATGTATAATCTGCCGCTCTAGATAGGTTTTATCTGCTAACTCCTTAAGATGACTATCACATAATCCTCTGACAATTATTTCGGAAGCCCTGGGGACTGCAGATACACTGAAAACAAACCCAGCGTAATGTTAGTCTTTAGGAGAGTGCCATCCCAAGGAAGTTCATCGGTGATGTGGAAAGCACTGACCCTTGCACAGATACAAGCTCTTCACATAGCTCTGGTTCCCACAGACGGTCCATCATGGAGGATGTAGCTGGCTTGAAATCTATGCTGCTGAAGAGAGCCATCCCTGTTTATGCCTTCCACACCCCTTGTCTCCTGCTTGGTTTAGACAAGGGCATCATTGTCTGCAGGCGGTTACGCAAGCGGAGAACGCCCACAGAAATAGGAATGATCTCTTTCACCGGAGGCAGGGACTCACCATGGCGGAAACTGCCAAGAGCAGGGATGCGAGGTACTAGTGGTCTGCCATAGGTTTAAAAACCTGCACTGGCAGAAAGATGGCCTGGCGAAGTGAAGGTGTTTCTGTCTTGGTCTTCAGGGATTCTGGGAGCCATGAGGTAATGTTTACAGTGGTGGCAAACTTTTTAGCAGGGCCTGTTGCGACAGGACAAAGGGGAATGGCTTTAAACTAAAGGGGGGTAGATTTAGACTAGATATAAGGAAGAAATTTTTTACGCTGAGGGTGGTGAAACACTGGAACAGGTTGCCCAGAGAGGTGGTGGATGCCCCATCCCTGGAAACATTCCAGGTCAGGTTGGACGGGGCTCTGAGCAACCTGATCTAGTTGAAGGTGTCCCTGCCCATGGCAGGGGAGTTGGACCAAATGACCTTTAAAGGTCCCTTCCAACCCAGACTATTCTATGGTTCTATAAATGGACTGGAGTGAAGTGAAACCCCAAAACAAGTAATTGCCAGGGTCAGGGAACACAAAGGCCTCTTTTCCTGCTTCCTGGCTAGTGATACTGTGCAGCTTCAGATACTGCAGTCACATGTGTGTAGCTCCTTCAGAATGCTCACTGGCATCTTATGGCCTCTTTTGCAGAGATTTAATATTTTTCACTTTGAAGTTGCATTTCTTGATGCTTCTTTAATAGCTGGCAGCTGCAAGTTCCCAGACCATTCCCCTGTATTGCTATTATGATATCTTCCTGGTAGCAAAATTTCAGCTCAGCTCCCTGCAGATGTTTACCAGGTCTGCAGTCTCTACCAGTCCACAGGCTGCTCTGGTTTACCATTTGACCCGGTTATTACATTATTTTTTTTTTTAATAAACAAGTTGTAATAGTCAATTCATCAGAAGGCTGCTTTGCAACTCAACAGACTGGGATTTTACACTATGCCATCAAGGGGATATTTGTTTTTACAAGGTATTTTGGAGTTTATGAAGGTGGAAGGACAGTGCTGAAGGACTGTCTTAGGTAGAGGATTGTAATGTGACATGGTTTATAATCATACTGTCTGTGTCTCTTATGTATCTCTGTCTCTCAAGGGAACAGTTTGGTTTATTCCACACTGGAGCTCAGGAATAAATTATTATGTGTGTGTTGAAGTTGGCTATGGGATTAGGCCATTCCAGCAAACCAGGGAGTAAACCAAACTGACAGACTTTATTAAGCTTACCTGTGAACTTGGGTCTATTCTGAATAAATGACAAGGGCAGCAGTTCCCCTGTTGTCCACGATGTGTTCTGACTTACATGGAAATAGAATTAGAGTGAAAAAATGAAATTCTCTCTTTTGACAATCAGTTAAGGATGCTGATTAACTCCATCTTTTACAAAAGCTGAGCACTAGAATATAGTGATGTGATGATGGGTTATGAAAGTGATAAATTCTCCGATGTTTATATACAAAAATGTTTCTCAGGCAATATAAAAGTATGCTCTATCACAGGTCCACATTATGATGCATGATTTTTATGGATTATAGTACATTTTTAGTTTTGTGGAGTTGATATTTAATTACTGTCTTCTACAGAAAACAATTACATGGGAAATGTCAAGCAGCATTCTTTCTAAATACTATAATTTTATGGAAGCCCTTATAAAATGTTTTTGAGAACAATTGTGAGTTAATAATTTAATGGGAAAGGTTAATAACTTTAGTGCAGAGAAGAAACTTCAGCAGTGATATGTGAATGTGCACTTGCAATTAGGCTGATCAATGTCTGTTATTAGTGAGCATATAAGTAAGCAAACTCTTCTGTGGCTTTGTTTAATATAGCCATAGAGAGCAAAAGTAGCTAAACCTAATTTTCCACTTTGTATTAATTTTCTACCTTGTCTGTAAGTAATATAGAAAGTAAATGGTATGTGATTAAAGTGCTTATGGTACCCACCCCCACCCCCGATATTTGTGCTTTTGTCTTCATGAATATCGACCTTTTTTTTTTTCCATTTGAATAAGCAAAGGAAACAATGAAAAATGTCACTACCTAACCCATTCAGTTCATTTGTCTACTAACAAATGCTTTCCACCTTCTTAGAAGAACTTTGTATGAAGTGATAACATGAATTAGCTACTCTTATCATAATATTTCCAACTTCTTTTTTTCCTGTCTTTTTTTTGCTTTAGTGTCCTACTGTACTTCTTCACAGCCTATGAGCTTTTAGGTGCCAATGATATATGTGTGTGTGAACAGTGCCTGACAGAGCGAGTCGAGAGTTTGTGGCTAGGGCAGTGGACAGTGGCAGCAGAAACAGGTAAATGTTTTGTCCTAAAGGGAAAAAAAAAAAAAAAAAAATCTCTGTCCCAGAACTTGAAATTTTTTTTTATTGTATTCTGTGTGGTTACCCAGGTATTCATTTTTTGATTTCACAAGATGTCCTAAAAATCTCTTGTTCCCACCAAGTAAGACAAATAGGTCATCACATTCTTTGCAAAAGCTCCTGATCACCAGAGGTTGTAACTGTAAGGATGGGAACTGTCCAGGGATGATAAGCATATCGTCACTAATCTCATCCTTGTCTGTGTTGTGCCTATATGATACGCTTACCCGTCTCACCGATTCCTCTCTTTGTATGTGTGTGCTGTGTGTTATGTGCATGGGTGAACTAGCTATTCCTCTTACACTGCGTGCAGTAACATGTCACGTATCTTACCAAAATAGTACAGGCTCCGAGGGTCACTTGCCTTTCCTACAGAATACACTAAAAGTAATGCAAGCAATTGCTACGTTATTAACTGTCAGGCTAAAGTTATTAAGAATCAGCCTTAGGATGAGGAAAGTACATATAAACTATAATGTACTTTAAATGAGATAAAATTGCAGCTACAACTTAATAAAATTCTCATGTTTTGAATAGTCCCTGACCTGAGAGCATAACACAATTAAGTGCTACAGTCACGTTGGCTGAAGCATGTGCAACTAACTAGACACAAAGCATTTCAACAGAACGTTAATACAACCTTAGTACTAACAAGTATAGAATGGAAAGAGCTCATGGTGATATAAATACAGGTAGTAACAGGCTACAGATCATGTATTTCCAAAAAAAAAAAAGAGCCATGCCTTTGGAAGGCTAAGCCATCAATACAAATACTGTGTATACTCACCAAAAACCTGTGGAAAAGATGGTTGCAATAACTCCAACTAGGGGAAGCAGGAAGGGGGTGTTCAACAGTCTGGAGAGAAATAAAAACTTGATAGCTGAATTTATTTGTTTATTTATTTTCATATATTTGGAAAAAAACAGTTGAATGAATGAATGACTTCCTGCCTTTCTCTCATTCAGATCACTAGATAAAATTACCATTCCTTTTTTCTGGAGCAAAGTTTTGCATTTGAAGTTTTACACCTCTATTAAAAAAAAGTCTGCTTGAAAAATAGAAATGAATGTCATTCAGTGCAACTCTAAATTTCCAATAAATAAATAAATAAATGTTTGGAAACTGTCAAGAATCCAAAAATATTGACAATATGATTTTGACTGTCGTTCAGCCTTGCACAGTTCGTAAAAAGTCTGAGAAATACAGAATCCTATAACTTTTTTGTTTCAAAATTCAAATGTTTCCTACAAAAAAAGATCATTTTTAGTATTGTCATTTAAAAATGCAGTGATAAGAAGAAATACTCCCTAAAAGAAAGTCACTATTTAATAATATGTCACATCTGGACTTTAATGAAATATTAATGCTAAGTTATGATAAGAAGAGTACCTCTTTCCCATCTTTCTTTTATCTAAATTGTTTAATATTTTATACTTTATAATAGAGAGATAGAGTAGACCAAAGTAGAGTTTGATACTGTTTTATTATGCATGATATTATTACCAGATAAAAATTTAAAAATGTTTAGAATATTATAGGATCAAATACAGAATATTTAAAGCTATGTAATGCATTCTGTAACAGATCCAGAAATCCAAGATGTTCCTTGCCAGAGGAGACTGTAGACATAAACCCAAAATTTTTAGGAGAACCATCATTAATAGAAATATCTACATCGATGTTCCTTATGGGTCCCTTCCAACTTGAGATATTTTATGATTCTATTTCATTGTTGCCATAAATATAGCAAGGTTGGTTTGGGTTTTTTTTTGATAGAAAGGGTGGTGCATTGAATGGCACGTCAGATATGGAGTGTAGCATAAAGAAGTCTAAGTTAAACCTTATAAAAATGTTAGAAGAACACAATATCTGAAACCTGATGAAGTGTATGATTGGCAGTTGCATAGAGACAGCTTTACATATGAAGTGATCCTACTAACCGTATCTGTCAACTGAAGAGGGTAATCAAATGCTGAGACAAAACGTATATTTAGTTGGTGCCATATAATTTCATTTAACTGATGTATCCTGTTGGACTTTGCTGACTTTATCCTTCATTGCAAAACAAAACCAGGCAACTACTAACCAAGGACAGTACTAAAACGTCACAGGATGCACAGAGGGGTTACATAGAAATTATTTTCCAAATCAAAACGGATATTTAGAGATATTGAAAAATATTGAGAACACAGCTTGGAAAGAACTTAGAAATACGTGAGGTGGCCACAGGCACACTTCAGGGAAACAGAAAGGTTCTTCTGAATCAGATCGCTAAATGGAGTTTAGCCATCAAATGCTTGGCAGTTGCTATTTCGACTTATTTTAAGTACTCTGACATAATGTCATGTAATAGTAGTTTGACACAGGATCTTTGCCCCTGCAGATTTGTGAACTTTTAAGTTCTTGGAATAGGAATCAGAAGTAACCATGCAAAACCAAATTGTAATCATGCAAAAGAAAATTTGTGACAAACTAGTGAGCTCATCGTCTCCTTTGAAATGGTGGAGGGTACATAACTCGCATTCAGTTTGGACACTGCAGATCTTTGATGGAAGCAAGTATTTCTTTTACTTGGTTCACATCTACCTTTCCAGAAAGAATAATTAGGCTACGTGGTCCACCAGAAACTGTTTGTGTGGTTTAACTCTGATATATCACACAGACCAATGTTTCATTGTCTCCCTGTATTTCTCTGTATATCTAATCCCTCTATTTTCTGCTGCTGAGTCTTAGATTGTAACCTCTTGGGAACAAGGACCAACTTCTCGTTCTGGCTTTAGTCTCTGTTTGAAGCACGTCAGCAATACCTGGCATAATATAAGACTTGACAGTGATTTGGGCTCAAGAACCCAGCAATTCCTGCTTTAAGTGAATCTTTGGAGTTGAAAAGTGTGTTCTGTGCTTGCAGGGAAGTCAACTCCCTAAATAGAGAGTCATTGCAATAGCCTGAAAGAGACAAAAGTACAACTCAGGTAACATCTTAAAAGTATGATTCTTCTGTTACCCAAATAAAATGTTGCAAATCTAAAACTGAATCGGGGAAAGCATCTTTCTTTATACTACTTACATGAATAAAATTACATGATAAAACCACTTTTATACATGGATTCTATTAACTCTAATGATAAGTAGATTATTTCAAGTTATTGTTTCCTCAAAAGTACCTATTCATTAAACACATAATTAAGCCCAGTTACCTGTATGCTTCATTAAAGGACAGATTTAAAAAGGATATATTCGATAGATAGATAAGTGCCTAGTGAGATTACTCAGAAGTGCTAAACCAGTGTGCTTGAAACATCTTGAGTCATCTGGATAACCTTACAGTACAACCAGAGGTGAATAGGTAATTGAGAGTAGAGTTAGAGTAGCTCAAAACTCTAAGCTTAATAGTATTTTAACAGAAAATTTTACTTATGTAGTGAGAAGGACAGCTAAAAAATCCACCATCTTGCAGGGATTAGCATTAAACAGTGTGAACGAGTCTAGAATTTCTGTTTTGTGATCAAAAGAAAATGACAACTTTTTTAGATAAAAAGAGGAAGAAGCTTTGAGCTATTTCCTAAGTTAATATTTCTGCCCTTATTTTAAACATTTGGTCTCAGCAGTGTGAGATCTTACTCTGTGGGCAGCTTTAAGCTCCGCGAGGACTCAGAAATGGCTAGGTGTGCTCTGAGCATGCCTGATCAGCTCCTGCAACTATGCTGAGTTTAACAACAAGGGGAAAAAAAAAACACACCACCCTTATGCTGGCATTAACTTTTGCTATGCCTCGTGAGTAATAAAGAGCTTTTCTCAGAAGACGAGGGTCTGGGTTCTGGGTTATTCTCAGCTTGGGGGAGTTTGAATTCACAGGTGAGTGATATTGATTTTAATGGTCCAAAATACTCCCTTAAATGTATTACACAATTGCAAATAAAAATATTTCTAAATGGGTGGTAGGTGGTTTTTTCCCCCCAGTGTCTCATAGTCAAGAATTCTCATTAAAATAGTCTTGACTTAACTTGCTTACCAAAACAAGAACCAGAAATCCTTAAGAAAAGGTAGTCTGACTATGATGCTAAAATCCCAGACCCCAGAACTTCAGTGTAGAGAAATAGGCAAAAGAGGAAAGGAGAATCATTGCTTCCTTGCAGCAGGTTGCAGTGTTTGGTCATTCAGCAGTCAATAATGAAATGGGTAGCAACCTCAATTACACATATTTCACTCTTAGTGTAAGCTCTGTCGTCCTTCTTGGGGATTAATAGTTGTACGGAGTGGCTCCTTCAGCAGTCAAGTGCTTTTTCACATGAACCTTTCCTCTGCTACCTTCTGGGAGTTAAATGTGCTGGCTGATGGGCTTAAGTCTTCTGGAGCAGGGCACAGAAAAAGAATGTCCCACTAAAGGCTAAAATCCTTAAGTTACTCTTTATCTTTTATACACAGTTTCCCTGGTGTATATATCCAAGATTAATGACTTTCTGGTGATTTGACCATTCTCAGAACTGTATGGTTAGTCCTACTATAATAAATCCTACTTGAAACAATAATAGAATAAACCAAGATGCAACATTTTGAAAGATTAAATATTTATCTTCTCATGGAAATAGACAGGTATGTAAAACATTGAAAGGCTATGACTGAAAGAAAGACTAGCGCACTCTACTATGTACATTTTCACCTCCTTGGTTCTGTATCTCCAATTAATTGTGGGCTGGGATTTTGAAAAAGGAATGTGAGATTTTTGACATTCATGTTATAGGTGACAATTTTTAGCTATAAACTGTGGCATACTGGAATACTAACAGCATTTTTGCAGCATTTTTTTCTTTTATAAATGCTGAATTTGGTGATACGCTGACAAATTAGCTAATGTGATCCTTACATATGAGCACAGAGTAGGTGATTTTTACCTCTTTAAACCAAGTCAGTGAGACAGATACTGAGAAGCTAAATACTGCTCTGTTCCCCACAGTCTGGCTGTGGTCATATTTTAAAAGCAGGGCCAGTGCGTAAATGAGCTGCAAAAATGATGTAAAGGCTTTCGAAGGGCAAACTTAGAAACCTCCAGCTGTTCAGCTGAGAGAAGGAAAAACAAAAGGTTGTGGTAACTTGATTACTGCGTGTAAATATTTCTGAGGTGAAAAAAATGCTGACTGTTGAAGAGATCTTCATTCTGGCTGGAAAGGCACAATGAGAGTGATTCCCTGGGAGCTGCTGCCATGCAGCAAGAGCGGGCAAGCACTGAAATGTACTACAGGGTGAACAGGGGGTTCTTCACCTGACGCACCTTAGCAAGACCTAGGGCAAATGTTTCTGCAGTTGTTGGGCAAATGTTACTTAACCCAAGTTGAAGTTTTTCAGTGCAGCATGGGATAGCTGGAAGATACATAATGCATGTTACAGTAAGTCAGACTGAGTGGTTGAAGGATCCCTTCAGGGCTTAAATTCTCTGATTATTTTTCTTTAAGGACTGCTTTCTCCTTACATTTTAAATTTTAGACTTTGCCCTTGGGTCCTCAAAAGGCAGTTACAGACCCTGGTTCTATTTCTGCCTTTACCTTACATTAGTAGTTTAAGAAGTGGAGACTATTGCCTTTTGATCCAGGATACACTATTTCTGTATTTTTTTTGTGGATATGTTTTCCTAAAACACCCCTCTGAAATCAGTGTCCCTATCATTTGCTTTTTGGACTGTGAAAGGAAGGTCATGTCACTTGGGAAACTTTTTCTATATTACTGTTCACTGCTTTTACAATATAGAATGTTTTTCAGGGAAAAGGACCTGCTTTTGTTTAGCAGACTCTGCTGAGGCATCTTTCTCTTCTTAAGATAATCCCATATATACTGCTGTTATTTTGCTCCTTAATTTTCTGAATAAATGAAATGAAAAAACTGGAATACATTTTTAATGGTTAGGCTGTCATATCTTATGGTTAAGAGATTTAGAATAATGGAGAGCACTTGTCTTAGAAATTGGAAAACTGTTGCCAAGTTTCTAGTTTGCATAGTTGGGAGTGAAAGAGAAGCCCTGCTCAGAGAGAGACTTAAAGCTTGTGGGATTTAAGAAAGTCGAACGTGGTGATGGTTTTTTTTAAAAGAACATCCCTGCAGCGAAAAATGTCCAGGACAGTGCTATCGGTAATGTCTGACAGTGGCAAGACCATCTGCTTTCTTTCACCCAGTTGTTGAATCCTCTGGAGGAAAAAGAAATCTCATCTGTGTAGGGCAAAATGGCTGAACCTGGGACCTAAAATTATGAGCCTCTCACTCAGGGGTCACGTCTAGAGGATGAGCAGATGCTGTGCACTGTACACATGGCAGAAGTCATAAAAGTCTCTCACAGACTTTCAGCAGTAACTATTGCATCTTATAACTGTGGAGAACAAAAGGAAAGTATGAAATAAATGTGTAATTGTCTTGTATTACCAAACAATATTGTCTTTGCCAATCACTGCTGCTGGTAGATGACAGTGATACAGTTTTTTTCCCTATCAGCATGCCTTCTGTCCCCTTACAGTTGACTTTCTCCAAACCCTGACTCCTGACCTTTCACCTCGGTCCATGGTTAGTGGAGATGATGGATGAGCCTTGTTAGGCTCATGTGCTGGTGTGAAGGAAAAATGCCAGCGGGCATGTTGTATTTGTCTTACATTTTCATAAGAATAACTTAGCTTTAAAACAGACAAATAGCTGCACAGGCTGAGGAAAATAAATTTGTCATGAATGTTTTGGTCCTCTGCCATTCAGTGTTGAATACTGATGTCATATCAGCAGATAGGGAAAAGTGAGCAAGGCAGGAGTCTCTGAAGAAGGGAAGGAATGGACCAGTTGGAGCTGTAAAGGAACAGGCACTCAGTTTTGCTGCCTGAGTCTGAGCTCAGGGAATACAGAGCAGCCTGGTTCGGGAACAGAATAAAGATTTAGTCCCCAGTGCAGTATTCTGTATAGCTGCCCATGTTGTGAATCACAAACTTGAAATGGAAAAATAAAGCATTAAAATTATGAAATCAGTATGCTGTGATTTTTGTTCAACCATTTTGAACATTGTGATGGTGTGCTCCCCTGCCCAACCTGACCTTTATCTCCCGTAACCCTGCTCAAACGATAACTACCAGGGGCGGTTGTAATGGATGCTGGTCGTGATAGCTGCCTCCGGCTCAAAGTGGATTTGAGAGCCAGATAACAACACAATAACCAAGGGCTATTGTGAGAAATGTGCCCACCTAACCACAGTGATTGGTATGAAAATATGACTATGAGTCAATCATCTTACCCGTATAAATAGTGAGGAGCCCAAGAGCCCATTGAGCTCTCTTGCAGGGCAGCGGGCTGCACGGCGGGATCTTCCCTTGAGTAGGTACGCCTCTCAAAGTTACTCCTCGAGGTTGAGAGATTCCTTGGCGCAACAGATCCTCGGTAAGTGACTAATAGCATGCTAAACTTTGAAATCTTAGCTAAGTGATATAAAGGATCAATTGCGCATGTATAATCCTTTAGACATAAACCGTTGACTAAGTCTGGGACTAGGTTTGGATCCAGCCACACCTGGACTCCTCTCTGAGAAGGAGTTTAGAAAGCAAGGGGGTCCTTTCTGAACCTCATGACTCAACAGGCGGGTCTCCTTGACAGTTTTGTCTGACCCAGTCCTCTATGCAGTAAATAATCAAGTGTACCTTGCCATCAAATCTTGTTAAACCACTGTCGCATTTACCATTTAACTTTGTTAACTCACTGTTTTATATCAATAAAGTGTATTGTTGCTTCTCTCTCACGAGTGAAGTGCAGTCTCACTCCATCCATGACAAACATAAATTTAGTTTGAACTCATTTCTAATAAGACAAGTGGTATGAACTTGTCATATAAAAATCTTGAAGCAGACCTACATTGTTGAGGCTTTTCTGCCTCTTTAAAAACCATCAGGGAATTTTGGTTTTTGGTTTTTGTTCAAAGAGAATTCTTTTAATGTTTTGCGGGAAAGTAGAAGAAAGGAAGGTGTTCACTTTAATCATTAGATGGCAGGGTGGGAAAGAGATTTCTAAAGAAAGAGTAATAGGAAAGACAACTTCTTGCTAACAGATAGGACTTTTATTTACTTCTAAGAAGTATGGTTCCATGAGATGTTTTTTTAAGTCTAGACATTTTCATAAAAATACATAGATAAGTACAATGAATCCAGTGTTAGAGCTCTTGGTGGATTTTTTCTAAGACTCCATAGGCTTGAACTGTGGGCTTGAATTCAGAAGTCCAGGTAGTGAACAGCCCATACAATATCCACAGAAACAACTTTTTTACGTTTGTCAGGCCTCATGAACAAGAACAAACCAGTGTATTTTGGAAACAGCATATTTTCCAGCAAGGCTTGTTATTTCCTGCTTGTTATCACCTATGAGATGTAGGTATTTATTCAGAAAAGTCTTGCTTTGCCAATCCAGTGGCTTGTATTTCTCCTGTCCATAGTGCATTTAGCACTATCACCCTTTTTTCTAAAGGTTCTAGTTGGTTTCAGAACCTTTAAGTTGCTGAAGGATGGCTGCCTTAATAATCCTCATTTTAACAGGATTTTGCTTGGCTTGAAAAACAAAACAAACAGGAAAGACCCAGATTCTGCTTCTGAAATTTTGTTTACCACTGAACTTCTTTTTCATGAAGAGATCATGGAAAGGCAGTTGTCTTCATATTGTGCTAAGCAAACAAAATTAGCTGTAAGCCTTCTCAAATATTGGCGTTTTAATCAGCCCGTGTTTCAAATTGCGTGCTGTCTCCCCATCGTGAAGAGGTTCTAATTCAATGGTGGGACCAGCAACTGACCACGCTATGCGAAGAATTCACAGCACAGGGAGCTGCTTCACTGTGCTGAAAGCTCCACCTGTAACTTTGGCTATGATGCACTACACTTTTCTTTAGTAACTGGAAGTGTCCCTGTGAGAAGGGAACCTCAGGCACAGGAGTGTTTTGCTGTGTGGTTCATGGCATGGATATGTTTTAAATTTGGGAAGCTTGCAAAGGGGGAACTACTGTCAGAGGGTTTACTGAGTTCAGTACAGTCACTGTTTGAATGGATTTGCTGAGTATTCAGAGAGAGAATATTGAATACCTGGGGATAAAATAAATTTTAACTATTTCTGTGCATTACATTTCTGCATTTGGAATAACCATTTCAGAGACTGAAAAGAGGGAAAAATAAAACAAAAATCCCATCACAGAAAAGAAGGTGCAAATAAAATTCAAGAATATTTGAAAGATCATAATTCTTTTAACATCTTGGCAACTGGAGAAGGGTGGATGTTGAAAATCAAGACTGCTATTTACCTTTACAATGAGGCCCAGAATTGGTCGTCTACTTGTACTATACTTTCTTCCCTAAACAAGATTCTTGTGACCATCCTGTGAAGATGAAACAGGAAGTTTATTTCCTTCTCTTTCAGAATTGCTTCTCATTTAATCGAAATAAAAGCATGGAAATAAAAGCAAGGCCAAGCAAATGAAAACAGCATGCCATATTTAGTGTAAAGTATATCAACAGTTGCTAAAGCGTAGTGTTTTTACAGTGGCTTGATTTGTGGTTCAGTATTAGTTCGTACCTTGTGCACGTACAATGGCATGTAGCCATTTGTATGCCTGGTACCTTGCTGGCAGTAGCATGAAATGAGCTGAAGTCTTGTGAACTGGGGAAGTGACACCAGTGTATCTCCAGGCAGTCATAGGTGCAGCCTACATCCACGTGAATAACAACCCCTTGCAGCTCCAGAATTACAAAGTATTGGAAGGGTTCGGTAAAAGAGCCACAAAATTACTTGTGTGCTGAGGAAAGTGAGTTATAATTAGAGTTTTAAGGAATTCAATCTATCCATTTTTCTAAAAAGAAGATTTGAATGTGACGTGATTATAATGCCCAAATACCTTCATGTTGAGAAAATTGTGTGCTCTGTAATTTAAGAGAGAAAAGATTAATGGCAGGAAGTTAAAGGCATAAAAATTTGAGTAAGAAATTAGTCCTAATTTTTAATAATGAGGGCACTGAACATTAGCACAGATTACCAGTGGAACTGATGATTTCTACACCTTATGAAGTCTTCAAATCAATGCTGAATGTCTTTCTAAAATAATTAATTTAGTCAAACAGGTTTTGGGAATACAAATAAGAGGAACTGCATGAAATTTAAGGACTTGTGTTACACAGGACACAATAATTGAAGTTATTGTCCTTCTGACCTTAGTTTCTCTGAATTTATTAAAGATAAGTGTTAGATAGCAGATGAATCACTGTTCTGAACTGCTAGTTATTTCTATTCTTATAGTTGGCATTTCATACAACTACTATTTTCTTATGATCCTCGGTGAGAGAATCAAAGTTTATTATGTCATCTAGTATATTTATTATAATTGGTTATATAATTTTAGTACTTCATTTCTTTAGTGGAATAGAATTTAAATGTCTTCTCTCTCCAATATGGTCTTGTCTGATCGGTCTTGTCTGCTTGATCAACCCTGACCAATCCCCTATTTTCCAGGAGCGTAACATGGCCATTTCGGAAAGAAAGCTTCTCTAAGTCGCTGAAGAGAAGCAAGATACTTTACTACCACCTGGGGAGGTAACTGCATGGTTGCTGGTTATGTCCAGTGAGTCACCTCCCTTAGGTGAGGAGTGAAGCATCTTTTGTTCACTGGGCCAGAGGCGCTTTCCTTTTGCAGTGGACTCTGACTCCCCTTCTGCCTGACCCTACTAAGATGTTTTAATATGAAATCAGTGTGAGGGGCAGACAGTGGCTGCTAAATACTTCTGAGTATGATAAAATACCATTCCTCTTCCTGATAAACATCGCTATGCACACATTCTAGCATTTTGTAGGTAGTGGGATTGTTTTTCTCTTAATATTAGTGTGTTTGATTCTGTGGGTTTTGACATCTCTATTCTTTTGTCTGACAAATCTGTGTGCTGACTGGTAAAAAAAAAAATCAATATTGTTTTCCCTGGCACTTTCTCTGCAGTTGAGTTGATTTATTATCACAGTTCCTTTCCCCTCTTTTTATCAGTGTGTTTCTATTGCTTTAGGGTTGAGTACCTGATAACATCACAGGGTAGAAGACACACAGAGAGTTTCCATGACCTTATCCCCTGTGTGATCTTGTCCAGTGTGACGGTGAGCCATGGCTATAAAGTGAACAATGATATTATCCAAGCTGCGTGATCAGATTTATGTTCTATTATGTTGGAAATGGAGACGAACTAGAACCAATGAACAAAATTTAGATTTATGTTTAAACTGTACTTGTCCAGTGTCTCAGTGGCTAAAGGGAGAGTAAACATCCACTGAGTAAAATTTAATTTGCCTGCAAAGTAGTATGCGCTGGGAGAGTCATACAGCCCATAGTCCCTGCGGGATTTAAACCAAGCATAAAGGTGAGCTGCTTGTTCCTCCTTAAAAATGTAGCTTTATTACTGTTGTTTCTGTTAGCCACTTATATCAAGGTAGTATTTAAGAATCTCAGTAAAAGATCAGAGCTACCTTGCCCTAGACACTGTATGGACACATAAGAAAAGACAAAGTTCACAAGCGGTATTTCAGAACAGATGCAACTGAAGGCTGCAACAGGTAAATGTGCTGTGAGCACGTTGACAAGCGTAAGCGCAGAAATTCAAACAGAGGCCATGTTCACACAGGGGTGCTCGGGGAAAACGAGTTAACTAAGTTGTTTAAACCTGTGCCTAACGTGGCTACAGCATATTAGAGCCACTTTAATTTTGGAAGAGAGTATCCTCGTGTAATGACTTCTGCCTGTTGACTTTCTTTCTCTGCTAACCACCTCAGTAATCTCAGACCATTCCTTGCCTTGCCACTGGGGACTGCCGTTATCTGTAGGCATCATAAGAGAAATATGCTTCAAGGTAGGCTGCAAAGCAGGATTTTGTGAAGGGTTTTTTCTTATTGGCAGGGAGCAGCAATGAGGAAATGACAGGCGCTTGACAGAGAGGGGTGTGTGTGTGCCTGCTTGGGGCTGCAGCGGTTGGGAGACTGAGGGGGGAACTCGGTAGTTCCGAGTACAGTACTCATATCTGATAGATATGCCCCTAGAGGAGGGCAATAGGGTGAAGTCTAATAAGACAGGCAAAATAATGTGCTAACTCAGTTAGTGGAAAGATGCAAAAGTGTGATGATACAGTTAGAGAAATGAGGGAGGAGGACAGTTCTAGCAGTTATTAGACTTCACATGATTCGGAGGTCAGCCTCTGGCTAGAGTGCATCAGAGGAAATGATGCAAGCAAAAAGTCTGAGAAAAGTTGGTTTGGAAACCATGCCCTTGCACTATTGCCTTTTCTTTTTGCTTCCCTTCTTTCCTGCAGGGGCTCAGGAAGATTTGGCAGCAGGACAGTGGAGTTGGCAATAGAAGGAGCAAGAAGACATGGGAGAGCAGCATTACCAGCGTCCCCGGTGCTGCTGCTCTAATGCAGTATGTTGCTTAATGATGTCAGAAGCCTCAAACTTCCTTCAACTCTGGCTGGAAAAAGTAAGTCCTGACTGGCTTTTTTTTTCTTTTTTTTTTTTCTTTTTCTCTCACTTCCTCCGGTAGTGTATCAGAGGGAGAAAAGGAGGAAGAAGATAGAGCTTAGTAGCTTTGGTCTTTTCTCCTGTTTTCTTCTCCTTGAGAGAGAAAAATCTGCTCCCCCGTCTTCTGCTCTCCTTGTCAGCTGTAGGTCTGCAGCGGCTGCAGGAGGTTCAAAGCTGGAACAGGAACAGATCTAGAGGTGAGAGGACAAGTGCCTCTGGAGCTTCATATTTAGTTTCAAAGCAAAGCAAAAGATTGCTGTGGAGCTGCAGTGGGTCTGGATTAACTTACTTACAAGATGTGTCTACCAGGCCTTCATATATTTTGGTGGTACTTCTCAGAAGAACCAGCTTATCCAGTTGGACGCACAATCAGGCCCCAGTTACCTAGAAGCAATCACACTGGTGCCAAAGTACATTATCTTGGCAACATATATTTCATTAACCTTGTTACTTTTATTGATCAATGTATTTTTTTGTAACAAGATGCATGAAGTTACTAATCAGTTTTATTTTCCATAAACCCATACTCATCAACATGAATTTTATTACCCCAGTTAAATTCGTTATTCTTTTTTATTTATTCTAAGTTCTTCTGTCAGTCCAGCCACTGACAGATATATTTTTTCTACTTTCTATTGATTCTTTTAAGATATCATCAGAACTTAGTTCTTTGTTGGGTTTTTTTCCCCATCCTTTGGAGCTTCCCCAGCAACTCAACACACATAATGTATGGTTTTAGCAGTTGTTTTTTTAACATCTTGCTTAAGTATGCTGTTATGGAGAGCATTTATTCACCATCATACAGTGATATCATCTGTCCTTTTTCCAGATATTGAGCTATAATTTTGTGGCAGCACCATTGTATGACTCCTTTCTGTCTTAATTATGGAGAAATATGCCTTTAAATTGTCCTTAGCTCTGGCATAATGATAGATTGAGTTGTTTTGCTTCCCTTCCCTTATCAATTTTCTACGATTCCTACACTCTGATTTATATTTATCATCAGCTTCTTGTTTCTTTAATCAGCAAGCAATACTTTCATAGCTGCTGTCATACCTGTTAGGATAGTTTTAACCAGTAAAGGCATCTTTCTTAATTGCTTCAGGCAGAAGCTTTTCAGACTTGTACTGAAATGCTTTTACACAGTTCCCAGTTGTCATTCAATTTTTCTGCTTAAATTATTTTCCCAATCGATTTGGTCATATGTTAATACAATAGCAGAGCTGTTTGGGTGGTGCAAGAGTTTGGGGCACAGTGATATTAGAAGGTACACAATGGTGTAGCTACTTGTGTGAATTTTTGTTCTCCAAATTCATTGATAGTTCCCTGCCTACCCATATACATAAGCAGTGTTCTAGCCTCAAGATTATTAGTTTCTAAAGTGAATAATGTTTATGTCTGGCATAGTGGTATGAAGTAGAATGGCATATATTTTTGTTAACACAACTATGTAACATTGATTTTTTAACAACAAAAAGACCAAATTTTAAAATAACATCCAATAGTATTCCTGAATTTCTTTTTGCTCAGAAAGCCATCTGAATTTTGAGGCAGCAGAATTTTAAAGACACATCACTTTCCTTTCACTGGGGAATTAAACTTCAAGGATTTTTTTGTTTTTCTCTTTTTATCGTGGTTAGTACAGATCCATTCCAAAGTGAGAATAGGTATATCCTTCATAAGTATCCCACATTACAGGTGAGCTCCTCTCTTCCAAGCAGTGCTGGCACAGAGTCTTTTGCTGTCATTGAATCATACTTTCTTTTAGTACAGGAGAAACCATTGCTGATGAGAATCATCCATATTGATACATTTCTCTGAAAAATGGTGTTGATGAACTTACATTTTCCAGTGAAAATGATCAAAAAAGTCTCTCTGCTGTTTTTACACCTCAGATCTTTCAAGGCGATTATCATGTGGGAAAAAGTATTACATGATTGTGCATCAAAAGAGAGATCCTTCCTGTCTTCCACTCGAAGATGGTATTTTCCAGTTCCTTCTGAGATACCTCAGTGAGAATGGGGACAACTGGAGGCCATGTGCCATGCTTGAAGTCTGGGCCGGCGGGGTGGCAAGGATGGTGACCCATGCCAGCTCTGTTACACTCTCTCATCAGCCCGTCTGCCCCATCTGTTCTCCATTAAGCATCTACAGCTGTGGCTGAGATAGATAGTTTGGAGACAACATCAGAAGGGACTGTGAACATTTGTGTTGTCGTTTGGCAGACTGTCAGCATTTTCCTGATGGGTGGAAGCAAAAGATGGTGGTTTTTAGGTGTGTCTCATTCTTTGGGAGGCAGACAGAGTTGCATGGAACAAGGAGAAGGTAAGTCTATAACCGGAGGGCTTCATCCCTGCTGTGTATAAAAGGCTGCTACAAATGACAGAGGTGAGAGACCACACAAAAGCAAAGGTCACAATTACCTTTCTCAGGAGATGATTATAGAGAACCTTCCCATAGGTGTCACTTAGTACATGGTCGTGTCTCTGTATATGCTGGGCAGGGATAATGCTTGTTTGTTTTTTATCTATCCAAACAGAAAGAGTTATGGGTCAGATTCTGATGCCTTGAGTAATGTTAGGGGCTACATTGCCCCATAGGTTAGATCACTGATATCAGTTGAATTATTTGGAAAGATGCTACTCAGTCTGATTCTGCATGTCCATGTGTATGACTTACTTAACATTATTAAGATCATATAAGAACATTAAGAACACCCAGTCTTTGCAGTTTTAAATACCTGTGTTTTAGTTTGTTCATAAGTAGTTGTAATTTGATTTGGTACCAAACAAAAAAAATCTAAACACGTGGCTGAATTTGTGAATATAAGTGACAGCTGCAAAACCCTAAGAATGTGTGATAATTTTCATGTTTTTCTAAAAACAAACCCAGCGTTTGACAATGCAGTTGAAATCTGTGGGTGTCATTTACCTTTTATTGTCACAACCTCCCTCCCCTACAAGAATGACAATAAATGTCTTCCTCTTTCATAGCCTACAAAAGAATGAATTCTTGTCTGCTTTTGCCTGTGATATAATTTTTCAAATACCTCTAGTGATTGCAGTCTTGAGTGTATGAATAGAAAATTCAGATCGTTTAGTTGAAAGAGTCTGTTATGAAATCTGCAAGCACGCAGCAAAAACAGACTGTGTAGGTAAAAATAAGATCATTTTTGGTTATAATAAATGCTAAAGCTAATAATGAAAAAAAAAAAAAAAATCCCAACCTGCAAGGCTTTCATAAGTAGGCTGTTCTGAATTTCAAGAACATCACAGAAAATATAATAGTTTTATAACACTTCTCGTGTTTTTTCAGGAAATCTGCTCTGACTACTGACCTATAATAAATCTGCCAGATTGCTTCTGCCACATTTGAAACCTAAACTAGATAATTTTACAAGATCTCCTTGCTCTTACTGAATGTTTTTCCGTACACACAAATGCAATAATATTTCCAAATAAAAAGACAAAGATTTTAATTACCGGTGTCAGCCTGAGGGTGAGAAACTCTTATTTTTCTTGTTTAATACTTCCAGTGTCTTCTAGATAGTGATTTTCTGTCTGATTTGTGAAGATAAGGTCATGATTATGGCTTCACTTTTAGTTTGGCTTTGTATGCATTTTGTGGCAATGGATCTTCAATTTTCTAAGTATATCTGGGAGTTGAGATAACTTACCATTTTGTGAAAGAGTGATGTTAGGTAGAAGGTTTATACCTTAGAAGAGTTTTATCTGAGTTCAATTTATCAAATTTAAAAGAGCAGTATCTTTGCTATAAAAGTGATTTTAACTTTTAAATAAATAGTGGCATTATGGGCTGCTCCCCAGGACCATACCTTTCAAGTGCTTTGGTAGAGAAGCTGTAAAATGAGTGGTACTGTCGCATTAGGATCTATGGGTGCATGTTGGTGGCATGTTCCTTTCTCCTGAAATAGGGTTTGGCTCTACACTGATTGTGCCTGAGGTCAAAAAGGGCACTCACAGAATGAAGTGGGACCCAGCAGCTGCACGCGTTTGAGAACTGAGCTTTCAGTATTTACCTGATCTGAGTTTTGTAGCTTGTACTGAGGTATGATTGATCATTAGTTGATAATACCACTAGAATATTATTTAGTTGCAGTTTAGCAATGAGTTTATTTAAAGCCTTATTTCCCAGAGACAAGTGATGATGTTATCATCTCAGCTTTCATTTAGAAATGTGAGAATGTTTTCAGTCTTCCTAGTGCTGGGAACATAGTCCGAGTGCACCAAACCAAAAAGACAAATTAAAAGGCCTTAATGTTTCCTTATTTTCTTTATTCTTATGGGTTTTCTCATGATGCTTTGGGGTCACGAAAATGATTTCTTTTTTAGTGTTTGATGTTAGCCCCACTGCACAGCCACTCAGCAAATGTTAAACTATTATGAATACTAAACACAACTCCTGGATTCTGTCTGCTCACCGCCCCTGCCCACCCCAATCTATTGAAAAGTAACATGTAACAACTGTTTTCTGCTGATTACTCATCTGTGATCTTAACATAAAATTCCAAAGTAGATGCTTGTAAGTGTTGCACAAATGTTTTAGAAAAACTGTTGATAAGCTGTAAGCCACATAACTCTTCTATACATGATATCATGTATTGCCGCCTTTATTGCTAGTTCTTGGGTAGTCTTGGTGACACAGAGAGGGGAGATGCAATGAAAAGAGAACTCGTTAGAGCTGTATCAAAAAGCAAAGGCAAGCCAGAACATATTTTCCTAGTTTGATTTTATTTTTTTGTGTTTGATTTTTGTGCTAAACATTGTGAAGCAAGGTTAAAGATACAAGATAAAGGGTTGTTAATGTGAATTATTACTGGGAATAACCCTTTGGAATATATAACCCTTTGGAATAACTAGCAGTATTGCTTCCTGATCTTCAATTGCCTGAGTTTCTGTCTGTTTGACTGACAGCTCTGTTTTTTAGAGGTAGCTCTTGTGAAAGGGCTTTTCTCTAGCATCCCATCCTAAAGGTTTCCACATGCAGTGGCAAAAGTGAAAGGGAGGATGAACTAGACATGGGTAGTGGGTTAGTTATTTGAACGGTCCAGGAGTGTGAATGCAAGCTTAGGCGTGAGTACCGGTCTCTTGCGGTGTCAATGTGTTCATTTGCTGTTGGTGTCATGAGCTCCTTTGCAAGAGGGATCCACGCTGGCAGTAACAGAGATGATAGCTGAAGCAGAAGACGGTGGTGATGTAGGAGAAATTGATTTTAAACCTTCTGAGACATCCTGCAAGGCCAAAGGATAAAGCTTGACTTAATAAAAATTAGCCTAAGAGCGCTGTACTGAAATAACATGAAGTTTGAATGCTGTGCTTGTATGTGCTTTACCGTCTGTGCTTTGGTTAATGGGAGCTATCACTTTAAAACTTAGTGTGGCAAAGAGAGTGTCTGACCTGAGGAAAGGGGCTGTTTTGCATGTGAATCAAGACAAGAGAAAAGTCCCTCTGAGAAATTTCAGAAGGCTGGAGAAACTGCATTGCCAGGAAGCAAAGCTTATTTTCTTCCTTTCGCAAGCAGAGGGACTAAATGTCTCAAGTCATTGCTAATTAACCTCTTACATTTGAGCCGTCTGCATCCTGTTTAGTTCAGCCAGGATTGAAAGTGGACCCATCTAATGCAGGCTTATTAGCCACACCATTAAATGAGTTTGATGAGTCTCTGCTCTTATCCCCATGACATTGATTATGGTGCATCTCTCCCTAGGCCTGTTCACAAGGCCCAATGCACAGGATCATGACTTTTCTGGGTCCTCTGCCAGGGACTCTTGTGTTGATTGTGGGCTCCAATCAACAGTCCTGGCAACAGGTTTTTAAAAGCTGGCAAAACTCATTATCACAGGGATGTTGAGCCAAAGGAATTTTTAAAAAGTCTGATGATAGTGAATAATTAAGACTTACCTTTTTACATAAACCAATACATTTCTCATAGTCTCATGACTTTTGACTTCTGAACTTTTTCTTCTGGAAGTACCATGAAGATACTTTATTTTCCATAGTAATGCATATACTTTATATTCTATAGTTTTCCATGTCTGTCTTTGTTCAAAAGTGGTGGCGAGGGAAGTGAACAATGTTACCTGTTATGTCATATATCAGACAATGATGGTTCATGTCATTCCTGAAATTTTGTGCCCAAACTATGGTAGAAGTGCAACATGAGGTGGCTGTGACATAAAATAGGACCTCTGTTTTGTTAATTAAATTTGTCCTAGTAAATATGCTAACACAGGCTTAGATACTTTTTGATAAAAGATCACAAATACTATGTGATTAATTTTCCATCTCTTTTGTGATTCAGAGATGCAATCTTGAAGTGGACTGTTAAGACTATCTGTGCTATCCTCTGGAATAAAGCGGTTATAGTCAGAATGTTTCTAAATTCATTTAAGTATAGAAGACCACAATACTGCATTTTATATTCAACAGAAATAAGGGTTCTTGAGTGAGTGGAGTAGGAACAAGAAGCCAGAGATGTAATCAACTGTACTTTATGGACTAATAAGAAAATGAAGAAGAAAAACCCCATGATTCATAAAAAAAGGTGTAAAGGTTGCTGGATGATTTAAGGCCAGATTAACAAATCACTACAACGCAATTTATGGCTTTAGATAATGGGAGGTCAAACATGTATTACCAGCTGACTTAAATTTGATTTGACTGAAAGATAAAACTCCGCTACATGAACCTTATTAACTGAAAGCCTCTGCTTTACATTTCTCACTGATGACACCCTGGGGAGGTAACTTTCTTGGCATTTCACATCCAATTTAAGCACATCATTGATGAAAAGATGGCTAAATTGGTGCGTCATTTTGTAATAAAATATCTCACAAATTGTTTATCTGATCAATGGAGAATGCAGTCTCAAGCTGTTCAGGGCTAATGTGCTCATTGCACTAAAATAGTAAGTTATTGACTGTCAGAGGGATCTGGGAATTTCTAAACTCAGTTCAGATTTCCTGAATGAGAGCAACATATTGCATCAGAATAGTAGGTTGTAAGAGATTAACTCTGCTAGCTGAATTCTCACAGAAATCAAATGGATACGAGTAGAGGGCACGAAGCACTTAGTGGGAAATGTTCAGCTTCTCATATGACCAGGTTGTAGACGACAGAAAGAGGTCTTATTCTTACCTTACTTATGCAGGCTTTACACCGCTGTAATTCCACTGACTTTATTTGACAAGGTCCTGCAGCATAAGAGGGAAAGTCATGCCATATATGTGTTATATATCAAATGTTATTTTCAGAGCTGTTGTGAGACGTTTTGGTGCCTGGGGTAGGGTGGGACCACTGGTAGGGTGGGACCACTCCTTCCCAGGTGGGAAGCATCTGGGGGCTCCTTCTAACCAGAGCCACATGGAGACTCCCTGGGGAGATGCCTTCTCTTCAGACAGGTGCTGAGCCAGCCCTGAGGGGAGCTGGGTGGATGTGGTGTAGAGAGAACAGGGAGCCTTCCTTTTCAGTAAGTTTCCTTAGAGCTATCAACACACGTCCTCATTTGGTGTCTCTTTGGCCCAGCTCTTGCTATTCTCTGTTCTGCTTTAAATAACCCTTCCACACACACTTACTAGAAAGAAAACTCTGGTTTTGAATGCAACTTTTCTTCAGAATTTATTTCTAAAAATATGAGAGAGAATGTGTGTATGGTAGATACCAGTTTTGTCAACAGCTTTTGGATCCAATCTTTAATTACAGGTTACCATGACTACGTTGTTTGATTCTTTTTTTCTGACAAATGTCTTTTCTGAGTTGTGGACATATTCAATTTGTGATATGCTTCAGATCTTAATGCATGTAGATTAGATAGAGTATGAGTTCGTAAAAGAGAAAAACGGTTCTTTCAAAAATATGTTGGCATATATGCTGTTCTCATGAAAGTTAGTGGAAATGTTGGCACTTGTACTGAAATTTATAGTCAGCCTTTCAACACCAACCTACTGGCACTGAACATCTATTGGTTTGTCTATGGACAGTTGAGTCATAGTGAAAATTTGTAAATAAAAAAGTAACTGAATTAGTCAATAAGACATGATTGAACAGACTTCATAATGAGATAACTGTAGACCTTCAGGATATGGTGAACTACCAGAGGTGCAGTGTTATCTCATTACAACACACATTTTACTAAAGAATAGCATGCTCTGAGGCATGTATTTATACTGCAATACATTCCTGCCTCGGGCGAAAGGACAAGTAGCTTTAAAACTTGAAAAGTAGATGCCTTTTACTATAGCTGCATATGTAACATGCAGTTATTTTCAATGGTTTATTGAGTGTGTTAATTGCAACCAATAAGGCTGAAAAATGTGTGTTCTAATGAACAACTTACCCCCGCCCTCTCCCAACTAATGCTGTTCAAATATTTTCAGAAAGTAGACAGAAACTCCAAAGAAAGAAATTCCAATTGCATTTGGGGACCCAAATGTATGTTGTTCTAAAGTTCCTGCTATAGTAGTAGTATTATGGGATATTCAGTCAGTCAGAGCAGCAGCTTAAAAGTTACTACCTTTCTCCTCATGACAAGAGAGCCTAGCAAATACAACTGCCCAATCTATTTCATCTCCACTAAGGATAAACCTGTGGGAGATGAAAGCAAAGAAAGCACCTCTTCTAGGAATAAACAGTTTAACACGGTGGTCTGATTGTTCTTTGCTTCTAGTGTAGTGTAAATCTGGGGTGGCCCAGTGATATTATTGGAGTGACATCAGTAAAATCAAGTGCTGTGACAGAGCATCAGATCTGCAACATGAAACTCTCTCTCAATTGAAATCAAGGAGAATTAGAGACTGATCTTGGTGCTGGAGGGATTTCACCCGTGGATATGTTACTAGAAATTTTAATGGATTGCAATGAGGTATAGAAGTAACTTTCAAAGTCAGTGATCAGGGATTCCTGGCAAAAGAGATCTTGTGTGCTTCATCAAGCAGAAAAAAGAACAGAATAATTTCCAAACTTTAAAATGGTGTAAAGTAGGAGAATAAAAATAGTGAGTGACTAATAGTGGTTCAAATAAGTGAAATCTGGTAGAAGGGGAATGTAAAACTAAAGATAATTTGTTATTATTTCTATGTTTGTATTGCACTGGTATGGAGTGGCCCAAAAGATGTTGCAAGAAGAAATGTAGTGTGCTAATGAACTTCAGGCCAACACTAAGAAGAAGGTCCGGCTGACGGCCTGACAAATTAATTGATGAGGGCAGATACGTGGGAGAAATCATAATACTAATTTTACAGTTGCTGTAGTGGGCTTCCCATAGGTCAGCTCTGTGGAGTTCATGGCTGGCCTGACCACAGAGCACTTACAGCACTATGTTAAAAAAATTCAAGGATGGTCTACAGGAAATAATGTATATCAAATAAGTAATAATTTGGTAGGGGAATTTCTGCTTTGCATTCCCAGTAGCTGTCTTGCCCTTATCTTTAGGGATGGTATTTTATCTCCATTTTCAGTAAGGATGGTAATAATTTAATTTTGGAGCCATATCCAGGTTGCCTTTAATCTCTGTGTCAACCTCATTGTGATCTGACTTTACTTTTTCTTTATGTGGCTGAAAAGTCTTTTGCTATTTGTCCTCATCATTGTTGCAAGATCTTGCTCATTTGGCAATAATTTTAATTCTATGGAAGCTCCTTTTGACCTCTGAGACACAGCATTTTTCATTGACCAATTCTCTTTTTCCCTTTCCTTACAGGCTTTCCATACTGGACAAATAAAGAACACCAAAGAACAATGAAATCATCAAGACTGAGGCTCACCCTTCAGAAGGATCCTGGGAGGGACATGAATGTCAGAGAACAGCATGACGAGGCATAAAAATCACAGATAAGTTTCTGTTGACATTCTTCCACTATTAGAAATAAGCTGTCATGAAGAAAAGAGAAAACCGACAGAGGGTGGCTGGAAAAATTATTTATTTGAACTGGGGAAAAAGGGGATAAGTCACACTTCCCCTTTCAGTCTTTTTCAAAACAAAATTCCAATCAAGGTATTCAGTTCAAATTCTGAAATTTAAGCTTATTATAGAAAAAGAAAGAAATTGTCAAAGTCAAAACTTTCTGATTAAGACAAAATTATTCTCCCTAAGTTTTTTGGCTTGCTACATTGTCTGTATTTTGACCTTTTTCCTCACTTTCAACGCCTCCTGTCACTGGTTCAAGATATTATGCAGCTACTTTCTTCCAGCTGGAATGGGAGAGTGGAAGAAAAAGTAGATGGAAAAAGTGATGGCAAATTTTCTTTGATTCCCAGGTTTTCTCTCCCAGAATATTTTCTTTTACTGTGCTAAATAGCAGGAATCTAAGTTTTAAGACAGATGTCTGGAGGGGGGGGGGGGGAAGAAATGAGAAAATTGAAATGATTGTTTTTGTCAATCCTTGGGAAAAATGTGATAATTAAAAAAAAAGTCGGACAGAACAGTGCTCATATTTGATGGTCTTATTTTTGTGGAAGAGTCTCTTAACATTGACTTAATGATATCCACTGGAATTGAAACAACAGTGTCTACACAAGGGACTTACCCTGTTTAATTGCATCAATTGAAAGTGATTCAATTCTTTTGGCAGAGACAAACATAGGGAGATGGAACAAATAAATGGCTATTTTTTTTTATGGTGAAATAAAGGGGAGGAAGCAAAGCAAACAACTTATGGCCCTGAAATGCCATATTATTATATCTAGGAAACCATGACCAAAAGATGCTAATTTGTCTCAACTCACTGTGAGGGTTCCCTTTGATCCTCCTGCCTTTCTTAGAGTGTGATGTTCTCACATTTTAATGCAGTATCATTTGACATTGAGATGCAGGGAAAATTGTCCAGTAAACAGCTTTCTTGTACTGATTCGGAGCTTGTGGGAAAGATTATAGCACGAGCTGGAGCCTGCCACGAGAGAAATGGATTATTACTCTGGGAACACTTACATCAAGGAGGGCCCTTTTACAGCTGAAAGAGGCAACCTTTTACAAAGAGCTGTGTTCTGTGAACTCCTTGTCAGCTTGCTGAAAGTGCTAACTCACTTACAGCATACAGGTCATTCCTCCCTAGAAACACAGGAGAAAAGCTTTAGCATGCTATTTGTGACTTCTTCTCCTTGAATGTAAAGATGTTTTCTACAAAATGACACCCCATCAAAGAAAAAAAACTAAAAATCAGATTTAATGAGACAGATGGTTTAGGGAGGCAGCAGAAAAGGGGTGGCTTAAAAGGCATCAATGCTACACTCGCAGTAGCTTAAGCTTTCAACAAACCAGCCTGCGTGATTCGGATAAAATGGGAGTGGTGGCACTTCCAAACGACATCCAGTTCTGATAAAACTCAGAGCTGGGTAACAAGGTCTCCCTGAATTTTCCCACCCCTAAAATCCTGCTTTTCTTCCTATCAGTTTCAGTGTTATGATAAAATTAAAAGCCTCACAAGGGAAGGTATTTAATTTTGTTTTTGAAAGATTTTTTTTTTTTAAGTCAAAGAGAAGTATAGAATAAATTATTACAAGGACATTAAAAGGATTTCATTTCCTTGAGCATACATATGCATTCTGCTGCAGCATGTCCTCTCCCTCCCAGTGTAGCCATTGATCCACAGCTTTTATAATGAACTCTAATAACAACTCTATTACTGCAAGGCTTCTGATTGGCTCAGGCACCCACAAAATTAGCTACAAAGAAGCCAGCTTGTCAATATTAATTCCGCCACAGAGATTACTTGTTATGGTAGAACAAAGGTGTTTTGGCTCGAGCTGAACAACTTAACTCCTTGTCTCGTAAAATTTAAGCTGCTATTGATCGCCTTCTTCTATTGTGCTGAAGGATTAAAAAAACCCAGGCGTGCGCGCGCGCACACACATGCAGACAGTACCAGCATGCTGAATCACTCTGATGCGTTCTCCTAAACCACCAGCCGCCCCCTTCCTCTCCTTCCCCTTCCTTCCCCTCCCTGTCTGCTAAGAATCATTCAGTAACATGAAGCAAATTAAATCAATGAATTCATCCTAGCAGATGGGTGCTTTAACAGTCAGTTAGCCTTTAGATAATTGAGGCGTTGACTCCGGAATCATAAAATGGATGGCTCGTTTGTACATTTTACTGAAATAGATCACCGAGGTTAAATAAATGAAATCCCATTTGTCAGGCGGTAATAAATGGCCTCCCCTTCTGCAAACAGCTCTGTTTGGCCTAATAAATACAGGGATGTTACAGTGCTCCTCCCTTGATAGGGTTATGGCTTAATGAAATGGTCTTTCCTCTGCTTGTTTTTGCCTCCTCCTGCACCGTGTGATAAGTAGCGAACCAACGAAGCTTGTAATTACAATCTTACAGAGAACCCAGCCAATCTGTATATAAATCTCACCATCCAATTACAAGATGTAATAATTTTGCAGTCAAGCTGGTAATGAGGTCTAATACTCATGCATGTGATAATCCCCCCTGGATGCTGACTCTATCAGATGTTAGCTTTGTAATTATACTGGCAGAAAATCATTATTTCATGTTCAGCAGAAAAATGAGGTTGGTGGGAAGTTAATTTTCTCTATGCTCTGTGAAGCATAGACAAAATTTTAATGATTTAATCATTATGGTTATCCCTTTTGCAATTGACCCGCGTTACTTCTGTAGAAACATTGGCACATTTAAAAGTCCCTGTTACCCGATAAAGCTTGCCAGGTATGCAGCTTTTAATGTAAGAATAACCGTATACAATTAAACTATTAACCTGCTTGATAGGGGAAAATCCATAGTTTTTATGTTTTCATTATTTACACATAGGATCCAAAGGAATGTTTATGCCCAGTCCACACTGCGATAAAAAAAGACTCTTAAATAAAGAAAAAAGAAAAATGCTATAATTAGGATGTAAGCTCTCAGAACAAAACAGCAGGTTCACAATGGTATTTTAGCAGCTCAGTAATCTTTTGTTCCTTTCCGGTGTAGGAGACATTCATGAGATGTTATACCTCTACACAAAGAGCTTGTGCATAATCAGCATTTTCACAAGAAATAGTTTAAAGGAATTGCTTGTGATACATACTTTTAATTGCTCTTTTCTGTTCTCAAAATTTTCTTGTTATTTCTGTTTGTCCGGCCTGCCAAGGGGAAGGACACAGAATAAGAGAAAACTCACAACATTGAGATGGGAGACTGAGAAAATAAACAGCAGTGCAAACCAAAACTACGGGGAACTAAGTAGGCAGGGCAAAAAACAAAGCATATTGGAAATTTATAGCAATTAAGATATTTAAGGATAAACTACCTCAAAAAATTAAAGTTAATGAAAATGTCATCAAATTCTTTTGTGCTAGATTTGTAAGCTTAATTCTGCTATTTCTAACTTTTGATTCTGTGCCCGTAATGTTCATTTACTGGCTTACATCACATATATATGTGTGTGTGTGTATAAATAAATATTTATGTGTCTATATGCTCTGTTTCTCTAAGACAGACATTTTAAAAAGGTTAACTGAATTTTATCTTCTGGAAGTATCTTTATACTTCCTTTTGAAAAAGCAGCAGGATTAGGACCTGTGCTGTGCTTCAGTTGATGACTTTCATGTAGGCTTGATCTGGTATGTCCAGAGGCTTACCAAACCAGAACCCAACTAGTATATGAAGTATGTAAAAGATAACCTCGTATTTGATTCCTGCTAGGCTTACAAGGTAGACACGGAGCTTTTGTCTCAGGACAAAAGCGGTTACGGATAATGTCCAGAGTGTGACCTGCAGGTAGGTATATCTTCTGAGCCCTTGGGATGCGGCTGGTTCCACCTAACTTCAGATTTGGCCTTCCATACCTGAGTGAGACATCTAGAGCCCCTTTGCAGCCAGTGAGTACACCAGGGTTGCCCTCCTCTTACCCAACTGAGGCATCTACCTTTGGATAAGGTGATCTGTATCCCAGAAGTGCCTTTTCATCCATTGGCTATAAAAAGTAACAAATGAATAGTTCAGATGTTGATGACTACTCTGTAGGCCTCAAAGATTAGTTGAAATAAATTCTACCCTTACCTCCTTCGTGGATCCAACCCAAAGTGGCTCTGGAGAAGGCCTGGGGTCTATCATGTATTATGTATTAAACTCCTAATCTAGTGATATAAAAAAGGCAACTTGACAGACACGAATCCTGATCTAATTATGGTTCTCAGCCTTAAAAAAGGATTATTTTTTAATGAGTCCTGTAACTCAAAGTACATATATATTTAGACAATTTATCAAACCTCTTAAGAAGAAAATCCTGACATTAGTTATGGCGGTTCTACTGGTACTCCATACATTTTCCTCCCGCAAAAGAAGCAGGATGGTGATGAGGAATGCAGATGACCTAAAATTAATTAGGTTATTAAGAAGCAGTGAAGACTAAGGGACTTGAAGAGGGACACAATACACTAGTCAAATGGACACTCCTTTGCTGACAAACCTGTTGTGTGTAACGTGTTGGATGGAGTAATTTGAAATACTTAATGCCTTACTGGATACAAAATAAATTGCTCTGAGTTGGTAGAAAGATGAGGGTATTATTATAGACAGCTAAGTCCAAAGTAATAAAAAATGCAAATAAAATATTAGACTAAGAATAATATGGAAAATAAAATATGAAATGCCATTTAAGTCAAAGGCACTTCCTTTTCTAGAATATTGTATTCCTTTCACACCATATCAGTCGGGGTTGCCATCTTTTACAAATTTTATCATGAGTTTGCCATGTTTTGGGGGGGGGTTGGGTTTAGATGTATTCTTGAAGTAACAGGTTTGGGTAATGTTTCTAGATTTCCTTAAAAAAAAAAAAAAGAAATGTAATTCTATCAATTTGTTCCATAAACAGTAGCTCTGGTGGAATGTGACTTCCTAAAGATTAGTGTCCTGCACTTTTTTCTTTCCCCACTTCAGATACCCTCCTTGTCTGCATATACCCTCATCTGCTTGACCCACTTATCCATTTGGTGAGCGAGTAGCAGAATGCACGACTAGTCTGCAGCAATGTGTTTGCTGAATGGACGGCAAGTGTGCATCTGCTGTCAAGCCAGCTATGTACGATCTTGCAAAATGGGTAGGGACACTGCTGTTTAGCTGCCCTTTCCTGGGAAAGGGCATTGAGTGTAAAATGGAGTGTGCAAAACTGATACAATTGGCTTTTCTGTCTGAAATATATTTTTACTCTTACATACATACTTCTGCAAAATGCTGTGAGATGTAGAGATGAACCTGTTGTCCTGAACTCACGTCATGAAAAGATCTTAACTTTTTATTTAGCCAACTAGACATTTTTCTCACTGAGGTAGAACTAGGATTAAAAGTCGAGTGAGTTTTACTGCTGGCTAGAGAATAGGTGGACAAGATTGTATTTTTGTACCATAAGTTAGGTTACATACTGCAGGCAGAGAGAGGCTGGGAGCTCTTGGGTTAAGACATTGTATTTAAATCCAATAGAATACTTTAGGTGTTGCATAAGTATGGTGATGTTCTAGAGGGTGGATGTTAATTATACTTTCCTCATTTTCCACATAAAGTATTGAAGACATTAACTTGTCTTACAGGACTATGACTAAGTAAATCTTTGCTACTCAGCAAGTTGTAAGAAGCAAAAATGGTAACTCAGCTTCTCGCCCAACTTCAGCCAAATGTTTCTATCTCAATCTCTCTGAAAATAACAGAGGAGGTATGCAGATAGTGGCTGTGTCTAAAAAGCAGCACATTTGTGCTTTTAGATACAGCCTGCAGTAATTGTTGTTCTGTGGTCCAACCATTGGGTCGCTTGGAGCTTTCTGATGCTTCTTCTAGTGCGTCATGGCATAGAGGGATGTGTCTGGAAGACTTCTAGTTCCTCAGGTTACACACGCCAGTTGGTAGGTGGGCTGCATATAAATTTGGGGGCTAGTTTGTTAACCTAGAGATGCTTCATTGAGAGAGAGCAAACCTAGACAAACAAAGGGCCATGACTGAGTCCTATATCAGGTAGAGAGGTTGTCCCCTTCTTAGCTGCTCTTAGCACAGTCTCTGCCTGCATTCCCTAACGGAGTCACTTTTCCCCTACTTAGCTCTGGCATTTTCCTTGAGCACCATAATCCCCCGAATGTCAGCTATTTGGGATCCTTGATCCAAAGAGCTTCCCTTAGTCACATCCAGTCACGTTCATCTCCTATTTCAATATGGACTTTACCTTCAAAACAGTGGAGAGCAAGTCAATAAGACTGCTTGCCCACCTCGCAGAGGGAGCAGTGTCTGTGGCTTCTCTGTGGACTTTGCCTTGCACATCCACCTCGTCTTTGTTTTATGACTCTTCTGGGACCTAAGTGCAGCCAAGCCATGGAGGTGGAAACTTGGCATACAAAATTCTGGAAACTCTCTGTGAAGCAGCCTTTGATTTTTGTATGGGTTTACAAGAGATCAGCATAATTCTATTTGAGCATAGTTAGGATTATATATTCCACTGAACAAATCCAATCCTTAAAAGAATTTCCAGGTTCAGCCGTGATTTCATCAGGCAACTTTTGACAGCTGAACCCGTTGAAACTGAAAATAAAATTCCTAGTATATTTTGTGCAGAAAATAGGAAGTCCTTTTGTGATGCAAGATGCTACCGAAGCCTCATATGAAGGGGTTAATTTATAAAAAGGCACTGGCTCTTAGTAGTTGCTAGGTAACATTGACCTTTTCCCAAAGGCTATACTCCGCCAAGGAGGGTGTTTCGGCAGAGGTAATGATTCTGTCTGGGGTTTACTCAACGAGTTGGTGGTAACCTATCCTGCAGGGAAGATGAGAGGATATAGTTTTGGAACAAACTGTCGTCTTCCACCCATCCTGCGCTTCCATTCATATTTCTCTCTCTTCTTAAAAAAAAAAAAAAAAAAAAAAAAAAAAGAGGAGGAGAAACACTGTTTGTCTAATTTGCCTGTGAAACCACATCACTATAGTTGCAAGAACTATCTGTCCTCCCCTGCAGACTGGGCACTAGAAATGTGAATGACTATTTTGTGCCTGTGATTATAAGAAGTCTTAAATTACAGTTGTGAAGCCTTCTTTTCAGAGTAGTGTAAAAAAAAAAAAAAAAAAAAAAAAAGAAATATGCCCATTTTCAAGGTGATTACTGAAAACTCTTTTCTTTAGAATGAGTACGAATTTCATAAAGCAATGAATTTTTAAGTAAGGTTTATTTTTGTCTCAGATTATATGTCAGCATTCTATCTTCTGTATTAGGATCACTACTTAGAGTTATTTCTTTACTACTTCTGTGTTTTGTTGTATTTTTTAAGAGAAAAGGAAAAAAATGCTTGAGAATATGTATATTTTCCACGTGCACACCCGAATGATTTGTAAGTTGATGAGACAAACCTAATGACAAGCAGTGTATTTAGCTCTGTGACTAAAAAATTACAATTAGGTGTTTTTTTAAAAATAAACATTTTTATATAGAAAAAGGTGCATAGACTTCATCCTTATGGGCCCGGGTAACTTACATGACAACTTGTTAAATCGATTTTATGCTTCTTTTAGATCTGCTATTCAATTTTTTAAAGTGCAGATACCATGGCAACCCCCTCTCTCATATGGAACGTATGCTGCTTTAGAGATAAAGAGCAAGTACATGCAAAGATGGAACAGGATGACATGTAAACTTTTTTTTATATTCACACTTCTTTGGACAAAAAAATATGCTACACAAACATCTCTTCTCTCAGCTGCAATATATTTTATTAAGCAATCACATTTTGTACAATGCAGTTAATTAATGTTTAGCTCGTTTCATAAATAATATAGAAGGAAATTGCACCCTATGCTTTTCTGATGTGTATGTATATGTATACATGCATATATATATAGCCAAAGAATTATTCATATCTCTGTATTTGTTTTAGTGTATAATAACTTCTTAAAGAGTGACACTAACATCTATATTTTTACTGATTTTTTTTTTACCATTCCTTAATGGTAAAAATGTAGCACAGTTTTTTGGTTTTGTTTTGATTTTATGAAAGAGCTGCGTAGCTGCTAGGACTAATTATTTTTAAAAGAAAAGACAAAACACAGCTGAAGTTTCAGTTCTGAGAAAAAGCAGGAGAACCTATATGTACTTGGCTATCTTGACAGTTATTTAAATTGTCTGGATCAGAATTTTCAAAAGCAGGATAGTATATTGGATTCCTCAATTAGCTTTCTAAATAATTGACTTCAGAGGAGTCTGCTGAGGCACAGCATTTTTGAAAATCTGGTCTCTTATTCAAGTCGCTTTAGAAAGAGTTGGATTTAGGTTGTGAGATATTGTTTATATCCAAAACAAGACAATTGATCAAGGAAACTGCCATTTCTTATCATCAAAACCCAGTTTCCTTCTGTATTCCATACCTTGGTTAGAGATAGGATATACTTGAAATTTCAGCATCTTGCTGCTCTTTTTATTTTTGTATTCAAGCCTGGTTCTGTGAATAAAGACCTGACATATTAGTAACGTGTCTACCAATACAAGCTGTGCACTCATTTCAGGTTCCTGAATGAGTTAGTTTATGAAAGAAATTAAAACATTTTTTCAGGATTTAAAAGCGCATTACTTAATCTGAAACCCTTGCTGTTCTGAACCTCAGTTTTGTCATTCCCGCCCATAAAACCCAACAAATTACTCTCTTATGTGATCTTGTTGTTGATTATATAGATGACTTTCACATGCTTGGAGCACTGGAGGAAGGCAGGGTGTAGGGTCCATTATGCCTTTTCCAGCTTAAACTTCATTAGTACTGGCATTTGAGGATCTTCTAAAATGTCATTGTTTAAATCAAGCAAACGCCCATGCATCATCCGTCTCATATTTAAAGGCTTGGTTTTGCTGCATTTTTGACACATGCACTGCTGTTTGGCTGTCGTTGCCCATTTCCATCTGCCTGTTTTCCGGTCACTGTTTTCACTTGGCATTAAGTTTTGCCAGCTTACATTTCTTTTTGCAAGCTTTAATAGGTTTGAAAGTTTAGTTTGTTTTTGATAAGCTTGCAAAAGTCCAAAACTGGTATATCAAATATGCTCGTGGCTGCAAATCTCACAAGAAAAGACTTTCATAAGAGACTGACTACAAGTAATAAATGGAAATATAGGCTTTTCTTTCTTTTTCTTCATACCTTTCTGCTGGCAGTGTCTGAACCAACTCCCATTAAAATAGGGAATCCTGTTGATGGTATTAGGATGTACGCCAGACATCCAAGCATCACAGGAGTTCACAGTGGAAACTCCAAAAATCATGAAAATTGCTATTAAAAAGTTTAATTCTGCATCTTTGAATTATAAATAATTCTCTGTTTGTGTTTAGGGGGATTGGATCCTGGAGTTCAAGTTCACAATGGTTTTCCTTTGTTGAAATCAATTTGCCTGTACCAACCACTTATGCTTTAACAAGAAAGTAATGTGATGGTGAGAAAAAGCATGGCATATTGGGATGTTCCTCTGAGTGCCATTCCCTGAGGCAGCTTCTGGAGAGTATTGAAGGGAGGCTAAATCAACATTGTCTACTTCCCCCCCCGCCCCGCCCCCCGAAACCAAATGTGTAACCTCTGTGATGCAAATTATATTTAAGCAGCTCTGGGGACCGACTGTAGATTGGTGCTTTGGTGAGCCTGGGTCTCTCTACGTGGCCACAGAACAGTTTGTCTCTATGTTACAAGGCCAACTGTGATACACATTATTTGTGTACAAATAAAGCAATGAGTTTGTTTTATAATTCTTAATGACAGATCTGAATTAATTTGTTCTTTATTTCAGTTTAGTTTTTATGAAATGATTACTTTCAAAGCGGGCAGCAGTGTTGAAAACCAAGATAACTGAAAAGCATATTACCCAACTTGGTCTAATAAATGCATATCGAAGGGTTAACTTCAGTCAAAATACATTCATTAAAATACACTCCAAACACACACGTTTATAAATGTAGATAGTGCATCTTGTAGCTTCCCAGCTCTGCGTTCATTACTGACTAGAAATATTAAAATGTATGATTTACAAATGCTTTCAAATAATGATACCTTCAGGACAATAAATGAATTACAAAAATCTGAAGGTCTCAAAGGTCTATTTGTTAGGTATCAGCATTTATTATGAGTGAATTTTGTAATGCAGCTATTAGGAGTGCTAAATAGGCTGTAAATGGTATGGGAAATGTATTTTTTATTTATACATTGTAGCGAATGTTCAGGAAATAAGAGTAAAATTAAGGTATATATAGAGACAGGTAGATATATTTCTATTCTACTTTAAAAAAAAACTTTTTGCTGGCTTTCATTTTCACTTGTGGAAAATAGTCTTATTACAGTTATTTCATATATTTAAAAAAATTAGTTTAAAAAAATTTCCCAAAATTAAGTTTTTCATTATTTTATTTAATAGTCATTTCAATGACAATATTTTATTAATTGTAGTTGTTTGTAAAGTAAATATTTTTATTTGTGCTCAAAGAATTTATTTATGCATTAAAAGAAATACTTTCTCAAATTACATCTTTGTTTCCTCCTCATACAGAAATCTCAGATAACAAACTAAATAAGCTCTCAGCTCCAGATTTGAGGCAAACAATTCAAAACATAGGTTTCAAGTAAAAAACATTTCAGCAAATTGCCTGATGGGCTTGGCTTATTTTCATCTTGGCTCTACTACTAAACCTCACATGATTGTACTTTATTTTGTGGAAAGACCCAGAAGTAAAACAAACCGAACAAACCAAAAACCCACCACCACCACCAAAAATGCCATTGAAGAAGTTTTGTGGTAAGGTGTATGCATCACATAAATTAGTGCAATTTTTTTTCTTTATTTCACTGAGGCTTCTGGGGTGGGGGAACGGCAAAAAAAAAGAAACAGCACTTGGCATAAAAGACAGACTTTCTCTTAAAATAATTACCAAAGAAAGTAAATTTCATCAGAACTTGCCAAATGAAAGGTTCTTATAACTCTTTTTTTGCCTCTGTTTGTTGTTATATATTTTGTAAAAGGTAATTCTTAGTAATACCAATTACAGGATATCCTTAATACATTCAATTTGAATGTTGGTTTAGTCTTCTAAATGTAAAATGTTTTAACTGAAAATGGAACGTGTCAATAACAATAATTTAATTATCCAAAACGCTGTATTTTTAATAGCAGTAAAAAAAATAGCAATTTGAAATATTTCTTCTTCCAAGATAAGCATTATTTTTAAATAAAAACTTGAATAAGCCTCTGATTTAGGAAATGAGCATGAAAAACCTTCAAAAAATTGTACAAGTTCCCATTAACTGTCATTTAAATGTTGTCAATCAAATCTGTTTGCATCTGGTACTGATGCCATGTGAAATTTATTTATTTAAACTTTCAGTCACACATGGAAAGTTTTGCAGATGGTGTCTGTTCTCATCTGTTTTTTCCAATTTTCCCCCCAAACTCCAGTTCTTACTCTCTCGACCCCCCAATTTGATTCCTCCTTCTTCTAAAAAAATAGATCTAATCAGTAGCATGTTAAACAAGAGGGGATCTTTTATGTATTCTGTGTTAGGACAAGGAAAGCATCGCTGTAGATCACTAGAATAAACAACTCGGGCTGATTCAATTACAATGCCTGGGCCAGGCTTTTATCTGCTGGTGACATCATTTCAATCAAAATGTAAAATAATACAATCCAATAGATGCAAGAGGGAGAGATAGGACACAGACTGCTGCACTTAGTCATTTAATAAAAAAAAGTGGAAGAAAGCTCTTTCTGACAGGCTGCTAGGACTTCCATTTCCAAAACTCTATTACCTTGTATAATAGTATTCAAAAGAATTGAATGCAGGAAATTGTCTATTACTTTTTATTAGTAGAAGCTGTTATGTAGGATACAGCCTACTGCACTGTTTTTTCTTTGTTCCTTTAATTAACAAAAGCATGAAATCCTTTTATTGGCAAGCACTTGTTCCAAAGCTTCTGTTGCCTTCTGATTTTACTGAAAAGGTGGTTTTTTTCTTTTCTTTTCTTTTCTCTGAATGTCTTTTTTTTTTTAATACTAAAAAAGTAATTTTTTTTCAAGTCACTGTAATCTAAAGTCTATCAGTCACCTTAATGGGCTAGGAGAGGGTAGAATGCAGATACGTTTCCGTAGTCGCGAAACCTTTTTTATAAGAAAGTTTCACATTTGAGGAGTGAGAGAGAGTCAGATTGTAACCATGCATAGTCTAGTGCCAGTCTTCTGACTGTTTCACTTGCCAGCTGAAATTTGCTTTTGTTACTTAATTTATTATGATAGAAAAAAGATAAATTGATACACATCGATTTGATAGATGCACGGTGCAAAGAAACATATTCTTTCTTCAGGCCATATCCTCGATCCTATAAGATTGTCTGTGACAGCATAGGACAGTACTTTGTAAATATCATCAATCTGGCCATCCTACACAATTCTCTTAAATTTCACTGGGGGTAAAACTAGTAGACCTGATTCCAATGAGGTGTAGTTTCACTGACTTCTACATTCTTATATATAATATACTAGAAAGCTGATATGAAGGTTAGAACACTAATGTACCTTTGGAGAGAATATATTTCATTGATTTCAATGATTAATTACATATATAATTCAGGTTCACTGCTATTAGGTTCATAAAGGTCTTAGTAACTTTATTTAATAATAACTTCTATAGCTAAATTGTGATATTGGGTAATGAACAGGATCTTGCCAAGGGCAAACAATGACTACTACAGCAGTCACTGAAGCACTCTTCTCACTATGCTTACCATTTCGGGGTGCATTATGAAGAAGCAAACTGAGTCAAATGGCTAACTGCAGATGTTGTCCAAGGAGATGTAACTCCTTAAATGAATTTTATCAACATTTTCTTTACTAATGCAAGGATTTGCTCTTCTTTTGCATTTACCAGTAGCAAATCAACCCGAAGAGATGTGAGGTCTTTGGTAGTCTTGAGAGATGTTCGCTTTATGCCTTCTCTTGCTAAGAAAGAGATTTCTGCCATTCCAGATGGCATTATTATTCCAAGTATGTGGTAAGCTTTTTCTGATGATTTCTGAAAAGGATACATATGAGGATGAAGCAATAAATGACTATGTTGGGAATGAACTAGTGATGACTGTAATCACTGAATAATTTTAATTCCCCCTTTCACAACCATCAGGTGTGTTTTATAATTTTTCAAATTCATATTTGAAAAATACAATCTTTTTTAGGGTTTCTGTGATGCTTACCAGCATTCTTCTACTGTTGCAGTGGACTTAGACCATAGCAGGCTGGAATCATGGTCAGGATCAGATGATCCATGTTAGACACACAGCACCTGAACAAACACAGACCACTGGTCCTAACAAGGATATTTAAAAACATGTAAACTAGTTATCTAAACTCCCTATCTATCTAGCCAATGAAGAGATAAGAACTCAAAGGGTGAAGGATGCTTAAAGCTAGATGTTGGGCTACATGGGACAATAGCATAATGGAGTATTACTGCCCCTGTCATTTGGGTGCCTGAGCCGAAGTTGCATATTAAGTTATTCAGCCCATCTTTCCCTTCCTGACAGTGGCCCCACCTCCTCAGGTAGGATGAAAGGTGGACCAGTCCTAAGCCTTATCAATATTCCAGAGGTAAGGGTCATTTCCAGGAAGGCGAGAGCTATGGATTTCAACTCCTGTAGGCTGCAGGAGTATGTAGCACTTTGGTCCCTTAGCTTTTAGCTGAGTGAGCTGTCTGGTAGGCTGTTCATGGAAAAGAAAGGTATTTTACCATGTCTATGACTCTGCTTTTGGGCACTGGGCTGGGCTGAATTCATCATTGTCCAAGTGTATTAGGAAAGGTCTATATGTGCACTATGGAACAGAGATGGTTACATGCGTCTTCAACCATCTCTCAGTCCCATCGCAGATTAAGATGTGTGTTAGCTTATAGAGGGTGATGCATTTGCATGACTGTCTTAGTGCTTAGGAAACTCTGTCATCCAAAATGGAGATATGAGTTGATTGTGGGCACCCCTGGACATGGTGCTGGAGAGTAGGCATTTGTTAGAGATTCACTGAGTCTTCATCTCAGTTCAGGTGGAACTCATATGATCTGCATCTTAAAGCACAGTTTTAACCTAAAAAATGCACATATGTCAAATTCCATGAGTTAGAACTAGACCTTTTCCTAGAATATGTGCCATATTCAACCACAAATTGCTTTTTTGACCTTACGTAGGCATGAAAACGCTCAGTGTGAGAATTCCATAGCTATCCTGACCAAAGTCCTCACTTAAACATATATAGTTGAGACCCTTTAAAGTCATCTTTTTTCATAGGAAAATAAGCCAGGAAAGATAGCAAATGGCAGAACTTAACAGCTGAGATCCAGAACCAGCCTACTGTAAAATGTTTTTGTGAATGCTGAGGATACAGTCCCCTCTGGATGAAAGTAGAATGTCTCATATGCCATTAGGGTTGAGCAATGTAGGCTTTCTGGAAACATGTCTTTAGTGGGCATCCATGAATGTTCACTTTATAACGGAAAAATTGTTTTCCTAGAATTTCCAAAAAGCCCAGTACATTAGGCACACAAGTTTAAAAAAAGAAATGAGGCAGTACTTGTTGGTCCTGATTCTCCAGACAGTCTAGTAGAACCAAGGAATACAGAGGTTACCTTCTCTGCTGGATGCTCCTCTCTGTTCTCCTGCTGTGCTACTGTGCTTTCCACTGCACACATCTCTGCCCAACTCTAAGAATTTTAGTCCCGTTTTCCAGTCCCACTTGGTTTACCGCTTCCTCCCTGGGGTCATCTCTTGACTTACCGCTTTTAGCCTGATGTTTTTGTTCTCCTGCAATTTCTTAACTCCCCAAGCTCTGTTCCATTTGAATTACAGCGATATTCTTTCCTGAAATCTGAAGGTTACGGAGTCCTGTCCTAGCTGGAGATTGTTTCAAGGTCTAGCCAGAAATGACAGCATTTTTTTTAATAGGGATTACTTTTCTATGCCTAGTTATCGGTATGTTTTGAAAATACTTGAAGTAGTTCATATAATTTTAAAAGACTAAACATATCGTAAGAAACCCTGTCTAAGAAAACTTTATTCTAGATCTTAATAGGTCTGAAGCATTGCCATGGTTTTGATGAAATGCATCTGATGGAACAAAATATACAGAAATTTGGATAATTATCTGATAGATTTGTATCTTTGTACCTTTTTTTTTTTTCATTTTAACAGAAAACTGTGCCAAAATAGCAAACCCCTGACTGTTACTAAAGGCAAGCTAAGCATCAAATCTACTCACCTTATAGCTTGTTTAGAAGTCTTGGTATTCCTGTATCTTTCAGTGCAGGATGATGTGCAGTCTTTTGGCTGTAATAGTATGTAAAAAATGCATCAGCCTTTTCTCAAAAGTTGACTTTTGGAAATAGTTTTGCAAAGTGTTAGTCTTATGTAAGCAGGGAGCAGGCAAAAGCAGGATTTGGGTTTTTTTATAGCTTTTACGCTGCACATTTAATCTGCATGTAAATTAGGGTAGATTATATTATGTTTTTGGAGGTTATGTGGTTCCAATTGTTGGCCCTCCATTTCACCATTATCTTAACCTAAGTCATGCTTCATTGCACATGCATGTTTAGTGAGCAGGCTGTGTGGTCAGAAAGATTTATCAGGGAAAGTTTATACAGGAATGTACTTTATTCTGTAGGCATCTTGTGACATGCTGTTCCTGTTATATAAAGCGTACATATTAGACCTGTACGTGAAAGTACCTATTGGTCTGCTATTCAATGTGAACACTGCAATTGATGAGGTTTACGTAAAACTTTATGCTGTCCATACACGAATGGATTTATGCACCTAAAGAGAGACTTAGAATGAATTTAAGCCTGTGGATCCAAACCTGAGATTGTAAACTGTGGCTCATCTGCTGCATGTTGACTCCCAGGCATTTTGGCTGCTTTTACTCAGCCAGGATTGTCCCAGGCTTGATCAATCAGAGCAGTTTACACCATCTGGAAGCAAGAAAGTAGGTGTTCCATCAAAATCTAAATCCTTTAAAAATCTCAGTCTGGGAAATGTTTGGAGACTGTACTGGATAGTGACTGCTGGGATGGGGCTCTTCTGAAAACACAGGGGCAGCTAATAACTTCCTTGGTAATTTGGCTGGAGAAGTACATAGTTAGCAAAGCAGTTTCTGAACACACTCAAGTCATCAGAAACTCAGATTGAAAGGCCTTCGTTGCTGACGGCGCTATCTCTAGAAATAGGCGAAGCAAACAGTTGTCTAGAGCAGCAACATGATTGTATCTGGGTTGGCTGCTGTTGCTGCTGCTACAGAAAGGGTAAGTACGTGTGGGGCAGCCAGCGCTTCTGGAAGGGATCCATACCCAGTCAGTGCTGCTATGTCTCTCATCAGTGCAGATAGGAGAGGAGCTGCGAGCTCCCCGCTGCTCCTCAGTCCTGGCACCACTCCTCCTCCCTGCACTTTCCTTACCCATGGCAAGGGTGTCCTGCTCCCATGGTAGTGTTCAGAAGGCAAAACTCAATTTTGCTGGCATTACTGAGAAGTCTGAGCCAGCTCCAACTGCCTGAAAGACTTCAAATCAGTATCTCCTACAATGCTGTCTGCTGAAGGGCTGAGCTGGAATTGCTTTTCTCCCTTCCTATTAAAACTGCACCACCGTGCGTAGAGTAGTTTGAGAGAGAGGAATTTTACAGCCTAGTGGTTACAGTATTCACCTGGGAGGGGAAGCTGGGGGATCCATTTGTTGTGTAAAGGACTGTTTATTAAGTGGCCAAAGGAAACAGAAAAACAAAGAAGGAAAGAGGAGATAAAATGAAAGAATTAATAACAAACAGCAAAAGAGCTCACAATGAAAGGAGAATTTGATTCAGCAAATTCTGTTGAATTGGTTGCTTTTTGATAATTTACTATGAAAAGGCAGCTTTAAAGAGATTTTGACTGTGAATGCAGTCTCTTCCTGTTTTCCACTAGCATCATAAATTTCTTTTAAAGGCAACTGGTCTTAAATATGCATTCTTCCTCCTCTAAGCTGTTCCAGATGGGAAATGGCATAGTTTAGAGAGGAGCTGGATCAATAATCTTCCTAAATAGAAAAATACCTAGGCAGAGAACCACTTTTTGTAAGGTTTCCTCTGAGTCGTTGAAGCTGGCCAGTTTTAGGAAGTGGTCTTTGGGTTCAGGGCTTTAGTGGGAAGCTCAGATGAAACACCACTGTGTCTGTGAGTTATTGTTAACATGGGGAAAAAGCGTTGTGGTAGCGATGGAAGTGTCTGGTATTGTTGTCTTTGCATTGATACAGGCACATTTGAAATGTACCTATCCATGCTTCACAAATATCTTGATTACGACATATTAATTTCCAGTATGTTGAGATCATTTAAATTATTTGAAACAGCATCCAGGTAAATACTTAAAATTTTAAAATCAATTGCAACATGTATAAAATCTATAGTAAGATGACTTTGACTTGGTAAGACTAATGCCAGAAGGATCAATAATGGCATGACTAAAGAAGGACATTTATCCTACCGTTCCACATATGGAGAGATCTGCAAACACCACAAAATAAACTGCTTGCCGCTGTATCTGCTAGTGCTGTTAAAGGGAACTGAAACCCTGCATGAAACTGGATCTGTCCCTTGGCAGTAATCCCAGTTAAGTAGGCATGTCATTTATCAATGTGCCAATAACATCGTTTCTGTGATATTTTTTCCTCCCAGAATTTTGCATTGATAAAAGACTTCCTCAGCCAATAGTCTTGCTTAATATTATATCATTGAATAAAACTGCCTCTGCTTTATTCTCCACTTCTTGCTTTGTATAGCTGGGAATACTAGAACAGATCAGTGAAGAATTAACTGTTTTCTTGACTGAGTTAAACTTGTTTGTTAAAGGATAAGCTACTAAGTAGATATTATATACATTGGAAGCAAAATGTAGTTTCTGTTTTGTAGAGAATATTATGTGATGCCTTAGGAGAAGAAAGTCCTCAGCTGTAACTCCTGATTCACAGCCGGACTCAAACTTCCTTAAAAGTAAATGTGAGATCTTTGTTTCAGCTTTGACCAGCAGTGGGCCTGAGTTTAAAAAGTTAATTTAAGTCAGTTTAGATTCCATATTCTTATTTGGTTTCACCATAGTCAATATTCTATTGCTAATTATAATCGAGTATAAACATGAGCATTCTAGGACTTGATTTAGACCTACAGGTTTTTTTTCCACATCTTTTTCTTAGTGAAGACAGTAAAGGCATGCTGCTTTTTCTCATTCCACTTCTTCACTGAAGCTGTTTAAGAAAATGAGATACAACAAATCCATTTAGGATTATGCTGAAAAAGCATCTCTGCTTTTAATATTAACCAGATTTTTACTGCTAAGTTTTGCTGGCAAAGCTCTGAAAGTTTCAGCTTGCAACTTATCTGGATCACTTAAATCTACAACACTGGCTTTACAGTCTTGCAAGAACATCTGTTTTGATTTCCAATGCTATCTTTTTTAGTCCTAGAACACTCGTCTTTAGTGTTTTAGGAGATTATTTCAGCATCTTAAAGGGCCTTAGTTTTAACTCCAAAACTAAATGAAAATCAGGAGGAAGTACCTCAGTGTAATGTTTCTTGTGCTGGTATTTTCACTGAATATATTAAGTGTAAATTGACAAGAAAACAGCTGGATGTGCATGTCACAGTTACTTTTCTGTGACTTCAGTGAAACCTGGCAATACAGTAACATCATACACTCCACCTCTTACTGTGCTGTTATTGGGGCATAGTTTGTATATATACACCTTTAAGTTGTAAAGTATTAATTAATTAAACAATTAATTAATTAATATTAATGTGTCTAGTAGCATCCTGTTGCTTTTCTTTGATGGTAAATGGAAGTATTTGGCGAGGGAAGTATTGGTCTGAATCTAAATTTTTAAAAATTATTTTATCATTTTCAGAATGAAACGCCTGAAAATAGCTGATGTATTGCAACCAGATGGTGACTGTCAGGTAGAGAAAGGACTAGTTAGACATCTGTTCCTTAAATTGATTCATCTTTCTAAACACAAGTGTTAATAAAGGTATTGTGTACATCTGCACAACGGAAACCAAAACAGGTATGAATTAACTCTGGTTATCATTAAAAATTGGAACAAGTGCTCCAATGGGAAAAATAGCTCACTAGCTGCTGTCTTGTGTTCTCACAAGCTTCTTAGCTTAGCAGAAAAAAAATGATTACCCAGTGCTCAATATCAGTTCCAAATAACTATTCCTTAAACAGATAATTTATATACATTAATTTCTTAGTCTATGTACGTACAGGTGTCTTCACTCTACTGGCTAAACCTTTACCCTCTGATACACATCTCTTGTATATTAACACAAATACCATACTATTGTTGATATTATTGTATTCCAACCTTCTATCAAATTGTCTACCAAAATAAATCCGTCACTTTTTCTATGCACATTCCAACCTAAAAAATAACAATGTCTTTATTCCATAGTTGATACCAACTTGATGTGTAGTGCCCTAAAAACTCAAAGGTACTTATGGGTAAAAAGCAAGTTAATATAAGCAGTTTCACTTGTACATTTATTAAAAAACTTCTAATTAAGTAGACCTTTAAGTGGCCTTTGTCATACTTGCACTGTTAGATACTATGATCATATATGATTTTTTTTAGTATAACTCATGCAAAATAAGTGCTTTATTTCATTTTCACTTGTTTTGGTTTCTTCTAAATGTTTTTCTCTTTTTTTCTGGGTAGGTTAATTTTTAAACAAAAATACCATTTTGAAAAAAAAGTTGAATAAGATTTTTTTTTTTCTCCTCGAAAGTGTAGAAACAAACCTTTTTTGCACACTCAGTAATTAACACATTAAAAATGTTGGCATGAAATAAAATGACATTTTAAAAAGTCTCCTTTCTCCCTTTTTTAACTGTAAGTATTTGCCAAATTTTCCTAGAGCTTATGAAAGGCTTTGTTCCTGAGAATTCTTTTCTATGAAAAAAAAAAAGTATATATTTTTTAAATATTTTCCCAGCTCTGATTCCAAGAGTCCATGGGAAATATAAATCTTTTTTTCAGTTAGTATCAGATACCACAAATGGTATTGGGAGTTGATGATTGTGTAAATTATTATGATAAATATTAACTCTTCTTTCATGTAAAGCATTCCTGTAGCAATTTGATAGTTTTCAAATATACTCATAAGCTGTTATTACCTACTGACATATTTGAAAGGACAGTCATTATTTGTGACATCATGTATTTGCTATTTCCTACTCAGTGCACATAGGTTTGTTCATTTAAGTCACAAGATGTCATTGTTCACTTTCCACCTTCTAGTCAGGGAAAAAACCCAAACAGGTTAATGAAATGTAAATAAGGAATAATTTTTTTTTTAGTTGAATCTGTGAAATTTTCAGAATGTACATGAAAACTTGTTGAAGTCATGAATGATTACAAAAAACCTAACCCTCTTTGAATTGCATGAATTTGGCATTTTTATTGTTCCAGTATTTTCTAAACAGTCCTTGTGCTGGTTTACCAGCTCGTGATAGCTGTGTGGATGTCGTAATGCACCTTAAGAATCTTTGTTAATATCAGGTGGGGAAAAAATGTGTTAAAAAATTATTTATGTAAATCAGTGACTACTCTGTAATTCTGTCCACTTCCATTAGCTTTTAATTGTGCTCTGCTGCTCGTGTATTAAAATCTTTCACATTATGTCTCTTTTATTGAGGTGTTTATTTATATGACTAACTGCAAGGATGGATGGGTAAAATGAAAAAGAAAGGTGGGATCGTGTTTTCTTCTTCTGTCCTCTCTCTCTCTCTCTCTCTCTCTCTCTCACTCCCCCCCTCTTTTCTAAACAAGCTAAGAGTTTTTATAATTCATCACCTGGCTGACAGATGAGTTCTGCTGGAGAATATTAGAAAATGTCTCAAATCTCATATATATGCTAATGGTATGCTGAGACTGGTTGGTGGTATGCTGGAGTTTTTAATCTGTCTCGACCAGTGTGGAAAGTGGAGGAGACAAGTCATTGCACTCGACAATTTATGATCAAACAACTGAATTGTAAAGGAAGAAGGACATGCAGAAAAGGAGAGTAATTTTCTGATTTAACAGCGTTGTTACTACAAATAAAGAAATCTTGATTTTGACTGCACTCGACATTAAATGAGTTTCCTGTGCCCTGCTCTGAATTTTTCATTTTCAGATTTGTATAAAGCACCCTGCTTAGATACAAGTGACAGATAAGGAGACGATTGCATACGGAAATCAAATGTGTATAATAAAGCCATCTTCTGTTTATTAAATAAACACATGTAGATGACTTCCGTGGAGAATGCACTGATAATTCTTCATTGTGTTCTAGTTTTTTTGCAAGTCACAAAGAATCTTATTTAACAACCACGAATGACTAGATGCAAGCTTTTCTGTTTATTACCTTATAACAAACCAGGCAGTCTAATATATGGCATTTATAAACATTTTATTTTGATTCTTTAGTCCAAGTTTTAGCTGTAACAGTACAATATATTAGTGTTCATGCTATTAGAGTTCTGGAAGCTGCATCGGTGCATTAGTGTTTTCCGAATATTATGTTTTCATCATAGAAATGGTAAAGATTGACCAGGTAATGTGTACATTATTGTAAAATGAAACTCCAGGAGAAGTGAAGTATAACATAGCACTTTTCTCTTGACATAAAAAAAATTATAGTGTTCTATAACCAAAACTAAGAAAAGACCTTGGGGTCTGCAGTCAACTTGGCAATGATTTCTGATTCAGTGATTTAAGAGTCTTAGTTTCAGATGTAGAAAACACTTGAAGTTCATCAAGGGATGTATTTCCAGTTCTATTTCTCACTCTTGATTTTTCACAGATATGGCCTTCCTATAAATTATTATAATGTACTGCAGTGTTGGGTAACATCGTGAATATGGGTTGTTTTTTCCTGAAAGGGTTTTTATATTGCAACTGAAGTGCTTGTAGGCATTTTAAAGCAAAGCAAAAGACACTTTTTTCATCTTCTACCTCTGGAGAGTTAGGTTCAAATTTAGATTTTGGTTCACATTTTTATTTTGAAAATAAAAAGAGGTGAAAGGGGAATCAGTAATGTCCCGACACTAATGAACTATATTTAGTGAAAATTATTGGCCATGTCAGAGGAGGTCTAGAGTCGGTAGCTCACTCTGGCTGGGCTGAGAGGGCCACTATATTGTTTTAAGTCCTCCCCTGTATTTATCAGTATCAGCAGCTGCATTAGGAAGGTTTTAGACTGCCACCATTTTTTTCTCAAATTATCAGCAGCATCACCCTGTACTTTTGCTCTTGCTTGAACTCTGCTTTGATGTTTTACTTTTGAAAGAGAAAAAAACCCCACCAAACCAACACCCCAAAAGCAAAGCATGCCCACCTCCTGCCAGGCATTTACTGCTGAATGAGAGGGGAGTTGTGAAATACTGGTTCGGACTTCCAAAGCACCGGGCGGCTTCTCTGCCTGGGGTAACTGTAACGTGAGCTTGGGCATAAGTGCATCAGAAAATCCACATGGCTTTCTTACTATGATTGGAAGTGATTGCTGTACGTGGAAGCGCACAACCGGTTCAAACAAGACTAGATAAGCTGTGTTGCAAAGCCATATGGCTTAGTTTAAACAGCACAAAGAGGAAGTCTTTGATCGTGGCCTTTGATCATAGTTAACCCTAAATGAAGTGGTGGGCTAATGTAGGTAAAAAGGTGTCAGAATCAAAGCAACTAGAGGCTGGTAAAAGTCTAGTAAAAGAAGGATTTTGGACAGAACCCTGGTATGCAGATGGTTTGTTTGATTTTAAACCTAGGGTAAGGAAGAAAAAACGTAGCAACTTGGGCACCAGTGAAGACCAAAATATAGCAGAAACTATGAAGATGACTGGATGCGGAAGCTGTAGGGTGTATGTTATCCTTCAGTGAGTTTCTGACAGAATTTACATATGCATGAAGGGTCATCTCATAATGTTCAGGGGAAAAAAAAAGGTGTGAGAGCCTGAAATGCAGCTAGAAATGAGGGTAGAATACAGAAATGCGTTTGAGGATGACAGATGAGATGAAAGGAAAGAGCATGCATATAACTGGAGTTGCAGATGGGTTGATTGGCAGATCCCCAGATGAAAAGGAGACCTCTAGAAGTATATGAAAATGATGACAAGGCAGATTAAAATACCAGTATGTGAAGGAAATCTGTGGAAGGAGTTTGTTCTGTGGAAGGATGAGGTGCAACAGCTAGAGACAGAATATTGAGCAGCAAGAAAGAAGAGGTTGAGTAAATGGTAACAGCAGGGGCTAGCGGCTGAAGTAGAAAAGAAGAGAACAGATAGGCAGAAAGCAAAAAGGAAGCAAGAAGGTCAGAGTTTCACAGGAACATCAGGTTGCTCTGAAAGATGACTTTTTTCGATATGAAATATTAAGAGACTGGCCATCAGAGTGGATCTAGAAAACAGTCTGGTGCGAACTCTGTCCAAGCATAATGCTGTGAGGGGTTGGCATGGGTGTGAAAGTCATTCTGAAGAGGCTGAGAAGAATCCTTCCGCTGTCATTCTGCCATTTGACTGTAAGAAAAAGAATCCTGCTTGAGCAGATCAAAGAGGGTTGTGCTAGATGGGGGAAGATGTTCAAAGATCTTTGTTGGAATTCTTCCATTTCCTAGACCTAGAGGGCAAATGTTTGGGAGGATAATAAGTATCATCAGGATTGGTGAAAGCACCAATGGAAAGTTTGAGAGGTTTGCTTGCTTAAGTACCTGGCAAAGTAGCCTTCTTGGATTTTTGCTAAGCTGACTGATAAGAGAAAGGACAGTAAAGAGGAAGTAAATACTATGAGGATAATAGCAAAGTGGGTAGTTAAAAATAGGAGTGCTTAATTTGGACAGTGAGATTCAACTGGAAACTGCCTCAATAATTCATAGGAACTGCACAACAAAGTGGAGGAAGTCAAACAAAGAGTCATATGTGAAACAACATTATAAGAAAAGCAAAATGGAATAGCTGTTATCGCTAGAAAAGAGATATGGAAGGAGCTTAACTATTCAGGAACTGGTCTGGTACATTTTGTCATGTAATGGCCTCTAAAGAAGTAAGAGGAGGGAGTGTGGGTGAGCCACAATCTGAACGGTAATTTCTTTGGGGAAGACAATAAAGTACCTTTTTCTGTGAACATGCTGGAAATCAGAAATTGAACTCTCAGAATAATAAAAATCTCTATTGTCCCTACAGTGAATGAAGTCTTTCTGAGATTTTTTTTTTTTTACTTTTCCAATATAGCCTGAAGTGCAAATGTTGCTAATAATGGTAACACCCAAATGCAAAGTAGACTTCTTCAGTAAGTAGTTGTTGAGCCAGCAAACTTTAACTTTGTTACTTACAAACTAAAGTTTGTTACTTTAACTCTGGTTTTAGACAGAAGAGTGTTTAGCAAGGTAGCACACTATCTCCTGCTTTCCTCCATCCTCATCCCCTCTAGTTCTCACTGTTCAGCTCGTTGTTGGCACAGCCCAGGACCTAGGACACTGGCAACACCTGACTGCCAACTGCAGGCAACTTTTTTTTTATCCTGGTTATGGAGGAGGCTGTATTTTTAAAAGGTATTTAAGTAGCATTTTAGGAGTCAGGAAGGCTTGATGCACACGCTTTTGTAGAAAATTCACAGGACCAAGCAGGTGTGCAACAGTATTTTGTCACTAAAATGCTTCTAAACCTGAGACCTGCAAGTTGGATTTTTGAAGCCTCTTGACAGTTGTACAAATACATTTGGCATAAGGTGAAGTGGAAAGTAGGTACTTTTAAAAAGTCTCGCCCACAGTATTTTAGAAAATCTCTCACATTTTTAATTTACAGGTTCTCCAAAATGATCGTTGCAAAAATGTATTAATGTTAAAAAAGCAAAATAGACACAGAAATCCCAAAACAACAGTCATACTTTGGATACAAAAATGTGAATTAATAGACGCTGCTTTTTTCCCCCACATTCACACAACAAGAGCTGTCTACACCACTGTGCTTGACTGCCCTTTTATTCTGTAAAGGCAACAACATGAATAAATAAAACTGAAGTGTGAAACAGCTTAGAGTTGAAATATGCCCCTAACAGAGTATAACAAAACTTTATTGAACCTCTACGCCTATGAACAATGCCTCATTTCAATCATGCCAGCAGATGGCACTCTTTATATTAAGTAGCTTTCATGGGAAAATTTAATTTGTTTCTTTTTTTCTTTGTTTATTAAATATTGGGAGGCACTATCCCATGTAATGCTTCTTCCTGAAATGATAAATCGCTCTACACAAAACTTCAAATAACTGTATTTATGATGTTGTGTATAAACTGATATTTCTAATACATGCCTTTCTCAATACATGGGAAAAATTAGGAGAAGAAATTCAGTATGGCTGGAGAGTTAGCACTCCTGAGCGCTGGAAAATTAAGGTGAAGAAGCAGGTTTCTGGGAATGTTTTGCAACTACTCTGTGTTTCTAGTGGTTAGGCATTTCCAGGCTGAACGTTGGATACTTAACAACGTCTAGCCGGTTAATTGTGGACGTTTGCAGTCTGGCATTGGATGCCTTTTCCAGTTCCAACAGAGGAGATACCAGAGGAGATAAACGCACAGGTATCCTGGGTATAATGGAACAGGGAAGACTGGAGAGGAAAGAGGACTTCAAATGACGCTAGTCTGATCCTGCAGGAGAAGTTCAGGACTAAGGAAAGAAGTGGCCTGCGAGCAGGAGCTACATTTTCTTCCATCTCCTGCGGTGGGGCTGGGACCGGTGTGCAGTGGTGGCAAGGAGGTGCCTCACCCCATCTGAGCTGGGGAAGCGTTGCCTGGGCGGGGAAAGCGCCAGAAGCACAGCACCACTCCACCAGCAAAGAGCTGCTTTTCCTCGGATGCCTCCCAACTCCCTGCAGAGCTGCCACCTCCAGCACTGATAGCTGCACCCACAGCCAGTTGACAGTAGCGTATGTTTATAAAGGGATTTTAGCAGTGGTAAGTAATGCATATTCAATCTGTTAACAGTAATATAAAATCCCGTGTTTTGCAAGTGAAGGGGAAGAAGAAAAACAGGTTCCCGTAACCTGTAAAAACTTCTGTAGCTAATAATGTGCTAGGTTACTGATGGACACAAGACACATAGCCCCTGGGGGAATATAGAAAGCCTTCAATTTTTCCAGCTACAGCAGAGACTTCAGCTGAAGTGGAGCCTCTTTTTCTGAGAAAGTGGAAATAGCTTCTGCTGAGCTGGAAAGATACTCTTGATTACTTGCTGTGCTCTTAGATAATCAAGGACACAGTGGAAATACCACATAGCATGTGACCAGCTTTGATTTATCCCAGGAAACCTCTCTCAACCTCAGAATGCACTGTAAACAGCTGCTTCACAAACTTCAGACAGAAAAACCTCTTCATTTTTTATCTTAATTAAAAAAAAAAAGTTTATTGGATGTTGCACAACTGCATCATTTCCGGTCCTTGCATGAAATTAGAACATGAAACAAGGATGACTTCAAATAATCTTGTTTCTTGGGTGCAGTCTTTTGCAAGGTTTCAATTACTAACTCAAACCCATTAAAAATATTTGCCCCATTACTCACATTATGTGCTGCGTTATTTAGTATTCTGGCTATTTCTCTCCTCTAGCATGGAATTCTGTATCTCTCTGCCCTCTAGAAACTTCTGAAAGTTTTTCATTATTATGCCTTTTTACCTCACCGTATAGATGTTTACAGCTACTATCCCAACTTTCATATCCTTAACTTTCCTCAGCTTCCTAGTTCTGACAACTTTTAGTAACAACATCAAACCTCGGTAAAGCTAATTTCTGGCTACCTCTGTAACTTTTTTTTGGTAATAAAAATCCCCAAAACTTCAAAATAAAAAATTACTATATCTAATCCCTCTTTTCTTCTAACTATACTCGCTCTTCTTTCTCTCTGTCTTAATTTTCTCTTGGTGACTCTGGAATTACTCTATTCTGCTCTGGTCTGCGTTCACTGCTATGGGTGACAAACTGTGTAACCTGGGAAGCTAAAACCTAAAACTGCTGCATTCAAATGCTCCCTCTACTTCTCCCTTCTCCTGACTTCTTCCTATACATAGTACTGCTTGTTTTCCTTCCTGTTCAACATCTTTGAATCCCCTTGATGCCCTTCATTACACAACTTTTGTTCAGGCACTTGGGACTTCTTAAATTGCTTATTAGAAACCTTCTATCAACACTTACCTTATTGCCTTAAATCTACCAAAAATGCTGTCACGTCAAAATAAGCTATTTCACTTACACTTCTGCTTCTGCACAGTCACCTCCAAACCCCTGTATTGACACATTTCCTCTTCACCAAATACAAACCTCCTCTGGCTTCCTGCTTGTTTCTTTCCCTTCATTTCTTTTGGCTGACCTCCCAGCCACTTTGTTGAGAACGAAGCCTTGCAACTAAACATTTAACTTCTGGTTTTCATCTGTTGCTCGTTCCAGGTCTCCTTCCTGCGTCTCCATCCTCCATGGCCACATTCACAGCCTGGCAGCCCAGGTGAGGTACTGCAAAGTTGTGCGTTTGAGTAGTGCTAATACAGGGGACCACAGCTCCTTAACTCACTGCAAACCTGCGTTGCTTTCCTTGCTTACTCTTGTTTGAATGTGCTTGCAACTTTTTTTAAATTTTTCAAATGGACTTTAGTATTCAGATGCAAACTGAAGCAGCTAGGTCTTTTATTTTGCTAGTACATAACAATGTGAGCAAAAGTATTTGTGGAAAGAAAAATGTATAATGAGAATTTCTATGAGTCCCTACCTTCTATAAATAGGTAAAGGTATAAATATTCATCCTTGAAATATTTTTGCTGTCATCTTGGAAACTCTTTGGGTGTAGCAGTCGCCCAGATACACAGCAAAAAGGAGACACGATACCATGGAAATTTTTGTGAAACCTTTAGCAATTATTCATACTTTTGAAGAAAACTGTGTCAGTAATTAAAAAACTGAATTAATAATTACCAATATGTATGAAAAAACATTTCATAAGCTCCAGCCTTAATATCATTTAGATGCATATATCATTTGTCTGAATGTTCTTTTAAGATTTTTGGGGAAAGGAGGGAAAACAATGCCATTTTTCCAGTGAGTGTCATTTACTGTTGTTTTAATACAGAGTTGAACTATTTTCTTAAAAATGTATTCACAGTTCCCAGTGTTGTTTTTGATGTTGCGGTTCATAGTCTCTGTCCCTCTCCTGAGCGAGCCCATCACGCCCATCACCCCTTATCAGTATTTTGTTTCATTAAATGTTTGTTTTACTGTATGCTGATGTGAGATGCATAATACTCTCTAATTAGTAGATCTTTCTTATTACAAGCTGCTGGTTTGAGGGAACTGCACATGGGAAGGGGACAAAAAGTTTCATAGTATTCTGCAAAGGAGATGAAATCCCCTAACACATAGAGAACAGTGAACTGATGTTCTGCCAATGGTAAGGGACCCTGGGTGAGACATCTAGAAATTCAAGTACATCATTGTGTCATTTGGTTCAAGCTTACTCATATACTTGCTCATACCTTCAACATCTTCAAGCAGATCTTTGAGGCATGGTTTTCTTACAAAAGCTGCATCAACTCTTCTCTAGTTTATCATTAGGTTTCATTCTAGTTTTTAACAATTTGCCAATGCTTCCTGTTTGCAGTTCTCTATCACATCCTTAAAAACAAGGATATTTTGTATCTTTTATTCTTCCAAATTTATTTAAGTTATAGTCTACGTGTCACCAGTAATACTTCAGATACTTAATACCTGAGTTCCTTTAAGGCTCTTGCATAAATGCCATGTGGTTCTGGTGGCTTTTATTGTTTTTACTGCCCTCTGGAAGGGTCCTTGCTATTGATTTTTTATGAAAAAAGTTTTATCTTTAGTTATCTTCTTCAAGGAAGTTGCTCCTCAGTGGACACCTTGTTATCTAGCTAACATAAAATTAGTTCTTCTGTGTTCCCAAGACTCATAACCCAAGTCTTAAACACAGTCTATTTCTGCATTCTGTTCTGAAAAGTTTGTATTTCATTAGCCAAAGTGCTAACACTGAATATGTAACTGTAAAATATTAATACAAAATCCAAATTCACTTCCAGGTATGACATTTTTCAATAGAAAATCCTTCAGTTATTCTAGAATTCTAATTTCTGAAAAAAATGTGATTTTCCCCATATGCCTCAACTTTACTATTCACAGAACAGATCTCATCTTTTTCAGGTCTAGGAATGAGTTGTGGAGGGGGGAAATATCATTTGTGGATAGCTGATACACAAAAGGTCAGTGGATTCCTTGGGTATTTATGTGAAGGCAGCAGGATGCTAGACATCAAAATTCCTGGCTTCAGCCTTGAAGCACTTTACTAGTGCTTACAGTCTGTGCTATAGAATGAAAAGGGATGACCGTTTTTGATTAGCAGAGGAGATTTAAATTGGAACTCAGGATGAGAAAGTATGAATTTCTATCAATTATTGCAAAAGCAACAGATGCTTTAGAGTAAGCTGATGATGTCAAGCATGGTCTAGCTGTGTTTTAGCTCAATGTCTCACAACCATTTTAATGCAGCAACTCAATCTGTTGGGATTTGGAAAAAAAAACCCACCTTGCGTCATGCTGCTTCTGTTTTTTACTTAAAACCAAATGTGTGTGATTCTAGGGACTATTATTATTTATCTTCCTGGCAGTTGTTTCATGCGTTGTTTTCATTTAGACCGGTGGCAGTTCATAGACCAAAGGATGAGAAACATCAGTCCAGTTTATAAAAAGTGACACCAAGCTGCAGCATAATTTTTTGCAATTATCACATTCCTGGTGTTTCTTTTCCAAGATAGGCAAACTGAGTCTGGTGCTGCCACTTTAGATGTCAAGGTTCTCTTTCCAAGTCTGCCTGAATTAATATCATACAGTGTCATAGTTATAGGAAGAAATGATAGATTATGTTGTCATCTATGCTATACCATCTCATTTGTATATTGACTCCCACTATCAGTGCAGGATTAGACGAGTAGAGTGAGGTACCACATAACCAAAGGGGAACATGGATAGCTGGGAGAATTACTAGGGGGGATGTAGATGTTACCGCCAGTTCAAATCCTAGGTGAGAGTGCAGTAAGGAGCAATACTGTCTCCCTCATGTTGGGAGATCTCTATCTTCCAGCTCAGTGTTTATTCCTCACTAGAGTAATGTTGCCAGTCCAGCCAAAAGATCAAAGCAGATTGCTAGTGCATGGTCAAGGATTATATAGTCTGTACTTTGAGGCAGTTTTCTGCCTTGTCCCACTCCCTTTGCGTGTGTCAGATGATGCCAAAGGAGCAAGACAACACCTAGCCCCTATCTTTGGAGGATCCCCAGTCAGAGGTGGAGCTAGTTACCTAGCTGTGATGGCTCTCTTCTCTCCTCACCTAAGGCAGGGTGCAGGTGGCAGCGACATTCGTTGTTAGTTGCTGGGAGGGGTGGGCTGCTGCTTGTTGGTCAGTTCACAGGCTTTTCTTGATGTTTCCTGTGCTGCCATACCTGCAGCTGAGCTTTCGCTGAGTTCCTGCTTGCTGTCGCTTAAGGTTTCAGGGAGGCAATGCAACAGCCACAGCTGTTCTCTTCCTCACCCCACAATGTACTAATAGGCAATTACAGGGATAGGGGAAATCAGGGAAGGGAGATCTGTGGGGCCAAACACTCCCAGTTTGGACTGGGCTATTGCTGCCCCCTCACAGCTGTGCTCCAGGGCCACTGCACAGAGACTGCCTCCCACCCATTTATTACACACCACAAATTTAAATTACTCTTGCATGCTAGACAGTTAATGCTTCTTTACACAGAGAGAAATCCAAAATAGGCAGTACATCATTACTTACTCGTAGATCCATATAGGAAAAATTCAGAGAGCTATGCTGATCTTTATTTATATGTGATAATCTATATCATACATACTCACAGATATGCAAATTGAAGCTTTACATCAGAAATTCACAAGAAAGCCTCAGGCTGATGTTAATTCCATCATTTAAATAAATAATTTCCCATTGTTACAGGGGCCTTGGAGTGCTTCTGTGCTCTTTCTATTTACATAGTGATTTTCTCAGTTGAACCAAATGTATAGTGATACAGGCTAGTGATACTCTTACCAGTTATTTATTGAATTATTCATCATTACAGGAGATTTCAACCAATACTGATTAATTGTTTCTCTTCTAAATACCATTTTTGTTATAAAGCTTCCACTAATTCTGTTCTCTTGCCATTATATATGATTTCTGTCTTTTATCTGTGTTGGTTTTCAATCTGGTATTTAAAAAGTACCAGAACTGTCTAAAGGCTATTCAGTGAAACAGACTTTGGAAAGATATACTGTCAAGGGCAGAGTATTGAACAAGGCAGTAAGAGAGGAAAGAAAAACCCAGACAACATAATGATTCAGTTACAGTGATTACACTTGTAGTAAGCATTACTTTTCTGGAGAAATGGATGGATGGCCCACTTCCAGAATAAAAATAGACAGTTCTTATTCCGCATCCCCCACAACCTTCTTCCAATGTCTCTCGTGTTAAGTCATGTGATTTTTTTCATGTCCTTTTAAAGAACAGGTAGTGAAAGAAGTACTGAGGCTCTTTCATTTGTGTTTGGGGCTATCAATCCCATGATATGACCCATGTCAGGGCGTAACTTCTGACTTCTAGGCCAGCTGGATTGGGATGCTGTTCATGTCATTGTCAATCAAGGCAGGCACTGCCTAGAGGTGGACTGGTCATGTCCTCAAGGTGTATCAGTTGTCCTCAAGGCCTGGCTCAGTACCTATCCCCTATGCCCTTGCATTTACTCACCCACAAATCTGTCTAGTGTGCCCTGCTTCATACATAGCATATGATCACATGGAGAGGCTTCAAATTAGGAAACCATGGGTGAAACATGTTGTCAGCCTTGTTTGAGACAATGTGCTGTCTTCTGAGTCTAGAAACTGCTTGCCATTTCTGCTGTCCCTGCCTCTGCTGTTTGTGCTTGAGAAGGCATAGCAGCAGTGCTATGCAAGTGTGCACTGTGTGCATAGATGTCACCATCCTGGGGGATTTTGGTGCTTCAGAATATAAGAGGAAATTGTTGCCAAAGGTTTGAGCCAATATTGCAGGTCCGTGCTATTAGCCAGGGATGTGGTCAGGGCTAGGACTTTGAGTAGTCATCCCTTTGTTGAGAGGAGTACAGAGATGACCATGTGTTAGTGTGGCCATTTTGTCTTCTGAGATGACCAGTAGCAGATCCAGAACTTGAGGATGACAGAGTAACATCTGAGGTCCTCTGCTGTTACCACCAGCCACTTGAGCCTGAAAATCCACCAGTAGGTGGACAGCCAGTTTGGGGTAAGGAAGTCTGCCGCAGTTATCATCATGTAGAGGTCTCCAAAGCCTTTGTGGTGATTGTATATCTATATGTGACCTGCATAGACAGCATCTCACAGGTCATGAAGGCCTTCAGTCTTTGTGGATTGTACAACTGCAGGGTAAGGAAGATGACTGATGAGATTCACAATATTGTATGATGCTTTCATCCCTCACCATGGCTTCCGTACTTGTAACAGGCACAAGGGCCACCACCCTGTAATTCTGAGGCCTTTGCAGTGGAAAATTCATGAATACAGTACCACATTATGCTGTGTGCATGGGTCCTTGATTTTCTACCAGAATCAGGCCCTTTCCCAAAGTGATACTAGTTTGTGTTGATTCAGTAGGTGTCATGGCTGACACTGTGAGCCATAAGTCTGTCTGTAAGGAGCAGATCCCATAGCAAATTGTCTTCTCAACCCTTCTGAGCTTCCTCTCGGAAGGAAATAGTGTTTTGTGCTCAGCTCCAATCTGGGTACAGAGTAAGAGTTTGCAGTGAGGATGATTGGGATCCTGTAGTTGAACAGGGACTGAGCCGCATTGACAGTGCAGACACAGACACATCCCAAGATTTGGGAAAACACCAAACTGGACTGTTTAGCCATACCTCTAATTGTCACTTGCGTCTACTTTCCTAAAGGTGTAGATCCATCCAGATCTATCTGTGATTCTAATTTCAGTCTCTAAGCCCATTCTTCAGGAGAATTTACCTCCTTGGATGATGAGAAGATTAAAGCTTTGTTAAAATGCTAGGACAGCATTTTGCTGGGATTCTGAGACACTTTGTTTCTGTTATAGGTCTGATTTCTGACATGCATGTTAAAACTCAGTTCTCATATATCTGTCACAAACACTCGTCTACATTTGTGTGTGGGTTTTTTCCAGCCATACCTCCTGTCTGTTTATTTAGATCTATATATATGTAAAATACTATTAAGTGCAAGTAGTAGTCCACAGATATAAATGAAAACACTCTGAGAGAGGCAATATGCAACTATCGAACCTGTTGTTTTTCTCCTAAATTCTCTCTTCATTCCCTCTTGGAGTTGGAACTTCTGTTAATGTAATGATAACCAAAAAGAATCAGAAAAGAAGTAGTGGTAGTACTTCATGAAATAGTTTATCTTCTAAAACTACAGAAAACTAATCAGTAGCATTAAAAATTATTACTGACTGCAAGTGTAAGAAATAATAATGTAATATAATGGAAGAAGCTTGTTTTTGTAAATGTTATCTGATTTTTGGGAGCTTCATTTAAGACCACTCACTTTGAAGACACTAAAGTCAGACACCCTTTCTGAAAAGGTGAGTATTGAATGACACAAGGATATACAAAATTAAATCTAAATACGAATTTATGCAGGGACACTCAGTTTGAATGTGATCCTCAGTACTGAATTTGAATTACTGTTCTGCTTTATTATCTAGATTTCATTTAATGCAGACAAGGAAAACATTTGGATTAAAATGTGTGCTCCTATTTTATGCTTTTAGAGCATGACAAAGAGGTTTTGAAAGATGGTTTATATAAGAACTAATTTTTTGTTTCAGAATAGACATTCTCTTTTCTCAGAGGATTCATTTTATAGAGCAGATTTAGAACACATCACACATTCCTTTCTGATTTTGGTCAATAAAGTTATCATGTAATTATCATCAACTAGTATTTAATAATTAATTCCTACCTCTAGGGCTGTCTGTGGACAAAGTATGATATCTCATCTGAAAGCAGTGGCTGAATTTGTCAGTGAGGTATGGGGGCAGATAATCAGTGTCATCATGAATAATAGAGCTTTCATAATTTTCACTGCATTTAGAAACCATTTCTATACTTGTAACATGGCCAAAGTGCCTGCAGCTCAGGACTTCATCGTACTTTTTGCATAGTCTCTGAAATTCATAGTAAAAATCTGGCTTTACACAGAGTCTTTAAAACAGAAGTAGCGCAGCTGTGGCAGAACTGACCTCGGACACTATCAAATGAGGCCAGCAGTTTCTGCATCTGCAGTCATCTGAGGGGTGAACTAGGGTGCAGGTAATTGCATGTCAGCAGAGGCATCCTGCAATGGTCAGAGCAATCTCACTGCCACACCATGCTGGCACTCAGTTGGAAATTTCCAGGTAACAGCATAGTGCACAGCAACTGCACAGCAGAGGAGGATAAAACCATTTTCAAAGGTTTCATTTTCTACATGGATATCTCCAGCAGTGAGTCTAACCTAGGCTTTTGCCCACAGCTGCATACTTTGGTGTTGGGGTGCAGTTCCTTCGGGAAGCTGAGCAAGGATGCAGGGGGTACCATGTGAAGCTAATGCTGTCTAGGCCTGACTGTCACACTCCCTGCTGTCACAGGCTCTTCTAGGGAGAAGAGCTTGGTTCTAGCTGTACTACTTTCCCATAGCTTACTGCAAGGGTTTTTTTGGTAAAGCATACTGAAGGGAAATGCACTGCACATGGAAACACGGCCTCCACTGACCAGTATGGCCAAAATGGCCTGCATTTTATTTTATGACAATTAACTTTTGTATAACTGAAGATTTATCTAGGTGAGCAGGCTGCTCAAAGGCATGGCAGAAGAATGTGGGGCATATCAGGGACCCCAGTTTGAAGGGGAGATGGCAGTAGGAGGAGAGCAGAAATACAAGAGGTGTCATGCACAGATACTGGGGATTTTACTGTTAAACTTAAGGGGTACCTTCTTGTGTCCTCTTTTGCCTGACCTCTGAACTTTACCCTCCGCAAATAAACCTCCTGGTCCTGTGGGAATCTCACAGATGCTGGAGAGGGAAGAAAGCAAAGGGGAGACTAAGTTGATATATTGTTTCTGGTGCCAAGGAGGAAATGACGAGCTTGTTCAGATCTCAGGAAAAGGGAACATTTAGAGAGGGAGAAACAGGGCTTTCATGCCTTGTGTGGGTATGGACCTTCTACTCTGTGAGTGCCTGGGCCTGCCTGTGGGCAATGGGTAAGACAGCTCAATTTATGCTTATGCCAGCCCAAGACTTGTATGCCAAGACTTGTGTTGAAGCTGCCCCTCATATGTGTGCAGATGGCATAAAATATCTGTCCTTTGTCATACACTCCTGGATGCTATTAATAGTGAAACTGGATGACCCATGGGCAGTCATCACCCTTACAGAGAGTGGTCATAGCGCAGTAGACTTCACTGACCCTCCTATCCAAGGTCCAGCGTATCTCAGAGCTCCATCCTGTGTGGTTCATTCGGCCACCTGAATGAACCTTTCACCTTGACCATGCAGGAGTTTTGGACCTTGTTACAGAGCAGCTGTGGTCCTCGATTGTTTGAAACAGCTATGTGATTCAGGGTAGTAGATAGCATTTGGTGTCCCCTATGATGTGAACTGGAATCCTGGAGGCCAATGTATCCTGCAGAAAGAAGACATTGATCTGTTTCCTTCAGCAGACTCTGAGATGTAGACAAAATGGGTGCCACAAAATCAGTAGGGCAGCTAGTCATGATGTCCACCATTCCCCTGGGGTGTAACACAGTCACTCTTCTGATGGTTACAAGATCAATGTGAGGGCCATGTGAATCCTGTCAGTTGTAGTTCCACAGCTGGAAAATTCAAGCTGAGTGAAGGTCCACATGACATTGAGGGATACAGTCACTGAGGACTGTACAAGAGCAAAGTATCTGCAGGGAGGCACAGCAGACCTCAGCCATTCCATATTTCTGGTAGACTTATCTACCACAGACTGGTTGTCCAAGTTGAGATTACATGCGTCAAAAGAGAAATGGCAATTTTCAGATCGGTGTGGCTGTAGAAGGCATTATGCTGGTGCTGGAGGGAAGGTATAAGCCCTCAAAGTAGAGGGCTTGGAATTCTAAAATTCCAACTCCACTGCTGGTCACCCCATGTCTATGGGACAAAGCAGTGCCTTCAGTGGGTTTAACCTCCCGCACTCAAAACCTCTTTGTGGCAGGAAGGACCCTTGCTTGGACTATGGTCATGCCTCAAGCCACTGTGAGAGGGTGAAAGTATTGGTAAAGGTCCTGACGAGCATCTGCTCGGTTTCCTGTCAGTCTAGGGCAATTCACAGACCAGTGCACACCATGTGTCCTAGCTCACTCCATAACAAAGGCAAGGATCAGATTATCTGTCAAGACTGCATGCTCCGTATTTCCATGTGTGGCAGAAGTGATCTTTATGGGAGAGAAAGATTTGTAAGCCTAGTCCATGTTTGATCTATCTTCTGCAAACTGTGATTACTTCCACCACATTTAAGTGAAAACACTTTAAAGTTTTATTGTTTAGATATTCTTAAAAATGAAAACAATATGAAACACAATAATCATTAATATGCATTTCCAGACAGAGTCTGCACCTTCCTTTGTATCTGAAGAGTGCCTGTCACATGGTAAATTCTAATTATAGCCACAAACAATGAGAGCCACAACAATAATAATGGCAAAATTCAAAGGAGGAAAATTGAGGAATGACAGAAAGCACTAGTAACTTGCTAGTTTCTCCATATATCTGTGGTTTGAATTTGTATTTTGATTACTTTCTATCCTTGAAATTGAAATAATGATGTTTTATGGGCCACGTTTATAGTTAGTTTTCCTTTAAGAATATTTAATAATGTATGTTATTGACCTAATTGGCAATGATGGCTACTTTGGAGCCATGAAGGTGCAGTTTGCCAAACCTTGTCATTCATGATTACATATTACAGCAGTGGAGACTTCAAACATTTAAATATTGGTTTGTTTGTTTATCTTCATATTGATCAAAGGAAAGTCCATTGATCGCTTTTTGTAAAAGAACAAAGGACTCTAGAACTATTTTTCACCAAGTCCTAGGTAAAGAAGATCAGGACTTACAAATAATGTTCGGAGCTTTTCTTATCTTTGTTTGAAACAAATTCTGTAGAAATAATCTGTGGAAGGACATAAACTACAAAACACATACCATTTCTTCTAACTCTTTTTTTGTGCAACTTATGGAGATATCCTAACAGGAAACATGTACTTTATCAGCTCATTTACTGGACTGCTTTTCAGTCCAGTATGAGCATATGTGAATAGTATGGCTATAGCTGCCTATAAAATTATTCTCGAAAGTAAAGAGAAATACTTCTGAATTGACCCTAGCCTCTTAAGGAAAACAGAGACAGGCCATGATACCCACTAAGTATTTAAAAACAGCCAATAAATTAACAGAAACCAAAGAAACTCTCAAAGCTATTAGTTAAATGTTAATCTATACCATATTTTATAAGTACATGGGATCTAAGGGCTAGAAAGAGCCATTAGATCATATAGCTTTATTTCCTGAGCTCAGTGATTAGTGTCTGATGAAAGTGTATCTTCCAGGCAGACTTCCAGGCAATGCTTTGGGTATATTAAGTAGTGGAGAATCCACCACTTCCCTTGGTAGTTAGTGTCGCCGTAAAAGCATGTACCTTAGTACTAACATGAATTTGTCTGTCTTCTTCAGCTTCTGGCCATTGATTCTCTTTATGCTTTCTTTACTAGATGAGAAGGCACTTCAGTGCACAGTACTTTTTCTCTGGAAGGGTACTTATACAACTGTAATTAAGTCACCTTGATCTTTTTTTTTCTTTTCTTCTGATTAGCTAAACAGCTTGTTTCCTTTAATGTCTCACTACATGGCAATTTCTATAGCACGTGGATCATTTCTATGGCTACTTTCTGTACCCTCTCCGTTTTTTCAACATCGTTTCAAAAGGAAGGACATGAAAACAGTTTGCAGTGATTCAGCGCCACTTTGGTGAAGCTGTTTACAGAAGCAAAGTAGACTCCTGGCTCCTTTAGGTGTCCCCTGTGGGCACACTCCACCTCACACCCTCCCCACCCCCCCCCATTTATATGCTGTTTACCATTGCACTTTACTGGTAGTTCAAGTTCGGTTGCTTCTCAACCCAGACCCCAAGATACTTCTCAGAATTGTTCCTCAGTAGAATATGATGCCTCATTCTGGAGGTTTAACTTCCATGTCTTACTCCTAACAACAGTACATACAGCTTTGCGTTGTGCCACTTTAAAGGAAATTTGGGTTAAGTAACCAAGTGGTTATTGATAGAATTCTATAGGATTGTACATGAAATGCTGATTCCTGAAGAACTTCCCAGAACAGCCCTCATGTAAAATCTGTTCCTCATTGAAACTACCTCTTGAGAGATACCACTTATACTGTCCCATTTGTAATATGTCTTATTTGCTATGTTGTGTAGTGTAACAGTAGGATAATGCTAACTATTTTGTGTCTACATTGTCTTCAAACTTTATTTAAAAAAGCTTCTTTTTTTCAAGATGATACTTGTTGAATATGAGGAAGGGAAAGGGAGGCCACAGCCTGAGGAGACTTCTTCAGTGGTGCACCTTGAGGACAAACAAGACTTATCATGCTCTTCCGGCTGTCTGGCATGCGTGTGCATTCGTAACATAGCTATTCCAATGCAATCAGTTTCAAAACTAGTGGTGACAAATGCACTGTCACACAATTAAGATACGTCAGCTCCTTTCTTTCAGTCAGCATGCAGCAATGTGCTGAGTGGTTCCATGCTCAGTCCCAAGATATGACTGCCCCTGCATCTTTTTAAACATTTTAAAAAAAAAAGAAGTTCATGTGAAATCTCCATTCAAACCTATTTGGAGGTAAAAGCTGTTAATGTTTTATTGAGAAGAAAAACTGCAACAAAACCCACCAAACCCAGAGCATTTTAACATCTGTTTTACAAAGTGGCATACCTTAAAACAAAAGACTTGCCTACCTCGCTGCATATCCAGAGGTAAATGTTCTATTTTAACCAGTGAATTCAACATTTGAGGTACAGAGGACTTCTTTCTAAGGCATATTTAAGGCTGAAAGTACTCTATCCTCTAAAAGCTCAAATTTCAATGAGCAGTGGAGGTTGTCCAAGACCACCATTCAAGACAGCAATAAGAAAAGAAATAGACTGTTAAGAAAATGGTGTCACTTGTTATATTCAATACTAAAGTAGTTTCTCTAAGAAAAAAAAGATCTCTCTCACACCCCTTCCTCCACGAAATTAAAAAAAAAAAGGTAGAAACAATCCTGCTTAAGACTAAGAAATTGGTCTGGAAAACAATGTGTATTGAAGAGAGGAAATCCTTGTCTATCAAGTAGGTGAGCTGGATAATGTAACATTTACATGTTGAGGGTCAAATTCTCTTTATTTTTGCAACAATGTGAATCAGTAATAAACCCCATGAGGTCAGTAGACTAACTCGAGGTGCATATATGTATAATGGAGAGTGGAATTTTGATTCAACCATGGCTGGATTAAAGTAAATATTATTCTCCTGACAGATTTGCCAGCATGATAAAATAACAAAATTAATAAATAATAAATCTCAGACAATATTCTCTTTAAGGTAAAAATGAGAAGAAGGAGTGAAACAGTGTGTGAAAATAACTGGCTCATTCATCTTAGGTTGATCTATAAGCTGTGGCATTTACTGCTCTCTACCACACTGTGCATTCTTAAAGACAAAAGTAAGTAGTCAAATACATTGCAACTCTTTTTTTTTTTTCTTTCCAGATTTGTTTGGGTTTTTTCCCCTGCTCAGAAAGACATGAGAGTAGAAATGTTTTGTCCGCATTATGATACAGATGCCTTTCACATGACAAGAAAAGGAAATTTTCCTGATCATCCATTTTTTGATTTCTGAGCCATTTCCCATCCTACTAAATTGCTTAATACTCCCTGTAGCTGGACCTGTGACCTGGAATCTTTATGCAAGATTAATGGGAAAGCAAATGGGAATTAGTATCTGGGCGGGTTGCTGCACAGCTCTTGCTTTTATCTAGCACTCCACCTGTTTTTTTTTACAATTATGCTTTCATTAGTTTCTGAAGCCAGCGATCCTAAAAGACCTTCCCATTTCTTCTCTTTATCTTCCCTCCCCCTCGTCCTCAATTCTTTCCATCTCCTATCCCAAAATTATCAAACTCACTCTGCTTGTAACTGACATGCTGACAGGAAATTATTACACGTCATTACACTTCTTAAAACACAATTTACCCAGCCTTTGCAAATTATTCTTCAGCAAGTGTGAGGGCGTAATGGAAACTGTCTATTCCACTTACAGTTGTCACTCATGCTTTCTTCTGTACAATGAACGATTTATGTTTTCTCTCTCTCCAAAAAAGGGCTGTGCTTGAAATATGTAAAAGCAACTTAGCATGGAATAGGAAAATAAACCTCCTGTTCAAGTTCCCTTACTCTGCCTTATTACAGAGCGGGGATCCATTTCTATCATAACCTCGTTAGTCCTCATGCAAGCACAGTACCGGCTGATGTTTATTTAGCAGGAGCAGACCTCCTTCTGACTTCTGGCCTGCCAATTGCACTTGACACTGCTGTGAAAGAAAAGCGATCTTGTGTGACTGTAGTACCCAAAACTGATAATCCACAATCATAATGGTCCTATCCCTTGCCTGACACTTTTATTCTTCTTCACAGATAACTATTGCAAAAGGGTGTCTGCAGTATCTTTTTTCCCCCCTGTTGCTGCATCTTGTTTTTGTTTTGCACTTCTTTGTCTTTTGCTTTTGTCTTATATACATTCAAACTACCAAATCTTAAAGTGAATGGGTTTTGTTTATTTAAAGGACTTAGAAACAAAAAAAAAATTGTGACGCACTCTCCCCCTCAACTTGATCGTATTGATTAGCTTTCAGGCATTCCTCTGTCAGGCTCATTCTGCCTCAATGGGAGAAGGATGATGAATTGTCTGACTACTAGAGGCGGGGAGAAAGAAATGCTAAGCCTGGGTCTGGGAATTGGCTAAGTACTTCTGTGGAGCCTCAGCCCTCTCAATTGCTCTCAGCAACTTGGCCTCCTTGATTTATAAACTGGAGTAGTGATTAATGATCTTTTAAGTGGACAAGGCAGGCCAAATCTGCACAAATTGGGGCACTCAAACATGACTACTACTTGTAGGAGAAGAATAACAGCCTTTACATAAAAGTAATTGAGACCGCTTCAGAGGATTTGGTAGCCTGCTTTAGCAGAAATAAATCAGCCACGCAGGCCATCTAGTTTTGAAATCAGTCCTCCTCAGGTCAGGACATGGAGTTGAGAATGTGGTGGGTTAGCAGATGTACTTCAGGTCAGAAACAAGGCAGATTGAGCAGCCCCTGTGCTCAGAGAGGAAAGAGCATCCCACCTGGGCATCCCGCTGCAGCTTCTCAGCGTCAGCGCTGAGCTTGATCCTACCTTTTTGTGTCCCTCTGTGTTGGACAAATGGGGCCTGCCCTGCGGGTTAGAGGCTTGATTCCCCTCCCTTTCATACTTGTCCCATACCTGTCTCATTACAACCTTCACCTGGGCTGCCTGTGACTAACTGCCTGTCAACGTGTACTTCCTCAATGGCTTGTGGCTGTATCTGCTGCGCTTCAGGGCCAAATCTGGCTTCCTACTTCCTAGAGGGTGATGAGCTCAAAATGTTTTAACCAAGGCTCAAAAGCTGGGAGCCTTGGCTCCACCTGGATGCCCAATGGTGATTAATTTAAACAGATAGAAACACTGACAGTAAGTGCTCAGTGCGCAGCAGCTTGTGTGAGCCATCCCTTTCCTCCAAAATTTGGCTCCTCAGGCAAGTACTTAGTTTGCCCATCCTTAGGGCCAGCCCTGCAGACAAATGATCTCCCTTGAAGGGACTAGTGAATTTGAAAGCCACTGTAGTATCTGCAGCCCAAGACAAAAGTCTTTTCATACCATGCTTGCAAGATGGAGAACAGAAATCATGGGCCATAATGAATATTTATTAAGGAAATTATAACTGGAATCAGGAAAGCTGACAAGCAGTAAATAAAGGGGGTGGCTAGAGCAATTGAGCAGCGTGCAGCAGCAGGATCAAGAACAGAAAGGTAACTTGTGGTCAGAAAGGAGCACACGCTTTTGCCCGGAGGGAGATTCCAAAATGGTTTCAATCTGGTGTCCCCTCCGGGGAAAACTCCCCTCTATCTGAGAGGGGGGAATCACAAGCTTATTTTCTGAAACTGAGTTACAACAAACAGAGCCGTTTGCTGCGAGGTCGGTAATACCTTTTCCACTAGCCTTCTCCAAGCAGAGGAGTTGCAACTAAAGTAATGAATTATCCCCAGACTCGGGCTATCTATGGATAATAAACATCATTAGTCTGTTTCCATGAGTGCTGTGGCTGTGGGCTTCTATAAAACCTAACCCCAAATTGTGGTTTCTCACGAGAAGACTGGAGAGGTTAAAAAACACAACACTACAACGTCCTCTCTCGAGAAACTTTCCTGTCTGTCTTGCCATTACTAAAATGTTGCTTTTAATAGAAGGGGTGTGGGAATGACAAGACTCACAGCTCTGCACCCTGTTCTATCCTTGAAGGTGACTTCCCTGCTTTGCTGTATTTTGGTTTGTTCCTGTAAAAACTGTATAGAACAATATCCAACTCACAGAGGTATTGTGAAAACCAGTTTTAAATATCTGGAGACCATCAGATGCAAGATCACAGGATTATATACAAAAATATACATATGCACATATATATACACACACACACGCATATTCTCAGGTACTGCAAGTATCTCCTCTGACGTACTTGAACTTGTTCTTCTGACAGCCACTGCTTTGAGGCTAGCAGCATAGGCATTATTTTTAATGTCAGCTTTTAAAAAAAATTGAATTATTATTACTGTTACTATTATTATTTTAAAACTGTAAGGGGAGAATGGGATGTGAAAGATAATTCAGTGCAGAGATCTTGTGCACTGGAAACTCCTATGTCTCATTGGTCCTTTCTGTGATGCCTATTCTGCTATAAATGAAAATAGCAGTTTCTGATGGAGAGAATAAAAATTATTAGAGATGCATTCAAGGTTGGTTTTGTTCTGTAGCCTTCACATCAATTTATTCTGGTTTAGGTTTTTTTGTTTGGTTTTCTTTTTTTTTTTAATGTGGAAAACGTCTTGAGGAGGTTTCTGCTAATAATATCCTGCTAATATTTTGTATCCTGTGGCACACCCAACCCTGTGCACCAAGCAGATAAAATGTTTTGAATTGTACTTATTCATCTGTTCAGGTTCTTTTTACTCTTGAAATTATCCTATTTTCATATAACCAGCCAGTTTCAAAGTTTATTTGTAAAAAAACAATAGCCAACTCATATGCAATTCTCATATGCAATCGGTAGCAAAGGTTTGTGTAAAATCCTAATACAGATGTCCTGTTCCAGTGCATTGAGCTAGAACTTAAAATAAAACTAGAACATACATCTGTGTGTGTTGGGGTATATGTTGGTGTGGAGCTTGAAGACAATTGTTCTGTCAGTCATTGACTAATTGCTCCATGTGGGGGTCATATCTGCCAGAAGAAAAGAAACTTCCGTAATAACCACAAGTTTCAGGACTTGATTGAAGCTTAGTTTACGGCAGTAGTAACTTCTATATGCAAAGGAATTATTTCGCTCTTCCATGCCTGAAAAGCTCAGCTGTATTCTCCCCAGAGATCAAAAATCTTGCAACTAGAAGCAAGTTAGTTTTAGCCCATATCAGAATGGGACGTTGATGTGAAACTAAAACTTCAATGACAACCAAAGCAGACCAGCCTTCATCAGTGATGCTTTGTCTTCCAGCCTGTTGCATAGCCTGTTATAAGGACTCTTCTGACTTGATACTGACTGGAGAAAAATCTCTTCCTGAGCTGAGAAGAGAATGGAGCACCCTATGGCAAGACTCTTGTACAAAGAAAAGGGATAACTCTGACCTCCAGATGGCTTACAGAAGTATTTTCTGACCTCTAATGCTGGCTGGGCACTGCTTATAGTACAGCTGTCATTGGAAAGTGAAGCCATATTACCTGCTCCTTCTCAGAAAAAAAAATAAAATAAAAAATCCACATTTTGTAACACTCCTGCCTTATTTTGACCAGTCATTTTTGACCCCATTCTCATTTTCTTAGAACCTGCTGCAGCGTGGAGACAGGACTCTCTCTGCTGCTGAAAGGAGATATGGAGCTGGCTGTCTTGAGTGTGTGGCTGCCTTGGGCCACCCGTGCAGCTCCTTGTGCTCGGCAGCCAAGGAAGGCTTAAGATGAGGCTAGTGGAGCCCTGCAAACTGAACTTCTTCTGCTTGGGCTGTGTCTGCAGAGGCAGGGTGCCACCAGTACAGTGCTACCCTGTCCTCTTCAGGCTTCTTCAGGCACAGCATTATGTGCAGAGTTGAATTTGCTGCAAAGCAGTTATGGCTGGTTTATGCCTAACTTGTTTTATGTTTAGCATCTGTCCAGAGTCATGAGAAGCAGGCACTGCACTGAGTGGGTCCATCTCTGGGGGGGGATTTGCTGTTCAGCTGCTGAGGAGTACGATGATGTTGTAGGTGTCTCCCTACAGTTTTCTTATGGAATTTATGAGGAAGGAGAAATTTTAGGCAGATTGTTTATTGGCATTACATATGTGGGTAATCATGGTCAATTCTTCCCTTAACAGCTGCTTGAGAAAGGCGGAAAGCAACATTTTTCTCCTACCGGAAATGTCAGTTTGACAAGCTTAAATAAAATTACAACGTATATGTGTGTGCCTGTGTGTTTGCATGCTGCATGTTTGTGTGTATGTAGGTGTGAAGACATATATTAAGGCTGGGAGATTGCTGTCGGTTGAATTTTTAGAGTTTATAAATAATGTTTTTCTTCATCAAACTCCAGACAGTGGGAGGTAACTCTGTTTTGAAACTCTTTATGGCAACATAATCATTGAGATGGAAGAGGATGGTTTCTTGGATATTGAAGACCTGTCTAGGTTCAATACGGACAAGTAGAAGATTGCCCCAGCCAGCAATAAGTGGTGGCTGAAAAAAAAGACAAAAAACCCCAAGCAGAACCAAAAAAACCCAACCCAAAATGAAACAAAACAAAAGCCCAAAGTGTTTCAGAGAGGATAAAATATTGAATGATATTTGGGTATGTCTGCATTATATTCACAAGATGTGAATAATATAAAGAATAACATAAAAAGCTGTTAAAATAATATTTTCAGTCAAGGTGTGAGCCTTATTTAGTTCTGTCCAAATTCAGTTGTAATCTAATTAGAAGGACTCCAATCCCAATATTTAACAAATGGATAAGAAGATAAAAATGTTACCGCAAACAATGTAGACCAGACATTATGAAGAGAAGAAGGCTGGTAAAGGAAATTAAAGACTGCTGTGAAACATCCTAAATGTCCCAAACTAATGTCTGTAAATCGAAATAAGGTACATATTTTTTACTGTTGATAAAAGCTGTCAAAGGAAATAGCAGACAACCCTTCTCTGCCTTTCCAGAAGCTATGCATTAACTAAATCAACTTGTTAGGTTAATACAGGGGATAAAATGCAATAGCTTTTCGTACAAAGGAACACAAATCATTCTGTGTTCACTGACCGTCTGTGCTGAGACCACAGGACTGAATGTTAGCCATTTGGCCCTGAAGTCTGTGCACTTCTGAAGGCTCACTGGAGGGCTTCTGGAGGAGTGCTGCTGGGAGACAATCATGCATCAATGAACTCTGTCATTGATTGTCATGGTATTCCTGCTAAATGCCACTCCCAAAGCAGCTATAGGTTTGATTTCCACCTGTAGTGCCATAGAGTTTGTTACTGTTTTCATGCATTTTATCCAAGTGGTTTGAATTCAGTCAAGGGTCTCTATTAAAACAGCCACTCTGCCATTCTTTTAAATTCTAATCCATCCCTAAACTCTTTTCTACGGTAAATATTTCAGCATTCACCTGGGAGTTAAAATAAATATGTCTGTAAATGTTGACCTGTTCATTCAAATTCTTGAGTTTCATGCCAAAATCTAACTTCCTGTGTTGCAGTCTAATTCCAGAAATGGTATAAGCAGAGTACAGTACAAACTGATTTTTTTTCATATAACCAATTCCCACTATCGGCCATTTGCAAGCTGTCCTGTCTCCTTTCTCTTTCTTTCACAGCATTTTCAGTCTTTATAAATACAGGGCCACTACTATGTCTTGAAAAGCGAGTCAGCACATACAAGAACAATAACGGTATTTTATGGCACAAAATCCAACTGTTTGATACAACTGGCTTCTAGTTTTTTGCAACCATTTATTAAGAATCCACATCTGCCCACAGACAGAATATGCTTAGAAGAACTGCTACACTGTCATGGCAAAAGTTTATTTTGCTATGGGTTGTTTCATCTCCAACCAGTTGCAATATTGATTTCTCTCAGTGGATTAATTATCAGTGGCAGTTTCAGTCTTCCTTGCAATGGGCGGAAGGAAAAATGATGTTTTTATTTCAAGGAGGTCTATTGACAATTGTGCCTGGGCTTCCCTTGGGTCCTAAAGTCAATGAAGTTAGAAGACCCATGTCATGAAAGTACTGTGCACGAAATTATTAATTTTATCTGTAGAGGTAATATCATGTGCATGCCATGATGACCGTTTAATTTGAAAAAAAAAAAGTTGGCTTCATATGGTTTTCATATGATATTATAATTGTAAAAGCAACACTGAAATTGGACAAATATCAAATGATAGCATAATATACAAAAAGTAACAGGAATTATTCATACTAGCAACAAACCTATCAAAATGTTTAGTTTGAATAGAGAGGCCGTGTTCTTCAGTAACTGAACATTTCCAGTTAAAAGCACTATGCAGAGTTTGGAAGGAAGATCCAAGCTTGTGTTGTTGCCAAAAAGCTCTGTGCATATGTGTATAAAACGTTAGGGATCTGTAAAAACCAAAGCCATAATGGATTAAATTTTGGATTTTATTGCTTTCTTTTCTGCCAAAACCCCAAAATATACATATAAAATACACATCAGTATACCTACCTGTTGCTAAAATATGTATCATTCTCTATATATGTGTATGTATATAATGTTCTACACATAACTGTTCTAGCTTTGATGGTATTGTCACAATGCACGGATTATGTATGGGCTATGTACTCATTATTAATAAAGAAAATATTATTGCTATTAAATTATTAATTAAAGTGGTTTTTTTCCTTCAAATCTTAATTCAGTTACTACGTAAACCAGATGTGAAAAGACTGCAAAGAAAAAATTAGAGAGAATATGGGTAAGAATACTGGTATTCTTTTTATTGCATTGTTCTGTCTTCAAATATGCTTTCAGCTGCTCTACAAATTTCCACTGCAGCATACAAGATTGATGATGCAAATTTCCACAAAATAAGGTAAGATTATATAGTTGGGATACATGATCCAAAATGTTGCAAAGAAAATAATATAGCCTGGATTCAATATCTGATTCTTTTAAACTGGAGACCACTTATTTTACTGAGATTATGTTGTAGCTGTGTAGGCTGATGGGTTTGCATATCTGCAACATACTACATCAGTTTTGTAACTTTCAGGACGTAGGCTGATTTTGTAGGAGTGCAACTGAGAAAGATATATTTGCTCACAGAAGACCTAATTTGATAAAGAATCAAGCATGAACACAAAACTCAGTGATAACATCCACAGCAACACTGTTGAATTTACTCTGTAAATTTGAAAAGCTTGCAAAATGTTTCCCTCAGCTGTTTGGCCTCTCAGTCTTCTGCAGAGGTAAACAAAGAAGGAAAACATTATTTAAATATCTTCCTTATCTCCAGCACTTTACAAGATGATTATTTCTCTAATCACCACAGCCCAAGACACCACAAAAGCCCGGGAAGACATCTCCTGAGGCTGAAAAATAAAATATCTTTTAAATAGAATGGGAAATGGACTGGTAGGCAGGTAGTGACACTGACTTCTCTGGATTTTTAATAAATTGACCTTATTCTGTGTCCTCCTGTCCCTTTTCCAATGAAAGACTCTGGATTCATTAACTAGAGCTCAGCTATACCATAGTTACAACGTTGTTAGATTGCAAGTCTCATTTTTGCCGTATAGCGTGGTCACTAATTCCCAACAGCTGTGTAAGTACTCATATAGTTTTACTTATGTTCAACACAAACATAATGAGGTAATTTGTTGAGAATTGGGCTATAGCGGAAGCTCCAAGCAGATGGGATTTTTTTTTAACTAGATGTGAAATATTCTTACGCTTCAGAGGAAACCATTTCTTGTTCTCTAACCAGATGCAGTGAATATTTGGAGAAGTAGTAGAACACCAGCTAAGAAGGGAGCTTCACTTCTAGCAATGTTTTGCGTAAGGGAGCTAATGACCTTGTTTCCTCATCATCTCAAATCCAATGGAAAAAATTGGTTGTTGAAAACTAATACAAATAGAAAGTGTCTGCAGTTTTTAGCTGCCTTCTTGGGACATGTGATTCTTGAAAATATTCTTTGAGGACTATAAGTAACATTTCAACTGATCTAAAAATTGAAATATTTGGATAGTGGAAAGTACAAATTGATATTTTCTATGTGTATATGTCTTTTTACAATAAATTCAAGGACAAATACTATTAATTTAATAAACATATGTATTGCAAAAAAATATGGAAAGCCACATAAGAAAATTAACATCAGTATGTTGTAGCAAACAAAACAAAAAACAAAGAAACCACAATAAAGTTAAAAAAATGAGTGAAGCAGATGTGCTTTTTCATGCTTGACCATGTCAGGACCACAGCAGCGCTGAGATTGGCTTAAGCCATCACAGATGAAACACATCAGGAATTCCTCAAAAACCTGTAGTGTGCATGCTCATTTAGATAGTAACATTCAGCATCCTGTTCCTTCCCTTGCAATTAAAATACCTGATTTGGAAATTAATCACATATATTTACCACAAAAGTGGTTCAAAAAGAGGCTTCTTTGGAGTCCTAAACACAATCCACATGGCCACATGTGCTTGCTTGCTGTGCTGGCTGGAGAACAAAACTGTAGAGTTCCGGCATTGTCACTTCTCTCTATTTCGGGCATATCCTTTATCCTTGAAAGCCAGGATATAGATGCCTTCAGGAGCTTTTATTTCGTTATTTATAAACTTATTTTCAGATAAGGCTTGATAATTATTTTCAGATAAGGTTCCCAGAAGTCATGACTCACTGTTCATTCCTGAAGAAGCTATGTGGAGCTGCATAATTTTTAGACTTTTGTACTAGAATTACTCACTTTCATTTGTAGTGGCACACACATAAGTGTGCAAGATATAAAAACGTAATGTCACTCTCCAAAGTACCAACATAAAATGGGAGAAAGAAAACAAATTACACTTTTTCCTACTGAAGAGACAAGCAGGTTGACTACTGTCAACATAGTTTTATATAGACATAGAAGTTTGCTTGGAAATGAAGTATACGTTGGCTACACAAGGAAGCATAGGTAAGTGTACAAATTGCAAGACAGAAACATAACAAAGTAGTGGAAGGAAACTGAAAAGCATGCATTAAAACAAACTCAGCCTAGTACCTAAACCTCTGATCCTAGGATTTTGTGACAAATTCTTGTGTCAAAACCAATAAAACTATTACAATTTTAATATGATTATCCAAGATTAAAAAAGACAGAGAAAGGGAGATTTTTTGCCAGTTATATTCATGAGTTGAAATATATATATATCAGTGATTAGTCCAGAACTTGGGCTACACTGTAATTACAGTATAATTACACTGTAGTTATGCAGCTGTATCACAAAATTCAATACTTCGATACAAACTTCTGATACTTAAATGCCAAAAAAGAGGCAGTACAAAAAGTCTACTATTGGTTAAAAAACTTGGAAACAAAGGTACATGCGAACACACATGCTATATAAATACATAAACATATCTTTTAAAGTTGCAATGCTTTAAAAGCAAAGCATCTAGAGGTTTCTCAGTATTCCATTAAGAAGAGATGGAATAAAGGACATGTACCAACATTTTTTTAACATCTACACTCCCTCTACAGATAATACTGAGGGGCAGACACACTGAAATTGTGTGATAAATCTTAGATGTTGATGGGTGCACATGGATCATGATGGAAACTCTTTCTCTCTCCCCTCCTCTCTCCTTCCTTTCCCTTCCTTTGCCTACCTTTCCGTTTCCCTATCCCTTCCTCTCTCTTCTCCTTCCCCTCTCTTCCCCTTCCCCTATCTCTTCCCCTTCCCCTATCTCTTCCCCTTCCCCTATCTCTTCCCCTTCCCCTATCCATTCCCTTCCCTTATCCCTTCCTCTTCATTTTCCCTTCCCTTCCCTTCTCTTCCCTTCCCTTCCCTTCCCTTCCCTTCCCTTCCCTTCCCTTCCCTTCCCTTCCCTTCCCTTCCCTTCCCTTCCCTTCCCTTCCCTTCCCTTCCCTTCCCTTCCCTTCCCTTCCCTTCCCTTCCCTTCCCTCAGCATTAGTCATGTTTGTTGAATTTAGCCAGTGAATTGGAATTTTTGCAAAGGGCCATATGATGCATCCTGACCCCACGTTGGCAAGATGAATTTCCCTCCCCTAAAGTTCCTGTATATAAAGACCAATTATGCAGATGAGGAGAATTTCACCCAAAATAAATTGCATGTTCCATCTGATTATGGGTAATAGATTATTCCAGACCTATACTGTCCTCAGGTGGAATTGAAGGATCCTTTAAACATCAAGGAGTATATTCATAACCATTATCCTCTTAACCCTTTGATGTGAAAAGATTGCTATAAAATTTACTAAATTCATCTAAAATGGCTTTTGAATCTCCAATCACTTTGTTCTCTGCATTAATAATACTAGGACTAATCCTGCATGACTTGTGAGATTTAAGATGAGTAGCTAATAGCTTTTGAATCAAGGGTGCCTTTCAAGGGTGCCTTTAAGCAGTATCTAAAACTGTGCGTGTGCAATTTGTCTTATCCAAATTGGTGCATATTCAGGAAGCTATGTAACCTATATACAAACTGCATTTTCATTCAAGATGTATGTAGACCATGATCTTCCTAACTCATATATGCAAATATAGTCTGAGGATTAGCAGTGGATTTTTACACAGAGAACAGAAAAGAACTACACGACTTCTTACAGCTACTTCTGAAAATTTAGCTCTATTTATCCAACTAGCAACTGTGGGGTGTTGATTCCTCTTAGTCTGATTTTGGATCCTAGGTATTTTTTGCTTTTCTCCCTGGTTCCAGGATTTCGTCACCATGGTGTTAGATTAAGGCTAACACACTGAGACTACTATTTTCCCCTTCTGTTCTCTACCACTCACCATTTGACCTTCAGGTAAAAAACAGAGTCAGAAACACTAGTCAGTGGGAGCAGCTGCAGACACAGACAAAGCCTGAGCCTTTCTGTATTCAGAGACTATTTACAATCTTGCCATTTTCTTGGCGCTCTACTTTGACTTTCTTCTTCCTTCATAGTCTCCGCATCCAATGTTTATTCTTACCTGGTTCTTTTGCCCTTCTTCTCCCCTGTTTTAATTCCCTCAAATTCAATATTTCTTCTTCTTCCTTTATTCTTTTCATGTATCGCCAGGTAACCTCCTAGTTCTTTCTTTGACCTCCCTCCTTCCATCCCCGAAAGATATAATGGAATATACATGCTATTTTCTGCTGCTTCTACTTTCTTGCCTATTTAGAGGATAAACTTCTCAGAACAAGGACTCTCTGCTACCCTTTATGCTTACTGTGCCTAGCATAAAAGGACCCCAAACAAAAGCTCACCCAGAAATCTTATGTATGAAATCTTGAAATGTTTTTTTTTTCAGGTTCATGTAATTTGAGCATTTTCATGTTCTATTGCAAATCACATAAAGACATTTTCATGAACAGAAACAAAACAATCTGCAGAAAATTTTGTTTCACCTATCAAAAGTAATAAAATCACAACCTATTCAAGACAACATAGTCTATGCGTGATCTTGGATAGCATTACAGGATATGAATCCTGTTTGTGAAAGTGTAATTTAGACATTTAAATGATTCAGCCTGTTTGCAAAATGGTTACTTCAGAAGTTGGTTAGGCTATCATCACCAATGACCTTCAAGCCCTATGTGTTGAGTTGGCCCTCTAAAAACACGGAATCAGGAATGGCATCAGCACCAGTCTGATGCATCCTCTTTCCTTTTCTCTGATAATGCAATGAACTGCCTAGTTTTGAGCAAAATGAAATGTCCTTTCCATCTCCATCCTCAGAGAAAATAAGATCATTCCAGACCAAAAATTATGAAAAGCAAGTATTGCCGTGGCTGTGAGCAGACCTCCCCTACACCTGGGAGGATAGTTTTCCCCATGATCTAAAGGTAAATGAAACTGATGCTTGACTACCCAGAAACAGAGACAAGAGCTGTAGGATCCAATGACACTGTAGTAGCTTTGTGTATTTCATTCTCCCTGGAGCTCAGTCTGAGTCATTTGCTTGTGCTTGGGGCAGGAGGTTGGACAAGAGGACTCCAGAGGTCCTGTCCAACCTAAATCATTGAATGATTCTTTGTTCAGGGTCAGGTCTTCAGAGACACTGTTACATACTGACTGTGTCTTACCTGCAAAACCAAGGTGCACTCCAAAGCCATGTCCTATCTCCATTTTGAGATGAAAGCTGGGGGCAGTCCACTTCCCTGTCTCCCTTCCCTTTCTCTTCTTCCTTCTCTCCTTCCCCCACAGCCTGTGAGAAGATAGATGTGTGGACAGCTGGAAAGGGTGCATGTGCTGGGCAGGTCTCTGGTGTGGATACTCAGGACACCAGGGTCTGATCTGGATGATCAGGAGACATGGGAGACTACCGCTCCTGCAGCTTGGTTATTATGGCCTTTGAGTGTGTGGCTGAACTCACATCTGCTGAGGGAGGAAGAGCTAAACTCATTTAAGGCATGGAAAATATGTAGTACCTGATAAGTGATCTTCAGAGTATGCTGAAGAGCAGAACAGGCAGTGATAGCTGTGGGACTCAGCCTGTGACGACTGTTAAGGAAGAAGCCATTTTCTGAGCCCTTTCTTAGGCCTATTTGAGACCAGCTGTGAACGTTTGAATACTGCATGATAGCAATTAAAATGTGCCACAAAGCAAAGCAGCAATCAACAAACTGCACCCTAAGAAAATCTTGAAGAGTAGAGTTTACAAGTTGTAAAAGAATAGATGATAAACCTACATTTTATTGAAAACACAGAATATATTCACAACTGGGAAATCCCGATGCTGGAAAATACATAGATACCCACAATATCATATCACAGCACGCAGCGTTTTAAGATCAATAGGATAGTTAATACAAATTTGTTTTATTGAGTGACTTTAACAAAAATCCCAGCATAATCAGACTGAAAGAAAGGTATGTTTACATGCCATCAGTCTTATGCAGTTGTTGATTTCCTGGGGAGGCCAATGTAGCTATGGCTGCAACATCAGTGCTGCTTCATGCACTGCATCTTCTTAGATACTCGGGTAGGGTTGCACACAGATATATCACCGCTGTTCACAAACCTCTTGCCAAGAAGTAGCTAAAATTTTTGTAAGGGAAACACAACCAATAAAACTGCATTTTGTGCATACCACCAGTCCTAGCTGTTCAGTGAAGTACTCTCTATCGAAGTAGTAGAACAATGATTTATACCATCTAAGAATATGGCACAGGAGCTGCGTTTAATAACATTTGTTGAGTTACCTTTGCTAGTAAAGTTGTACTACCCAGAAATAGCTTGTTAAAGCTAAACATGACAGTTCTCCATATTTTCCAGCAGACAAAGGGTTGTCAAATACCCTTTTCTTTAGAGAATCTTCTGGTACTTTAAATAACCTTCCACAGAAAAAAATTCTTTCCAAAGTTACCAACATACATCTGTCCCACAACCTGCTTACAGTTATGCACATCTACTAAATATAAATTTTTATTAAGCTACTATATTTTTTGCTCCTTAAAATAGATCTTTCACTAAAATAATTCCTCTTTCTGCATAACAAAAAAAACCCAGAATAATAAATAGTGCAGTTGACGATAGTGCACAGTATTCTGTGCTATTTTTTCTAACAAATCCTGATTTCTCATGAAAACAGTTATTAGCTTTTACTCTTCTGTACCTTTTCTTTGTCTCTGATTTACATGTCCCTTCATTTTATAACTGTTTGTGTCATGATCAGAGTATTTTCCATTACGGGTTTGCAATTGCTTGCCTGCGTTGGTGTTCAAATTCCCCAGGCGTACTATTTTCTGAAAGGAAGTAAGTAATGATACATCTTAATTAATGTTGATTTTATAAGATTTTAATTCTGCCTGATGGATACAAGCTAAAAATCAATCACTGTGTCTTAAGTTTCAAATCAATCCAAGGATATATGAAATGAAACATCACAAAAGACACTTATGTAGAAGATATAAACTGATGGGAAGCTGTTTGATTTATTTTACAACAGATAAGATCTGCATGATACAGCTTCCTGATGGTTTATGAGCCTATGAAATCTTTCTAATGAAGGTTATTCCTGAACTCATAAAATTTCATATTCCAGTCTGTACTCTATCATCACCCTATAATGCTAGATTTGGATTGATAAACTTAGTGATTATTAAAAAAATCCTTCTGTTGATCTAATGAAGAGATGCTCTTTGGATGGAAGATATAAAAATGGAACTAACTTCTGCCACAGCATATCCACAAGGGAGCAGCAAAACTGACCACTTGTTTCCTATTATCTTTCGACTTGAAACAGAGAGGGAAGACTTCACAGAGCCTTTTACATATCATTATTTCAGATTTTGCTTCTCAGGATACTGTGTTCTATAGGAGATACACACATAGGTATTTGAATTTCTGTCTTAACTGGAAATTAGTCTGTAACTTTTGTTGTTTGCCTAGTAAGCTAGGTTTGAATAAATAGTGACAATTCAGGATAGGAAATAAGATGCATAGATACATAAGGCAGCACTGCATTGATAAAAATTACTCTGAAAAAGACCAGCACCATTCACATGCTCAGTTATCTCTTTCAGCTGAGAGGCACTAACAACGTGCTGAGGGACAGGGATGCTCAGGCTACCCATCAGCTGTAGGTGATGTGTTCATTGACTCAGTGGAAACATCCCTTGGTAATGTCAGAGGACACTTGCCCTTTTATAGCTTACCTGGCCATGATCATTATAAATATTAGGTTTGGTTCTAAAGATACTATCCTCATTTTTAATATTCTTCATTTTCAAGATCAAATCAGAGTAATAGAGTTAGGCTTGTATTTCCACAGTAGGTCCCACTTAAAGAAAGCATTTCAGCATGTGCTTAAATTCAACCCTATTGAAAACAACACATATGCATGTTTTTAACATGAATATGAAAATGTCCCAAGAAGAATGATTTCCTGAGTGGGAGCTTTAATCTTTACCAAGTATTTGGCAGAGCTCAAAACAGTATAAACATGTGGCACTTTTATTTTACATCAAAAATTTGCATAATAAAGGATAAACTGACAAAAGAAGTGACTTAAAAAAAATGGATTAGACAAATAATTGAGATTTATCCTTAATGGGCAGAGGAGAGAAAGTATGCATGAAAGGCTGATGTTTTGGTTATTTTTTACCCTGTATTTCTATGAATCCATTCACATGCATTCATAAACTTTATTTGTCTTTCTATGAAGCAATTAGAAAGCTTTGAAAGTGGAAAAGAAAGTACTTTGTCAATTAACTATCATTTTCCATTTCCTTATTTATGATCCTGTGGCTACTAAGCATCAATAATTTCTGCTTTGCTACAATGTCACCAGGAAGATTGATTGTGCATGTCACCTCGATATGAGAAGATTTAAATAGAAAACATATACTTGCAACAGCACCAAATTCACTTTTGCAAAAAAGAGCAACTCAATCATATTTTTAAAAATACAAGTTTTAAGATGTATCACATCTCTGTTCAGATGAAAGCTCTGAATTTTCCTTCAGCATTTTTATTGACGTCGTTGTAATACTTGTAACCATGCAAACAGCAAGCACCATACTAAAAAACATATTATTATTGTTAAAAATCAAGCACTCAGAAAATAGGAAGTGCCAAGATCAAGGTTGCATAGATAAATTTAAATCATCTGCCTGTGCATATAAATTATGATACAGTTAATTAGATGATCACTATAAGATTACATGAATACAATAGGCCTTTGCTTAATTCAGTAGATCAAGTAGATGGTGGTTAGGGAACTTATCAACAATTGATTTTCAGATTTTTTCCAAACTCTCCTCCAAAAGAACCCATCCCCATTCTGATGAGCAAGGTGCCTATATACTTGTGTCTAACAATTCAGGCACTCAGTTTCCACATGTTTACAGAGGCACTTTAGCCCTCTGCTCAGCACTGGTATTTTCACAGGCTCGCATTTGCAGAACTGTTCAGGCTTTGGTGCTGCTGAGAGCCCCGTTCAAGCCTGAAATGGGATTCTTGGGTTATTTAGGGGAATGGCTCTTTGACCAGTGGGGTGCTGTCCTTCAGATGTGCTCAAGGCACATTGAAAAGAAAGGACTGACACTGTTTTGAGCAGGTCGCCTGCTCCACTGACTTGCGATGTTGAGGACTAAAAATGAGTACCTGCTTCAGGAAGGATGTGAGCCTCAGTTTCTAAGACAGTGTTCTGTGGAAGCCATTTGTTCCTCTTCTGGCCCAGTAAATATTTATTTTATACAAAGATGTGCAGAAGAGAATAAGGAAGCCAGGGCTGAGGGATACTCAAAGAATGTAAGTTCACGTCCCTGTCCCAAATTGATAAAAGCATAGGGAATTTGAAAATGCAGATCCGGCATCCCAACTGAGCACCTCAATCAGGATTATTGGGTACTCTGGCTTTGTGCTATCTCTCTGCAGTATAATTGCAGATGGAAGAGGCCCGAGCTGCTGAAGCAGCTGTCTGTCTTCAGTGTCTCATAACTGGCTGGCACTGATACTTCCCTAAGTAAATGCTTTCTGGAAATGTCTTTGTCAGGCTTCTCACTCACCTATGTGTATATGGGAAGACCAGATACCAAATGCGGGGCTGAGGATTCCTTTGCAGAGAGCGTGCAAAACCAGCATGCCTTGCAGGATCTGATCTATTATTCCTGTCTCAGATTCCTCAGTGTATCATTATCTTCATGGGCTATCCTGCATTTTCACAACTATTGTGGGTGCTTCACAAATACAAGTGAACTTGTTGTTACACTTCTTGGAGGAGTAATTTCCAAATAGGGAACCGTGGCACAGAGAGATGAAGGTGACAGGTTCTCAGCAGTGTCAGGTTCCCCATCCTCTGCTGCAGAGGGTTACTCACAGGAGGGTGAGGAAGGCTGAAGAAAGATCTGCAAACTCTTAGGTTCCCATCTCAGCACTAGAAGGGACTTTTAGTGAAGGGATGACTACATGAGGAACAAGGCAGAGAGCCTGCGGCACACTCCTGCCAGCCTGCCCTCTGCAGTTCAGTTGCAGAAGTACTCTGTATCTCAACCTCTTCTCATATCACTGTATGACTGTAAAGAAAAGAACCTAAGAACCAGCCACTGGTATTTAGGTTATCCTGGCTTGATTGACATGTCACACACACCACAAGTTGCCCTAGGGACTTGTGGGGATGAAAGGATTTAACATTTTTGGGATGAGGAACAAAGTTTGGAGGAAGCTACATATAGGACCATATTAATTTACAAGTGGAGATTATGGTTAATTGTACAGTGGATGCACTGTTTTCACACAAAATACATTTTATGACCATATATTGTTCAGTATGATAGTACTATATAGTACTGTTTTCTAGCAACTTAAATTATATTAATTCCTTACCCTGGAGACACAATACACTGTGCCCCATTACTCACATATGGGTGTCTGTTAATGACAATTATATTCTTTACCTTCTTGGGAAAATAACCTAAACAAAAGCTTTCTACCTGTTTCAGCATCCTTCCCTCTCCTTCTCTTTTCCTTCAGCCTTTCTCCCATCTTTCTGCACAAAATATATATAAAGGTCATATGCTTTTTTACTGCAAAATGAATGAATCTTGGTACAATGTAATCCTGAATCTAGAATCTTGACCCTGTTGTTTTATGAGATCTGAGGCCTCCTTTCAGGTCTGGTTTTCTACTGACTTCTTTGACACGCTTCACTAGACCTAATAGCTCCCTATTACCAGTTACAATTTAGCATCTGAGCCAGGAGCTGGAGGAAAAAGGGAAAAAGGAGTGTAAATTATACGGAGTTGTGGTGAACAAAGGTTTTATTTCTCCTGAGCACAACCCTTTGATAGGAAAACGGGGGAGACAAATGTGTTGCTAATTTAATTAAGCAGTATGAGATGGCAGGGTCCACAGATGCCATTTAGGACTGGATTAATCAAGAGCAGGTGATGAAAATGAATAGTCACACATAATGTTAGCATTTTTAACAATCCGACACAGTCTAATGGAATCAAGTGCTATTTAACAACAGGGCTCAGTTTTGCTTGCTAATCCAAATTTATCTACACTTTCACCCTGCACATTCATGTGGATCAAGAACTCTATTCCCTCTGATTCCCATTAATTTTCTGGGGCATTTTTAGTCATTTAACATTTTGCACAACATGTTCATGTCCCCTTGTACTGCACATGGAAAGAAACACAGTGAGGGCTGTGGAAGCATTGCATTCTAGGTGCTGAACAAGTTTAACATGGAGCAGGTAAACACCTTTTGACAGCTGAGAGGTCATACTTACCAGTATGAAACCTTTCTTTTCCTCCATGCATTCCTTTCTAAAAGTACAGAAAAGGTCCTGGTCATTGTATCCTTATAGAATCAAAGCCTGAAAATATTTTTGTTCATAAATTTTGTGACTGCCTGCAGCTATTTAACACAACTCTTCCAGTGTGGCTTTATCTTTCCTGGCAATAGCTGAAGAATGGAAATTAGTAAAATCTTCAGTCTGCTCTCTGGTGAAAGAGTTACTAGATGAAGATTGAAACCTCTGTCAGACTGGAAGCAAATTTAACTGCATATGAAGTCATACTTTCTCTATAAACAGTTTTCAGCTAGAATAAATTTTGTGCCTATAATTTCTCTGCTTGCAAAGGGCTAGAACGCGCTGTTGGAAATCAGAATTGTGTCTGGTTGTGGTCTTAGACCTCAACAAACATTAACTTTATAGAGCAGAGGGCATACAGCTTGTTCCTCTACTCCTCTGACAGCCTTTGACACAGAGGAGAGTGTGTAGGAAAGTGGTATGACATCTGTTTCTCATCCATTTGTGCAGAGGGGGTATAAAGACTCTGTCACCTATGCTAGGGCCCTGAAAGCTTTATAACCTATTACTTCTTTTTGTGGTGCCATAAAAGCAAACCAAATCCTGTCTAACACGAGACTGACAGAGCATTCTGCAGTACTCATAGTTTTCCAAGTCTGAGCTTTCTTTACCCTTTTAATGGATGGATTTATTGCACTTCAGAGTGCAATTTCCCATTAGTTGTTATCAGGACTGAGGGGTGCTTCTTTATGTCACAGGGAGAGAGAACTGCTCCATTAGGTGCTATACATTTTGTTGCATTTACAGAGCCTTGCCAAGCTTGTTTTCTAAACCTTATGAAAATCAATTACAAACAGACATGTCTCAGTTGCCGTCTTTCAGTATAGTTATTCTCCAATCCCTGAAGTCTCTTTAGAAGAGAGACTTCTGTGTGCCATCAAAATATCTGTGGGTTTAAGTACCTCTGAGTATTAACAAATCCAATACAATAAATTCAAAGATAAATATGCATTTCTTTCCAGTGAGCATCCCCAGGTTGACCTACCTAGTTCTGCATAGTGGTCTTCGGCGCTCTGGTTTTTCAGGTGAACAGTTTACTTGTCAACTCCTGACAGAGAGGAGAGAATACCAGCGGGGGGAAGGAATACATAGCCTCACAGAAAAAGAACCCTAAAACACAAACAGCTGAACACAAAGCTAATGTGTGCTTATATATTGTGTCCACACAAGTATCTTCTCACATGCTGTGGAGGAAGGAGAGAAGGGAGGAGGGAAAGGGAAGGGAGACAGTGAAGTGGACTGCTCCCAGCTTTCATCTCAAAATGGAGATAGGACATGGCTTTGGAGTGCACCTTGGTTTTGCAGGTAAGACACAGTCAGTATGTAACAGTGTCTCTGAGTGTGGTTTTATACCAAAAAACCCTCCAGGATCACAACAAGTTTCAGGATTTTTTGCCAGCTGTTTCTGAAAACAACACTGTGAGACTTAAAACCTCGGTAAATGTGCTGTGAGGCATTTAGCAATAGTGGATCACGCGTGTCCATGCCCAGCTGCCTGTCTTTCTGTTGCATGGTGATAAATGCACTGTAGTCCTCAGCTGATTAAAACTCATAGTTTGGGATAATCTCTTAAACTATTTCTGACCTCAGTGCCTGTTTATATCTTTTTGCCCTGTAGTTACTCCTGTAGCATCTTAAGTTGCTCCAGCCGTACTTGCCAGAACTCGTCTGCAATATCCATGAACTTGGGTGCGTTTATAAAGCTGCTGTCACATTTGAAGAAGTTACCGCATCTTCCTGCTCGCTATTGCCCCCAGCTGAGACATCACAACTCACAGAGCAAGTACTCAGAGACTTCCACTTCAATTCAGCACCAGGATTTTTACTTAGCTTGTCTCTTACTTTGCACTGACCCGGACTAGAGTCACTGATGTAGAGTGGCAATGTCTTAAACTGCCGTACTTGCTTTGCATATATGACAATGACCTGAGATTAAATGATTATCAAATCTTCTCCTTCTCAGGAGAGCATAAATAAAGAAGACTCAGGTGGAGAGGGTGTGATCAGCTGGAGGAACAGTGTGTTTTAGTTCTAAAAAACTTCGTCTAGAGCTGGTAGTTTAGTGTCGAGATTTGTGAGATTTGTGAGAAGAGAGTGATGAAGGGGAAAGAATTGCTGTGTGCCTGTCCTGCAGGCTCATGCTGGAGTGGAGAGAGAAGCTGCTCTGAGTTGGAGGGAGGGGGGAGAGAAGGGATTACAGAAAGTATTTGGTGTCTCTTGCTCTAATTAGGCTTTCAGAATAACATCCATAAAGCTCATCCCCCCTTTTTTTTTTAAGTGCTCATACTTTCTCAAGCATGTTCACTTTTAGAGATGTGATCTTGTGCATTTTATCCCCGTTTAAAGGCAAGGTTATATTCTGAGGTATGTTTGGGTCTTTTAATTAAAAATTACAGGTAAAATATTTAGAATACTTCTGAATTATGGAATATTTTTGTTTTGCAAATGGAAAAGTGTAACCAATAGTCTCATTGCATTTTATATTAAAACCAGTGTTCAGTTATAATAAAGGAAAAAAGTTAAAAGAATTACAGTTGAAGATTAATGCCTTTGGTTAATTTGGGCTGAAATATATATTCTAATAAGGTGTTAAAATTAGTTCTGAGAGTGCTCATCTGGCAACCATGAATATGTTATAACAAAGTGTGATTAAGCCTCTCTAAAGCTTTTATCTCTTTACTTTTTTCTTTTTTTCTTTTTTTTTGGCTGAACTTATAGGAACTTAGAGGCAGGTGCAAGGACGCTTTTCCAGGGAAAACTATAATTTCATAGAAGTGCACAAGCAAATTCCTTTATGTGTGTTCTCACTCTCTGAAAAAAAAGGTGGGAAAATCATGAGGGTAAAAAGCTTAGTGTTTCCACGATTTTGAGGTCTGTCTGTAATTGTTTTACATTATAAAGATCTGCAAATTATCACCCAGACTTAACCAGCTGGGTGGAAAGCTGGATGGATGAAAATAAGGGTAGAATATCCAGGCTCAGAAGATAGCAGTTAATGGGTCATGCTTTTCCTTGAGGCTGGTAGCAAGTGGGGTACTGTTGGGATCTCTACTAGGACCTGAACTCTTTAAAATCTTTAGCAATGACTTGGAGGAGGTGATGGATAGCAGTCTTACCAAGTTTGCAGGTGACACCAAATTGTGGGGACCACTCAAGGACAGGACTGCCATTCAGAGATACCCAGACAGGCTGGAGGAAGGGGACAAAAACAACCTTGTGAAATATGACAGGGACAAGTATTAGACCCTGCATCAGGGAAAGAAGAGCCCCTTGCCACACCACAGTCTGGAGCCTGAGTGCTAGGGGAGCAGCTCTGTGGAGAAGTGCCTGGGGGGCTTAGTAGACAGCAGGCTGAACAAAAGCCAGCAGCATGACCTGGCAGTGCTGATGGCCAACAGCATTGTCGGCTATTATCAACAAGGCAACAGCCAGTAGATGGAGGGAAGTGCTTATCCCTCAAAACTCAGCACTCATTAGATGACGTCTAGAATACTGTATTTCTTTTTGGGCTCCCATTGGAAAAAAGATGTCTATCTGCTGGAGCAATTTCAGCAGAGGACCACCGAGACGGTCAGGGCCTGGAGCACTTGCCCTGTGAGGACAGGCTGAAGGAGTGGGGCTTGTTCAGCCTGGGGAAGAGATGGTTTTGGGAGATTTAACAGCAGCCTTCCATTACCCATGAAGAGCTTATTGAGAAAACAAAGTCAGACTCTTCTCAGTGGTGCATGGCAGGACAAAAATAGACAAAGCCGTAAGTTGAAACAAGAGTGGGTCTGATTAGATACAAGAAACTTTCACTAGGAGGACAGACCAGTAGTGGATGAGGTCTTCCAGGGAGGCTGTGAAGTCAAGGTTTTCAAGACTGGATAAAGCCCTGAGCAGGGCAGGGCTTTATAGCTCATAGCTGACATAGACCTATGCTCTATAGCTCTCTCTATAAAGCTCTATAGCTTTATAGACCTCATAGCTGACAGGTCCGTCCAACCTGAATTTGCCTGTGATTTCATAAGAGTTACTACTCATCTAGAGCTAATATTTTTTTAAAGGTGCTACACCTGTATTAGTAAACAACTGGCCACAGGCAAATGTGGTAGTACTCGACTCTTGCTGAACTCCCATGGCTCTGCCTGCAGCACATAGCGGAGCAGCACAGGCTTGCTAGGAGGAGGAGGCTGCTGTGTCCTAACAGGGCAACAATGGGCGCAGTCACTTTGAGGAGGCTTTTGCTGCTTTCTGGTCTTCCTCATGAAGTAAGGTAGCTCTTCTCGCCTCAAAGATAAATACTTAAATAGTATTGTTTGACCTTCCCATCCCACATAGCAACTGGAAAATACATGGTGAATGCACCTAGTGTCTATGAATGTCAATAAATAGTGTGAATACTGCTGAAAGGATTATTGTGACATATGTGGAAAGTGTAATAATCTTATTCATTTGACATTCTAAATTTTGAATTTCTTGCCTTTTTAGTAAATTAGTTGTGCAACTTTATCATAGCAACCACAATGACAAACTTATGTAGACTCATGGTCCAAAGTTCTCAAGAGGTGAGAGTCATCCCTGGGATATGACCAAGATTGATTAATCAGTTGTAATTCCAGGTGAATTTTCAAATAGTCAGATAGGCGTATCAAAGAGACATTAAAAGGCAGCTAATGTTTATATCAATCCTCCTCTTTACCGTTTGCCTCTCAAATGATTACTCCAAGATGGAGCTGTATTGCAGCTAGAGGCAGCAGGGAAAGAACAGTGGAGTGACCAAAGCTTCCCACCCTCATATTTGCACAAGGCACTGCAGAAAGCAATAGGGATCAAACAGAAAACTGGGAGTGAGTGAATGCTGATGCAGGGCAGGGGAGCAGGGGAGAAAAAAAGGAGGCCGGCAATGTAGAAAATAGCATGACAGATTCACAGTTTTCTTCAGCTGAAGATATTTTCAGAAATGAGTTCTATCTACTGGAACTGAGTATAAGATAAATCATAAAAATTCCATCAAGATATAATCATCCATTCTCCAGAACACCTTTATGTATCCATTTCTGGCTAGTACATCTTTTGTCCATTTAATTTCTTAGCTGTTGATTTCAGGTATTGCTACATATTAAGTACCAGAATATTCTGACCAAAATGTTTGATAACAAGTAAAGCACTGCGAAGCTGCAATTAGGAGAGAAAAGCTACTGCAATGCCTTGCAACTGAAAACTTGTTTTTGTCAGGTGAACTGTAGTTGTGTTTCCTGAGTAGATACCTAGTAACGAATTTCCCTAACTTTTTCTCCTTTTTCTCCTGCCTAATGAAAATGTTCTTATGATGCAGACATTACAGTAGAGGATCCATTAAATGGGTCAGGTGGACCTTGCAGATGTTATAGGATAAAACAAACAAAAAACCCAAACAAACCCTCCCTGCCCCCAAAACAACAATAAATCAGCTGATCCAGTTAGGTCTAGCATTATGCAAAAACTCCTGACATTTCCTTGGGAAGGTTTTCCTAAACTGTATATTCTGCCTGTGAGCCATGTGACCTTTGGCTTATCTGAAACATTTCTGGAAAATGTGCAGTAAAGACCTTGGTTTTCTCCTGATCAGCACAAGAGTAGAAAGAGATACTGAGAATTTCTTCTTGCCTTCACTTCTGTTGTCTGTTCTCTTACCACCCCTTCCTCTGTTCAGAGATGGTTGTTAGCATCTGCAGCTCCACGGTGCTGACAGCCCAATTCAGAGAGTACTGTGGTTGCAACGGCCTCACTCAGAGAATATTGACCCAATCTGTGAGGAGGGGGAAAACAGTACCTCATGGGGGAGAGGAGGAAGAATAGATTATGGGAATGAAGAGCATAGACAATTGAACTTATCTCCTCTAGGTTCAGTACTCAGGGCACTTTTGGGAAGCCTAACAGGAATGACCTCTGGGGTCAGATACTTTACCTTGGCTTGTTAAGGTGGAAGAGTTACTGCAAATACCAAGCAGCTGAATACTCAAAGAGTGGCAAACCTGGAGTGGGTGGCAGGAGCAGGTGTTGTCTTCTTATGAGATAGGACATCAACACAGCTCAAAAGTTTTCAACATCCTTTAAAGAGCATAGTCACTAGATGTGTACACAGTATTCCAGTTCTGTTCCACTAACACTAAGGCAAAAATTTCTTTTTTCTCCTTACCTCCTTATACATACAAGTGTCAGGCTCACTCTAGTGCACTAAGGGGCTGTTCTCAGTAGAGGCTGTATTGCTGTGCCATCCCACCAACGTGCTCTGTATCATGTCAGGCTTTATTGATCTGTGTGGATGTATGTTTCTAGATCAGTGGACATCTGCCACAATAATAGCAGAGCACTCCTTAATTGCCAGTGCCGAAAGGACTTGCTTTCTTCCCTGCAGAGATCCTGGAGAACAAACCTTGAAGCAATATGTGTGACAACTTCCAAGGAGCTGCCATTTCTCTCCTTTGCACAGCTAAGGTGCCAGCTGTTCTAGGTACAACTCCAACCACACACAAGTTGTTGTTGAGTTTGGGGTTTGTTTAAACTGCAAATGAAATTTGATTTAAAGTGCAAAACAGGGCACCTACATGGATGTCCAAAAATTCTCTACATACCTAGGCAAAAATCTCTTTGGATTCCTGTACAGCTTAATGGCACATCTTTTCTCCAAGTTAATTAAGAAGTATATATAAACGTACTTGAGGCCTGTTAGGAATCAGCAGAGCTGTAGAAAATCCCAGTGAGGAGTTTTGTCTCATGGCTTTAGCAATTGCATAATTATGTAATTGTTATGTTTCTTTGTTTAGCATGTGCACTGCAGTCTCATTAATCAGTACAGCGATACTAAAATGGCCGTGATTTCCACCAGCACGATAAGACGTGTTGGCTGCTACATTCATAAGGATAAATTGGTTATTTTACAAAATCTCAAAGGGTGAAGGCTTGGGGGTTTTATTTTAATGTTTGTCACATGATCTCGCTGCATGACATCGCAAATCTCCCATCTCTGCTTTGTTGGCCTATATGCATGAATAATTTTCCCAGTGCTTGTTTGTAGCTGAGTGGGAGAAAGAGAGAATTACCGCCGCACAATCTCTTGTTGTCGGCGATCAGCATTCCGATGGTCTGAGCTGGCTTACAACAGTGTAAAGACATCAGTGGCATGTGTTATAATATATTGAGCATTGTACTCCTGAAGAACGCACGAAAGAAAGAACATTGTTCTACTAGGGAGCAATTCATCGGGTTTTTCCCAGAGACTCTTGGGTCAAGTTTTTATAGGCCTATTTGATTTTCAAATTCTTTTTCCCCCTTTTTCCTCTCAGTGAGCCATAGTGTCCAAACTTGTCTACATTTACTTCCCATGTTTTGTGCATGGTAGATGTCCTTTAAAAAGAGTATCTCAAATAAGTCTTTATTCTTGTTTTGTTGGCTCTTATTCTGTGTTTTCATGAACTCTGGCCCTGGCCATGGCAACTGCAAGAAAAATGTTAACATTGATTGACAGGATTAAGAAAGCCTCCATGCCTATCCGCATTTCAAACACTTTGGGAACAATGGTGTTTGGTGTGATTGAATTAATGAGATATCGCGGACTGTCAAAAGAGCACACATACTTTACATAAACCTGATTATCTTTGCATGGCAGAAATGAAAAAAAGGAGGGAACAGAGGTTTGGCTTTCACTCATACCTCCAAAGGAGCCATCAAAGTGTGTGCCCTGGCTCAGAGAGTGATGTGCCCGCTCAACTGGCCTGCCCTCCCTTTCTCTCCACATACTGCCTGGCTCTGCTTAGCATACATCAGCCATGGACTTTAACAAGTCTATTCAGGCGACTGGGCCCAAAACAACACTCTTTTCACAACTCAGCACCTCTGTGCTGATTTTTTTTTTCCTAGAGATCTATTGTTTAACTTGAACTAAGCATACATTTCAACAATTAGACCTGAACTGGATCCTGCCGCCCTAGCTTAACCCCAAAGAGTGACATCAGTCATGATACAACATACATTTTGAGAGGTGAGCCACAGCTGGTGCTCACTTTTAGCAGTAGAATTACTGGAGAGAAAAGAAAGTTTTGTAGGGAACCTCTTCCCACTTAAGGCTTTAAATGCTATTTCTATCTTCTGGGAAATGTTCCGGCAGGCACAATAATATGGTGAATAAATACAATTCATCAAAGTAGTCCTGTATTTTAGCATAAGCTATTTTTTTCACAAGAGGACACCATGGATTAAGAGGCTCTGAAATGAAATGTAATCCACAGGCTGAAAGGATTCTACCTACCTACATACCTGTCTGTCTATCTGTCTACTTACCTGTCTTACGACCTCTCTGATCACTTTACATGGTCCTTATTACCACAGATGAACATTGCTTCCTCAAATGTATGCAGCACTGGCTTACTGAAAATCATAAGTTTAAGGGAGGTGGCGTTTGGTAACTGCACAGTTTATATCAGGCCTTTCAAACTTTTTGAAGCAGGTAGTCACTTTTTTATTGAATTAAACTTGCTAAATTTAAGAATTTAGGTGATTTTTTTTCACTTCAAGCATGGCTTATATGTGATTTTGTTCTTCTAAACATATTTTTTTCTTTTGTGTGCTAAATCCAGTTGGAAAAAATGCAGAAAAGGTTATTTATCCAAAAGGCTCTTGTTAGCAAGGCACGTCTGGCAATACTTCTAGCTTGACTGGAGTAAAGAGATACTGGGAGACCCCCAAAAAATTGTTCGTATGAGAATGTCCAGTCTGTTTCTGCAGACATATGAAGCATAGATAATTTGAATAAAGTTTAAATAAGTGATCAAATTTTGATAGTTTACTTACATCTACTCAAACCTCTAGTCCTCCCAAGATCCTCCTATCATTACTTCTCACCCAGTAGGAAAATGTAACTGTTATGTAAACATGAAATATAAAATTCATTGCTTTTTTAGGATCCCTAACTCACTTATATCATACTTTAGGTCTTAATAAGTAAAAAAGATATATTCTTTCTCCATGTAACTTCAGTGGTAGTAGTGCTGAGCTGAAAATTAAGAGATTCAGTGGCCAGATACAGTATTTCTGCCTTTCCCGCTTTATGAACTTCTTCCCTAAAACCTTGTAGCACTCCTGCAAGCTTTGGTGATTCTATGTTGTGATAAATGATTAATTTTCACTAAGGATTTTGAAAAACACTGTAAGCATACAGAAGTTTAAAATCACCTGGTGGCACATGTTGAGCATTGCTTTGTAAATCATTAAATAATTTATGACAAAACTCATTTTAACACGTGTGCATATTTTCTGAGGCCATGGATTAGTGACAGCCCTATCATAACAGATTAATGATTCAGATCAAAGAAAAGGAGTAGAGCACTGCACTGTGAAGTCGCAAAACAAAATATTTCCCCCCAAAGCTTAACCAGTAGATGTCTCTGTTTCACAAACCCTGTCATGGTATCAGCTGCCATATTCTCCCGGTTACATTTCCTGCATCCTTCTTATTAGTATAAATTCACCTTTACATAAAAATGGCAAGCTGATGTGAGGAAGGTGGTATTTTGAAGCCTGTATAAAGTTGTCTGAAAACTCAAGACATTTGAAATTCAGATGTGCACATAATAAGCAGTAGAGATTTGGACAGCTAGTGAGTTGGAGACTGTCTAATAACTGACTCGGCATAATCAGACTGCTTTGCGCTACATGACAGGGTCTTGGTGTTACCATCATTTGCCCCTTTTTATCGACAGAGCACAACAAGGATTTATGGGACTTATATATAGCAATAGGTAGGGATGTCACCACAGCTCGCTCAAGCTTATGCTTCTTGGGTTTTTTTCCCTCCATCTTGTTATCTGCACTCTGGCTAGTATGGCTTCCTCTCAATGCCTTACACACTCATCTGCTCCTTCTGAACCCTTTCTCCTCCTTCACTATGACACAGAGTGAAGCAAGGGGAGCTCCAGCCCTCCACTGAAGGAGAGCAGCTTTCCTTCTCCAGTCTTAAGAACTTGTGTGCCCAAAAAAGAAAACCTGTGCAAAAAGAAGATGGACGGAGAGGTGTCCTTGGGAGAGGGACAAGAGGGAAAGAAGACTAAGTGTGATGACATAACCCTGCAGTTTCTTCATGCCCTTGAGCTGCTGCCAACCTGCAGTGCCTTCTGCAGAACACCCTGCTCTGCGCAGCATGGAGCAGCTTCACCTTCCACAGAGTGCCACTGGCCTCCTTTCTCTTCCAGGGAGGAGCAAGAAATGGCAGTACTGCCTGTTTCTCCTGCTGAGAGCTCTGCCAATGAGTTAAAAAATGTTTTCAAACAGTCCTTTAAATTCACAGGGGCAATTACACATCTATGAGAACAGCAACATAAAAGAAGAGAGGATGAAAGATGGCAACAGTGATTTCTGGTTTTGTGAACACAGGTATTGTTGATCTTTATGTAGACTTCAGAATGTCTTTCCTGCTCACTTAAGAGTAAACATTCACTCTACCCTGTAATTTACTTTCAACTTTCTGAATGAATATTGCTGTCAATGAATATTGAATTCTCACTTTTAGAGAATTTGCAGTAAATTATGCTTTTCATTTATTAAAACTGTTAGAAGTTGAAATGTTAACACCTTTATTCTTAATGTAAACAAAACATAGGCCTTTTCCTCATCAAATAAATAATTTCAATTTGTATAAAGCCTGAGGTTCAGGATTCATAACTGCTTTAAGCTGACCAAAGTGTGGTCTGCTGTCAAAGTAGGTAATTCCAGTCTACCATCTGCCTTGTCTCACCATGCTTTCCTGCCACTTCTCTTGTGTCAGCACTAGCACTAGCATGCGTGCATACCCATGGTGAGCTAGATTGCTTCCCCCACCTGCTTCTTACCCTGGCTAATGTCAGCACAGAGGAGGCAACAGGAACACCTGGCTGGGGATTGGATGGAGGTGGGTTTTCCAGCTTTTAATTACATGTTTTAGTTAGATGAACCTAATGCAATGGTGGAACCCCAGCGCAAGAGAGGAAGTCTTTGAATGTTGCAAAGGTGCATGTTTAAGGATGTGTAATTAACAGCTATAACTGTTGTCATTCCACCTAAGCAGAAACCTTTTCATTTTTTCTGCCACCTTTTTTCTAGCTCCTTTAATAAAGGAGAGAACAATTTCCATTTTGGGTCCTTCAGTACAGATGGTATTATTATCGATACTTTTTCCAAGACATAGGCAAAATTTTAATAAAAACCTGAATAGAAAGGCAAACTACACAGTTTCTATACTAGCTGAAAATTCTTATTATTACTGCACAACAAATTTGTGTAATAGACCACATAAGAAGCATTAGCAAGTAGCTAGGAAAGCAAGTAACAGAAAGATGCAGAAAATGTGAGAGAAATAATGAAGACACCTTCTTCCAAGTTTGCTGCATCTGCCTTCGTTTCACCTTCGTCCCACTTTGAATCTTGCACAGTGAATTAATTCCTTTATCCTGATTCACTATCATGTGCATGCAACCTTCCAGCAACCAGCAACTTACCAGCCCTTCAACCCTCACCCCTGACTCAGGCCTCCTTCTGGTGTAACTCAGCCAAATTCCTCTTGCAGGTTGCACGTAGCTCACTATGCCATCAGAGCAGGAAGGATTTCTGCTGGTAGACTAGCCTGTGATAACGGTGCAGGCTTCTTCCATGCATATGGTTCCTGCCAGTCTTGATGTCCCCTCTGTCTTCTTTCATGAGTAGGAAACCTTTCTTTCCCTTATCCTGACACATATTTTTAATATATTCTCCCATATGTGAGTTTAGTTAAGGCCTAACTACAGGAAAGAGTTAAGTTCATGATAAGCTTACATTTATTGAGTGATCCTGCTACCTTTGCTCTCAAATAGACATATCAGTATCTTGTATTAATACTTAGGTGGCTGAGTAGAGGCTACTGCCAGTGAGTTTGGACTGCCACCAGCAAACACCAGCAGATGCTAAGTAATGCTTTAAAGCATATTAATTAAAACATGATGGCTAACATATTATAAAGCATCTCTTATTTTCCTAATCCTGGCAGACCCTTTAAGCTTCATCTCCAGTAATATCCTGACCCAACAGCAGTTCAGCAACAAAAATCCCATTTACCCCAGGGCACTCACAATTTCATTAGGCTTTCTAGGAAAAGGCAGGGAGTGCACCTAGCAGCATGGTCTTCCTGCCACTTCCCCATTTTTCCAATTATTAAATCAGCTAGTTCAGAGTTAAGCACTATAGATGAACAGAATGTGTTATATTTCTAAAAATTTTGCAATGGTATTATAAATTTTCCCATACAAAGGCCACAAGTCCTCTACTGTCAAAGATGTTTAGTGTCCTCATCCTTGAGAAATGTGATCTAAAGCACAGAGAGAAATTTAGAAGACTGAAAATTAAATTGGACAACATCATACTTTTTTCCCTTAAATAATGAACACACAACTGCATATTCCAGGGGGAGTTAATTTCTAGTAACACCCTCCTAAAGAATTTCCACATTTTCAATTTTTGCGGAAACTTTGCAACAAAATTTTAAAAAGAAAGTAATTTTGTGTAAACCTTACTGACTTTACAAAGCTCGACACGGAAAATATTTTTCTCTAATGTCAATGTATGTAAAAGAATTCACTAAATGTACGATACATTTCTTGATTTAGGTTATGATGTCCTGATCATATTTCCCTCTGACTTAAATACAGCAGTCTTAATTTTAAATCTGGCAACATTTAGAGGATAGGAGTCTTCCTTAATAGCGATGCTTGCACTTTCCTTTTCAACTTTGTTTAAGAGGTGCATTCTTTGCACTGCAGATTCAGTATCCTTGAGTAACCGGAAATCATTAATAAATATAATTATCGCTAGCAGTGCTGGAACAGGGGAAGCTTTGAGGTTAGTACAATGCCCTGGCAAAACACGTTTGACTGGATGAAAAAGTTTACAGAGATTAACACCCACAGAGCTGGCCCACTGGTAGGTTGTTGCAGGTTAATGGAAATGTGTGGCAACAGGCAGCAACATTAGCTGGGTCTTTATCTTTAGGTCTCATAAATATTCTCCTTAACCCCTGCTAACACCCATGTTTCAGGCTTTTCTAGAAAGAATTAGGACAGCTTGCTCCATGGTTATTGTTAGGATTAGGCACGTTCAGTTCAGTGTTTCCCCCCTCCTCATTATCGGTTCAGAATTGCCCAGCTTTTTGGACACTTATTTTGAGCCTGTATCAAATGTTGTGATTTGCTGATTGCTGCTTCTTGTCTCTTAACTAAAGGAAGGGAAATTAACAGCAGATTCCTGGGTTGTAGAGAACTGACCTCGGAACATTTTGTTTGAAATGTAGTGCTCTAATAAATAAAGCTATGAAATGCTGAACTGAAGGTTCATGCCTTTCTGTGCTGAAAAGCCAGTTTGGTCATTAGTTAAATTTAAAAGGAGCATGAGCTTCTTGTAATCATATACAAGTTTATTGCTCTTTTCAGGTCTTTGTCAGTTTCCTTGTATATTAAACCACAAAGACTTTATTCTTTAGTAGATTGAAAATGGAGCTGGGAAGGGGTTAAGGATCTTCGTTGACTGCAATTTCTCAATCAGCCTCAGGAAGCCTCAGGTCAACTTTGCTCATAAAACTCTGCACAAATATTTCTTTTTCTATCAGAGGAATTCTAATTCCACACACAGACCAGTGCCACTCAGATTATTACACATTATTAAAAATTAATTTTAAAAAATGGTTTGGTCCCTGTAATCTCCTGTAGAACTGTGAGAACCCAAGCTTTGCAAAAAATCACTCCTGTAATAGTAAAATAAATACTAAATATAGTCCTTTTTCCTGCTGTTCTTACTATTTCTGTTATCCCTCATTTTTGAAATCTTTGCTCTTTTTCCGCCTTGCACAGTACAATGAAGACTTTACCTCTAGCTACAAGACTATCCTTATGAAAAAAAAAAAAATCATATGGAAATTAACAGGGATAACAACGTGCTATAAAGATTAATAGGTTTCCATAGAAATTACTCTAAACCCCATATAATTTAACAGAAACTTCAATAGAAAATATGAAAAATCACTCCCTCCTGTGGTAAAACATGTAAGAGGGTAGGCTCAAGAGAAAAATACTTCTGTTGCAAGGAGACTGTTATATTGTGTGACTGTAGGGTTGGAGTTGCCTGTGCCCCACAGAATAGGCCTGTAACCAAAGTTATCTGGACCAATTTGGCAGCTTGCAGGGAAAACACCTTATGTCCTGCTGCTCTGAGGCACCAGGTCTCCAGGGGAGATACACCAAAAAGAAGTTGGTCCTTCCCCTGCACCCAGGTGCCAGTTTTCTTTCATCTCTCCTCAGGATGAAGCTGAACATCTGAAAAATGCCTTATGCCCAGTCACGTCCTAGTGTGACGGATGGCAGGAGGGCTTGTTACGTTCTTGTGTTGGCACCATGTCCTGCGCGGCTGCAAATTCCCGTTGCAGCCGTGAGAAGTCTTGGGGTGCTCAGCTTGGGGGTAGGGAAAGAGAGGTGCAGGAGGTAAGGGTGCCTGCAGAGAGGGGATTAGGAGACCAGGAGGAGTGGGGAAAGCTGTGGGGAGGGCACCCTGCAGCATCACATAGACCCATAGCCATACTCCAGGCAGGAGTGGTCACAGGCAGGTTATCCTCACAGAAAAGAGTGTGGGGGGTTTGTGCTACTCAGGAAACTACTGCCAGCTGCTAAACTAGAGAAAAAGGGAGCTGTGGGTGAAGGGCAGGAGATTTCTTCTTCAAATATTTTTTTACCATTGTCTCGTCCTCTGACTCTGCTTGAATCATGTCTATTTTCAGAGTTATCTTGTTCTAATTTGTGTTTTAATAAAACCTAGCCCTTTTGGGGTATTTATGTTCCTGTGTTATAGAAGAGATGGGACTGTTCTACTTCATGACTCTGGTGAATTTGGAATCTCAAATACACCCGAGTAGATAAAGGCTTTTAAGTATACCTATTGCTAGTTCCAGCCTGGCAACTACCCATGTGCAAATATATGAACCAAATGAATGCTGGTCCCAAGCTGAGGATTATTTAAGAGGGACATTCTTTTCATTGAACTGTGCCACTTGCTTGTTCTGTCAATAAAAAGTTTACAATTCTCACTGTATTCCACAGAAATCTTGTGTGTGTGTGGAAGAGCCATTAAAGACTGATTTAGTATATCAACAAGCAGGCTGAAGTCCTCTAGCCCTCTGAAAGGCTGTTTATTTGTTTATTTGTACACATTAATAAGCTCATTAAATTTAAATATGAATATAATTCTTTATTAACAGTGCCAGACAGTTCTCTTAATAAAGATAACAGTTACTTATAACTTTATCCAATATCAACTTTTTCAACAAAAATTTTCTGTGCTAGTTTACCTGACACCTCCATAGGAATAAAAACCAAAATGTTTATGTTAAAACATTCTGAGAGCAATTTCTTAGAGTAATGCATGATAGCAGTGGTCTTAGCCTTACAGAAAGCTTTTCCTACAGTAGAATATAATAAAAACATTGAGGTGACAGATTTCTCATTTCTTTATAGTTCTTCGTAGTAAATTCTGATCATTGTGCTAATCTGGGAGCTCATCGGAGCAACTTGCATTGGAGACCAAGAGAACAGAAAGGATGAGGTGGAGCAGAGCCATCAGCTCTGCAAAAGGAAGGGGGATACAGTTTCTGGAAGAGTCTGGTGCTTTCCCGGAGAGGACCAATGCACGTGTAACCAAACTATATATCACTCAAAATTGCACAAATGGGACCACCTGTTGATCACCTGTTTAGCTGATCATTTACAACATTTGATACTTTTCAAAAAGGTCAATGTTTGAAAGACACTGGCAGATAACCCAAATTCCAAAGCATCTCATGGAGTTCCTGCCTTAATAACCACCTGCATAGTAATCAGCAGTTTGTGACAGCAAGTAGATTTTCACCTGTCAGGGTGTATACTTGTCTGTTGGACTTTTCAATGTGTATGCAGAAAGTACTATGAAACAAGTCCTGTGAGGATTCAAAAAGCAGAAGAAACGGGTAGATACACCGTAAGTAATATCAGGTGTGCTGATGACTCAGCAATTCTTTGCTACAGTTTCCGATGCAATGCACTGAACACTGTAGTTTTAAATCAGGTGAGGAAAAGAGATCATCCCAAAATGGAGCAAATCTAAAAGGTCTGAAAGCTGTGTCATTTAATAGAAACAGGATAATGCCCCAAATTAATGGTCATATTGCAGAAGCAGCACATGAATTCAAATTGTGTTCAACAAAAGGGATATTCTAAAGAAATTGCAATAAAATTGGAAATGGCTCACTCGCTCAAACGCTCACGCATTCACAAAAGGCTTGGAAAAGGATGCGGTCTAAGAACGCACAAAAGTTTGTTGCAAAATGTAATTCTTCCATAGCTTGTTCTCCTGGGAGTAAAAATAATGAAAAATAGATGCTGCTCACAAAGAAACCATGGGGGACTTTTAAAAATGGTGCTGGCGAAGACCTACATATTTCCTGTATCAAAAAGAAGACAATTTCTGTGTTACCAAGATGGGAGTACAGCACAAACATATGTACTTTGATCATATCAGGCGTAGGGATGGAAAAGACCTTGAAATAGTTAGTGCATATGAAAGGGATCATAAGAGACCACCCTTGCAGAGGATGACTGGCGAGAAGATGGTGTGTGACAGATGATCGGGAGTCAGTTACTTAAACAAGAAATGCACTAAAGTGGCTCCCAAATATTGCGGTAAGATGTTACTAATATTTTACACAGATTTTACCTTACTTAAGGGAAGATGAATCTCTCTCATACCTCATTTATCTCACTTCTGGTGTTATTCTGAATTCCTGACCGTCTACAAGCCTTGTTGCACACAGAACCTTTCCAGGCCAGTGGGAATAAAGGTCAGTTCTCTCTATATACATAAACGTAAGCTGGAAACATTATATGTAAGATAATTTGATCTGATATTCCCATGTATTTTCAACTCTCAAGATATAGAAGGTGATCACTGGCTCAGAGAAGAGGATAAATATTCAAGCAGACACAAAAGGGGCTATATTCCTAATCAAAAATTTGAAGTATCAGAAGAAAATACATATGGTCTCCATGCTATTATTTGCCAGAACATTTTTCAGAGGACATTTTGTCATTCTGGATAACCTGGTTTTAGGATTGAACTTTTATTATTACTAGTAACATCAGCTACAGAGAGAGGAGGTATCGTAACAGCATGTCTTCCTTCCTGTCCTATGCAGGTGGGAGGGTCAGGTAGTAGAGATAATATAGCTTACGATGTACACATAGCAAGCACAGAGAACGAGAGACACGGGTCTGGAGAGTAAATGTGATTAAAGGGGCATATCTGCTATATTTAATTCCGTTTCAGTGGAAAAAGGTGGTCCTTTCGGAACAAAGTTTTTGACAGACTAGATTTGTTTATGTTAAAGGGCTGAATAGCTAGAGTCTGGACAGAAATCCCTTCTGAAGGGACTACAAAGAGAGCATTTGCTTTGTCTTGTTACAGGAAAATAAACGTGTGTTGTATTTTGCGTAAATATTATAATAGAACCAAGTACTGCTGCTGTCTCTACTTTGGGAAATTCCCATCACATTTGCTTTCTGTCCCTAAGAAATTTTTTTTTCACTCCTTGTTTCTTGCCTTATTTTTCTCCCCTGACATTTCCTTGTTCATTGGAACTATTTGTTTTTAATTTGCTCTTATCCTCTTTAGACAAAGACAGGCTTGCAGAGCAATTTTTTTAAGTATTGATGAGCAAGAACTTGGTGTTGCTTTCACTAATATTTTCTAAAGTTTATCTGAACTAGATATGTAATTTGCAATTATAATTGACCAGCAGTGACTTAGTAGTAAAATAAGAACTGAAGATTCAAACAAACAAAACCTCTTAGACTCATTTTTCAGAGGACATTATATGAACATAGTTTGGTGTGAAATAGTAAGGGAACTGTGTTCAGGAAGCACAGATATGTAGCTGCTAACAGTGATATTTATCACTATTGAATGTATTTGTGCATGTAAAAATACATGATACTTGTTTCAGAAGTGGTTGCCTAACCACTATATTTATGCAGAAAAATATACACGAGGAGTACTAAAATAAACATTTGAACATACATTTTACTCAGCTAGCAATGTATTTCTTGTATTTTATACCTTGTTTTATTATTCAGGGAGAGGGCATAACATTTTAAAATGTGAAACTACAGAGCTATATTTAATGCTCAAAGTCAACTATATTTCCCTTGGAGGATAAGAAAATTCATTAAAATTTCTATGTATTTTTCTCTCCTCTTTTCCTCACTTTAAATTGTTCTGCACTTGTCTCCTGAAGAAATCATGCTTGTATTGAATTATTCAGGCTATGCTCCTTTGTTATAAAAGCCATCTAGTGGAGTAAGATTTTTTATTTAGAAGACCTTATAAAAAGGCAGATCCTTAGCTTGAGTAAGTTATCCTAGTCTCATTGACTTCTGTGATGCTCTGGAAATTTTCCCCAGCTGATGTCATCCATGTTCCAAATTTCAAACATTCAGTGGGTGTCCACTATGCTTTTTGTTCTGTAGGTCACTAAGTTGTTTTTTTGTTTTTGTTTTTTTTCTTGAGGCGCTCATGTAGAAATGACCAACTTGAGGAAAATTCTGAGAGAGGAAGGGACGAGTGATTTGCTCACATTGAATTGAGTGATTTGTTCACAGTGGATTGTTTACACATACGAACTCCGTTAAAAAAAGGATGTGCTAGCTTCCTTGAAACATTACAGACTCATGTGCTCAACTTCTAGTACTGAGAGAATGAAGGGACATCCAAGTGAGTGGCTAACAAGTGCACTGAAAGCAACCTACAGGACCCAGGTTTCCCCTAGTAAGACAAGCTCACCATAGTTACACACTCTAAGCAGTAGCTGCAGAGAACTGTCAAATTCCTTTTCGTCCCATGCGTGGGGTCCTTTCCCTTACTGGTTTCTTAAGCTCCACAGATCAGGCTGAGCGGGAGTGAAAGGTTTATCACCCATACTTTGATTCATTGTTGTATAGCAAAGAACAAAGTTGTTATGCATATATTAGCAACACAGATATTTTCCCACTAAAGTCATACAGCTATTTTTCCGTCTTGGTGTAGAAAAAATAGGAAAGTGTGTGACAGTAATGCTTTTCACTGTATTTCCAATGTTGTGGCTCTTAGCCACATTAGGAAATAGTAAAACTTATTACAATTTGTTATCACCTCTTAAGAACTGTGGCTGGAGAAAATGAACTACTTATGCTTGAGAAGTGGCAAGTGATACAAGCAACTAGGAACTCATAAATCAGAATGCAGTACCATACAGGTTTTGTGAACACATTTGGAAGACAAAAATAGTTAAAGACAGGAAATTAATGTAAAATGAAATATACCCCAATATACATTTCAGATTTACCTGATGCCTCTCTTTATAAGATGACTGATTTGATAATCAGTGTTAATGCAGTAGATGCACATCTTAAGTAAATCACTGGGTGTGGTGCTGTAAGGAAAAACAGATAAAATAAAAAAGAACACATTAGTACAAGAACTGTTAGATGAATGAGGAGTCTGTGACATGGGCAACTACAGCAAATGCACCATAGGGAAGCTATCAGACAGAAGAATACAGAGGAAAATTACTTATGCTCTCTCAGAAAGAACGGTTTATGGACCCAGGCTAGAGAGTATTGTTATTAATGCCTTTGATGGCGTGCGTTAATGAAATCTGCTGAAAACACACACAGAGGAGATTTCCCCAGTACAGAGAAAGACCAAAATACCAGAGAGAAGAAACCTGAAAAGTGAAATAATAGAAACTGAATTAAACTGAATAGGACAAAATGCAGTACAGGCAGGAAGGCTTTCTTACCTGCCAGACTTCCCAATTCTAAGGGGGTTCACCTGTCAGTGATGCTTTCTGAGAGGGAATGTGGCAGATACAATTTGATACATATATTAAAAATCCTTGCCATTACACTTATGGTCTTCTAGGAAAAATTCCCTGTTTCCTGCTATCCCAGCACCTCATAAGCACTCTTGAAGACCTGAAGGTTTTTCCTTCTTGGAGTTAGGCAGTACAATTTATCTCATCCTAAGGCAGACACCTAGAACAGTGGCATCCCACTGCTTCTCTTTGCTTATCTATTTTCCTATGCAGCCCTTCCCACTGATTATGCATGTCCATGTGTACATCTGACTCCCACACTGTGCATCACAGATCTCCTTCTGTCTGCCTTCCCTTTTGTGTCTAGGGAGTCCTTCACTCATAATCTCAGAAGTCCTAGATGTGGGAAAATGGGAAGAAGTTCATGAATTAACATCTCTTTCCAGTCATCCATACAAAATTCCTCTTGCTCCATGGGATTTCCCATTTAATATACTCACTGAATTTATTCCACTCCACCATAATCCCCAGATTCTCTTACTAATGCCTTTCCAATGCCCTTGATTGCAAATATATGGCCGTTCAGCCCTGCATGGTCACCTGGGACTACAGGAGCACCTGCACTTTTCCAGCTATATCTCCATAGCTTTTCCAGACGGTATGTTTCTGGGGCTGCACGGCACCTAAAAGAGCTCTCCTTAGAAGCTGCTGTGATGCCTTGTCTGGGAGTTGCTGTGCCTTGCTGAAATCAGATGCAGGTGTTTTATGGCAAGGCCCTGATAAAGGAAGGAGGTGGGGAGGAAAAGATAAAGATTAGGCATTAATGTGCCCTCCCAATGCCAGGTCTACTGTAGCCCCTCATTCTAGATCTTTATTCCTTACTCTTCACCCAGAGATCCTTATTGCCCCCATTTTGGCCACTACTTCTTTCAGCTGTTGTTCCTAAGGCCTTAAACACCTTCCTATTGAAAAAAAATATCAATTTTCTGGAAGGCCGTTTCCATTGTTCTCCATTTTCAACTTTTTGAAGGTCTTGAACAAAAGATCTCTTACAAAAAAAAGGGGAAATGTGGATGAATAGTTGTGGGATCAACTTCAAGGTGAGATCCTTAAAGGGCATTTAAATGGGCCATTCCTCTTGTTCTTGTACCTGACTCCAGGAATAAGGACTTTTCATGTCATTGTATGGTGGCACTGTGGCTGTCTTTTTTGAAGGGGACATCCTTCCTCAGCCCAAATTCAGTGTTATATTGCTGTCATTTCAATGACTGGATTCCAATAGGATAAGACAGTTTGCCTGTCCTCAAAAAGACTAATCTCCCCAGAAGTAAGGGGATGGATTCATCTCACCTGAAGATAGATATCTACATCTGAGCTAACAGTTTGTTTATAGCCAGAGGTTAAGGACAGTTACTTTTGTTCTGTGGTTCCTCTGTTATCATCTCCTATATAGAAAGTCCTTAAAAGTATGTTTCCTTCCACTGACTATAACTGCAGACAACAATGTCTAGTTGTGAAGAAGTCAGATGAGTCTCACCCAGGGAGTCTTACCGGCCTGGAAGCCCTGAAAGGTGCTTCACCATTGGGAATGGCATTGTGCAAAGTCCCTGCTGTGCCCTCCTATAGAGTACACTGCAAATTTTGGTAACTTATGGAGAAAAAAGATGAATTCAAACTAATGTGTACAAAGAAGATATTCTGGAATGATCGGGGATATGAAAATTTGTTTTACAATGAAAGAATAAAAAAGCCTGGTTTGCTTATTATCAAAAATAAAAGATAAGAGGAAACAAAATTGCTCTTTGTAAACACTTTGTAGGAATAAACACCAGAGAGGTAGGAAAACTGAAAGACAAACCTGGATGAAGATAAAATGGGTGTAACTGAGACATTTAAGGTAGGAAGTAGGTCTATAGATATCAGAAGAATGAAGTTTTGGAACAGATTTACTATCAGAAAGAAAGGAGGAAGGAGACCAAACTGCTTTTGAGTTGAGTGTAGGTAATTTTAAAAATGGAATTATAAAAATGTAGTTGCCTGTAGGGGACTGTGATGATTTAGGCTATTGATATGTGCTTAGGAGTGCTAGTGAACAGTAGGTTGCAGAACAAACATGCTACAAGATTCTAATCTTTCATTTCTGATCCTGGAGACAGGCAAGAAATGCAGAAAAATGAAAATATTTCCTAAAATAGGAAATAAATTTTGTTCTATGTATTTTCTGCCCTCTATCAGTATCACATCTGCAAAATCTTGGATAGCAAATTTATTGTATATTCTAAATGATCTATGTAATCTGCTTTGTAACCATTCATGGGTGTTCAGAAACCAGAGGAATGGTTGGCTCACTTTTCTGCTAGACTTTTGTCCATTAATCATTCCTGGAGTATTCTGAAACAAAGTTAATCTTATACTCACATTCCTTCCATTATGAATATATTTATTTAGTTTTCCTACAGTCTTTTTAATCTCAATCCCATCCTTTCCATATGCTGTCCCTGTTTCTTTTCTATTCTCTTATTATTGGTATGGGTGAAGTATCTCCTGTTGTTTGTTTTAATTTCCTAATTCAAGTCTAATGCAATTCAGTTGCAGACCTTAGACCTGAAGCCTAAAAGTCAGGCTGACTTTCAGTAACTCTCATTTGCTCCCTTTCCATATCCAAATTAAATCTAGGCTCTTATGGAAGACCTTGCATAAACTTTACACCTATTTTACAATTCCTTTCCAACGTGATTCTCTCTCAAACCTAATGAAACCCTCAAATCAACTTGCTGATATCAATGATGACGTTAGTTATGTGACCGTATATTCAGAAGAGATATTTGCATGTAAAAATATAGAAGAAACAAACAAGATTCCTCCAGCTTCTGGCGCTGTTGTCACAGCAATATCTGAGAAGTGAATCTTGTATCTTCTGAAATCTAGGTAGTGCTTCCTCAGCTCTTGGTGTACGACAACCTTTCCCTACTTTGTAGCGTGCACATTACCTTCTGAGTTACAGGAAGTAATAGACAAGCTTAGTGCCAGATGGAGTTGTAAAGATGGAAACAAGAATAAAAAATACATTTATTGGAAATGTGCTTTTCAGAATTATATTATAAAGTTTAAAAATACTAAAACTTTACACTGCAATCTTGAAAAAGAAGTAGAGATGTTTTTATTTGCAATATTTGTCATTTTGTTTCTCATTACGGAGAAGGAAATTCAGGGTAATGCCACTGAAGTCAATGAAATTGCTCCAGATTTATGGAGAGAAGTAAGAACAAAACCTATGTCTTTCTGAAAAACATGACCCTGTTGATCAGTTTGCAGCTCAGCTCTAGGATTCTTGTGGAGGTGGGGGAAAGTCAATCTTTTTGCCTGTAATCCTGAAAATATTTTGAAATCTAAGGTAAGTCTGATTGCATCAATGCTCTATATTGCATTTACACGTTGCACTCCTTTGCACCTACCTATCATTGTATATAGAAATATACTTTCTTACTGAATATCCATGTAAAATTGTCTCCAGTGTCAGTTAAAAGATCTAGCTATAAAAAAATAATAGTAATTAAAAATATGAAAATGCCATTAGTGGATTAACCAGTTTCCTTTCTTCTTTTTTTTTTTGATGGTAAGTATCAAGGAAGAAGAATATAAATTTTCACTCTAATGCTACTGAAATTATTTCACCATATGTTGTGTGGTCCCAAATAGTAAAAAAGAGTGCAGGGCAAATAATGTCATGGATTTTTTAAGTATATTTTCTCATTTATCACTTTTCATATAGGGCCTACATGATGAATGGAAATAACATAGAACAACCATTTAAAATTTTATGCTCTATAAGAAGACAGCAATTGAGACAGGAAAGGGATAGAATTAAAGTGGAAATAAATGTAAAAATAAAATCTTTTGAAGATTACTTGTTTAAGGAAAAAGACCTTCATATTTTCAGTTAAACAGCTCTTTGTACCCAGGGAGCCTTTCTTTCACAAGAAGCAGAATGCTTGTTAGTAACAATTTCTTGTTGGTAAAAGTTAAATGTCTTTCCTTTTTGATCTTAAAAGTTTAATTCTTCTATATTAATCCTACTCTTAATCAGAGAGATTTACCAAGACTTAAGAAGGACACATGTACGCACACAGCAGGGAACAGACAAGAAAGGAAAAAAAAAAGATGACGACTCCTATTTATGGTTAAGCTTTGGAAAGATATAATTAATTCAGAACCCAGATTATTCAGGATTCAAGGGATGGTAGCTTTCTTTTCCTATCAGTGCAGATTTTAGCCCTGGACTCTTGGAAGGTAATTTGGGTTTTTGACAGAAATTCTGGAGCCTTCACTTCTCCTCTTCAAAGGCCTCCCATACCAATTAAAAGCTAGCTGCATATCATTCTGGTGCCTCATGAAGGAAGCTCTTTGTTTCTTCGGCATGGTAGGTGCTGCAAGCCAACGAAACTACAAGTCCATGCAGTTTAACATTAAGAAGCATAAGAAATATGAGGAACAAAGAAAACAGATGGGTGCATGTGAGCAAATGCAATGTTACAGCCCTCTGTCAGGAAATGAGGCTTTACATCAGACAGTGTTTCCATCACATGGTCATTTGTTGATCTGAGTTACAGTGAAAGCATTGAAAAAGAACCTCTTTTAATTTAGTTTTCGGCAAATTGGTTGGTTGCGTAAAACAATGCTTTGTTTTATGGGTCAGTGGTTGATTTTAACATAATCAGTATACCTAGCTCACTGGCCCAGGCTATGGCCAACCTTAGCTGACAGTGGCCAGTCTCAGAAGCCAGGATAAATGTGCAAAAATATAATTTAATGATACTTCCTGCAGACTTTTTTCCAGTTTCTAGTGATTTGTGGTTTAGGGTTTCTTGAGAGAGGGATCTTGAGGGAGTTCTCTTCTATGAAATTTGCTCAGTCGTCTCTTGAAATCACATGAACTTCCAACATCTGTAGCATCCTGAGTCAATGAGCAACACTGTTCTTTGTGTGGAGAAGTCTCTCCATTTGTTTGTTTTCAATTTACTAGTCATATTTGATGTCCCCTAAATGTTGTATCGAGAGAAACAGTGAACAGATATTCTGTTTTTATCTTCTGTGAGGCACATATGGATTTTATGGACCTGTATTATTCCCTCATTCCACCCCAGCATCTCTTTTCCAGGCTGACGAGTCCTTTCTTTTAGTTCTTCGTTAAACTATTTCTCACCTTTGATCACCCACATTGGCTTTCTCTCTGAGTTTCCTAGTGTCTGGCTTTGAATATTTTTTGAGAAAGTAGCAGACCAGTATTTAATATGCAGAATATCATTTACAAAGTAGCATAATTATATTTTACTTTTAATTTTGTTTTGGTTTTTTTTTGTTAATCTTTGCTCTTCTACTGAAGTACAGTGACAGGTTTATTCTGCTTCAGCATAGTTGTCAACAGAATTTTAATTTTATTTTTCCTGCAATTTAATTAACAAGTGGAATGATGCTCCTTTTGTTTTCCTTGGCTCTATACTGTATGTGTTAGCATAGATTGTATTTATTCTACTGTACATTGCTTTGAGGACAGAAGAGAAGGTTCTAAAGCATTAAAAACACTCTCATCACTCTGTGGAAAGTTTCATGACACAGTGTTGTGGTGCAGTTTTCAAACCAGGGACTCCCCAAGTAGTTCATGTAGGACAGAAAGTCTTTGTCTTTATATACTTACCCTGCTTTAATATATGCTGTCTCTACTGGGAGCCGTCACATGTGGCTACTCCTCTCTGAATGCCTGTAGTTGCTTTTCTTAACCTGAACAATACTGAAACAAACTGCAGTCTTTTCGTTTCTGTAGGGATATCTACCTCAGGATTGGCAGCGGCGGCTGAAGGGTTAATTCCCAATGGACACAGAAAAAGCAAACAGTCTGGGTGCTGGTTTGTAAAATGAATTTTCAATGTGTAGCCCACAGACTATCATTGATTGCAGTAAATAAATAAAACCACTCCTGACTTTTATTGTTGTAGGGAGTAATTATAATTCACAGGGCCAGACCCTTTGTGCCACAGAATGCTTCATTTGTGGTTTGCATGAGCAGATACATTAACTTCTGTAAGCTCTTTTCGTTAGAACGCTATTACTCATTGAGGACTGATCAATATATCATCTATACAACATCTTGAATGTGGATGTCTGGACCCATTGTGGGCTTGCTGATAATGACTTCTTTATTCAAGCCAGCTTGTAGGAACAAGGAGATAAAGAAAAGGGAAGAGAATTATAGCATATGCTCATGAAAGTATTCTAAAGGTTATAAACAGAAAGCAGGAGTAAAGCTACAGGGTAGGGAAAGCGATCATAGAGAAGAAAAGAGTGGAAAGGAACTGAAAGTTGAAAAGGAAAAAAGGTTAGAGTTTGACTGTATTTCTCTTTCTGACATTATGCAAAGCAAGCTAAGTTTTAATAAACCTTCTTTTGAAACTAGTCCTCCCCTTTGGGATTATATTGCCCTTTAGGTTTCCATATCCTAATGCTCTGCTCATCTTGTGAGCCATTTAAGTATTCCCAATGAAAGCAGAGCACCATTTTCCTTCCCCCTTGCAATCTTTTATTTATCTTTTGTTCTCCTCCTTTCTCACCTCCCTCCTTCTACCCCAAATAAACTCTCTGGGGCTCAAGGGTTTTATTTCTTCCATTAACTTTTGATTTCTTACTGTATTCATCCTTTTCTCTGTTTCAAGCTTTTCTTATGCTCTTTATCAAATTTGGTATCATTTTATTAGAACTTTAATGCATAGTGTGACAGATTACAGCTGGATTCAGGCTCACGGCACTCTCATATCTGGGGTACATTTTGGGAAATGGTAACGAATAGAAAATTATATATCCAAAACCACTTCATTCATTTATTCTGACTTTTTCCTTGCTGCTCTACTTTGGCTTCTGTTTTGCTGATGATAAAAGAAATGAAGAATTATAGTCTGTTCTGTAGATTGGAGTGGAGATGCCATGCAGTTGAAGGAAATATAGAGAGGGTTAGTATTGTTTCAAAAGATCAGAAAAAAAAATTATGAAAGAATGCATAACTAGAGAGCCATCGCAAGCTTCAACCTTGGGGTGGGAAGGAAAGAAATACCCTTTTTTTTTTTTTCTGAAAGAAAACAAAACCAGATTCCTCATAAAGCAGGTCTTTATCAAGTAAGTATTTTAAGTACAATGCCAACAAAAAGAGTGTGAATTAACACATTTTTAGTGGAGCATGAAGTTAAGTACCTGCATAATGCATACATGAAAATTAAAATGTTATGAGTTTATTTCAACAGATTCAGCAGTTCAGGAGGACCTTGCAAAGGAGAAGAGTACTCTCAGTGACAGAAGGTCAACATCTGGAAGTCAATAAGAAGTTCAGGTAATAAGGCAGCACACATCAGTCTTCTGAAGCTGACTGAAAACAAACAACTAAAGGTCTTTAGTCACATTTTTAGAAAGACCTTAGAACAGCAAGCTGATTTTGACTTCAATCCAGCAATCTCAAGGTGTTAAACAACCCAATTCATGGAAATTAGGCACTGGATGTCCCCACCACAGAAGACGAAAGACAAACAGCATTGCAGACTGCTGTCAGAATGGTTGAAATATTAACCAGTATTGGTTCATAACAGTAGCAGAGATTATCAGAAAAGCTCATTTTTATTACATGGGAAACAGGTATGGATAGTTTCTAAGAAGCTCAGGGCGGGAAAATTTTTTGTCCTAAAAAATTTTCCTTCAGACCATCTTAAAAATAGCCAGATGCTTCCATCTGAAAACTAAAAGTTTCTACTAGAATGGAAACACTCAATTTTGGGTTGCGTTCATTTGTCAAGTGAGATCAAATATTATTCTTTGGGGGCAGGTACCAGTAACTATATGTCTGTTTCAGCTGCCCCAGTGCTTTATGGAAGTTGCAGTTCAGGCATCTCGCTTGTGCCTCGTGATGAACTATAAGGCTGCAGCATGGAAATCACAAGGGAGACTTAAAGTGCCCCAGCCCACAAAGAGGGAAGGGGATTAATTGCTCCCACTTCCCTGGAACATGAGAAAATGCAGTTCAATGATGAACTGTGTCTAGATGAAACTTTTCAATTTGGAAATCTGTATGTTTTGACCAAATGAAGCAAAGGGAAAGGTCTGATATTTCAGAAAGGGAAGATTCCAATGTTCAAAAGAAAGAAAAATAAAATTGTCTGTGGAAAGAAAAGCTAAAACCAGAAAAAGGGCTCGCACTCAAGTTCTAGCTAGCTATCACTGTACATGGCTGGGCAGACGTGGATAATCTCTGCCCAGTTGTTATTAGACCACAGACTCACAGTAAGTCAGTAGTGACCTCATCTAGAAAAGGCTCTGCAGCACCTGTACCTGTGCAGGGCTCATGAAGTACAATTCATAGTCCAGAGTTTGCTGCTCAGGGTCCATAAACAGTGTGTGGAGAGAATTAAAACACAGCTCTAGCATGCAACGCAGCACACCTTGCACATACCGTGCGCTCTAGCTGTTTTGCCTTGGTGACGCTATGTCTCTCTGCAACTTGCTGTTATTCTTGCCTGCCTGTCCTGTGCTAATAAAGGCAGAACACGAGATTTCATTTCAGCTTACTGAGTTGGGGTGGTTCACGTACCTTCTGTAACATGTCGGTCCTCCTAAGAGTCAAATATGGAGAGGTTTCAGACTGCTTTATGTATAATGTACCTTCTAGACTCCAGGTTGATGTCTCTGATTCTATTATTATTCCAGGAACTTTATTCTGCTTATTTATAATTAGTTGTGCTGCTGAAGGAGGTTCAGTCAGATGTTAACAAACCAGTTTGTTTTGTACTTTGATTCTGCTTTCTCCTGCTTCTGTCAGACCTCTCACACCTCTCAACCCTTTCTTAGTAAGCCTAATACTGATATTGCAGCTTTTCACTGTGCTTGTATGAAGGAATTCTCCTCTTGCGTGGACTTCTCCTAGGGAATTTTTCCTAGCTGGGCTGTTCCAGCAGTATTATGTAAAGTAGTCCCGGGCTCAAGTGGGAGAATCCATTAGAGGTTCTTCATTGAGCCCAGAAGTGTTTGGGCTTCTTAATGTGTAACAGGGCTTGCATTAAATCTCCATGAAGGTGTTCTAGCCTGTCTTGGGACTGGGAACCAGAATGTCTCTTCTCATTAGCCCTACACAGGTAGCAGCCACACTGAGCACTCAGTCCCTAGCATTTGGCCAATCCCAACACCATTTTCCTACAATCACCAGTGAGAAGCTAAACAACCAAAATCGCTGCCCTCTGGCATTTCTTCACTGGTGAGCATCCTTTGGTAAGTGTATTTCTTACAACTGTAAAGTTTTGTTTAACTTCAGTAGGTCCTGAATAGACTCCATAATCTGAGAGCTGCAATTAGCTTCTTTGCATAGCCTGTTGTCCACCTGGCACAGAGGAGAAATTCAAATGTCTTATCTTTGTCTCCTTCTCCCCCCTCTGCTCATTTCAGTGCCTTCCTGTTCCTTATTCCTTATCACAATACAACCAACATACTTCTTTCCACAGTGCATACCTTTTTGAACAGCTTAAACTTCTCAGCCTCATAAGCTTCCCTTCTTTTTACAACTTGGAAATTAAATAAACTTGGCAAAAAGATAAATATTTTATGTTATGTACCATTTTCCTATTGCCCAGATGTATCAATGCTTTCACTTGTTCTTTAAACACTATCTTTACACCTTTTTTTTCTGCTAAGTGCAAACCAGGTTCTGCTTTGAATAGAGTTCTTCCAAGTGATTTAGGAGGAAGTTTGTATTAAAGATACTATGTAAAATAAATTATATTCCAGTATACTGAAAAAAAATTATACTTAGATCTTTCACTAAAATAAAAAGTGTAAAATAGTGATAAAGAAGTACTGAAGAGCAGTTATTGATGGCTCAGTCACAGAATTGGGAGAGACCTATGCTGAGTCCAGTTTTATTCAATACATTAATTAATAGTTTGGTTTTCATAACAGGGAATAAGGTCCTTACATAAAAAAATATTTAGCTGAGGTGCTGTGAATATGTTTAAAGATAAGCATAAAATTTGGAAAAATCTGAGCAAATTGAAAAATCTAATATAAAACCCCTCTAGTTTTCAGGTTAGGAAGGTTTTATACCTAGGTAGGCATCATCAGCTGTGCAAGCACATAACATGGAGTAGCTGGCTTTTCTGTATGAAATGCTGTGAGAGACACTGAAACCATAGCATAAGGGAACAGTATCATGGGGCTGCAAGCACCATATTGAGAGAAGGCAAACAGCATTATAACTGCAAGATGCATCAAGTAATTGTTTTAATTCTTTGGGAAAATATAAGGTCCTGAGCCTTGTGATCATCTTTGGATGCTACACTGAAGAAAGATGAAGGTCAATTACAGTAAGTAGAAAGGACAGAGACAAGAATGATGAGGTAAGAAAACAAGCTGAAAAGGGAAGGCTGAAGCAATCGGTTATTTAAGCTGAAGGAGAGAAGACAGAAGAAACATAATAATAAGGTGAGGTATGCAAAAGGCTGCTGTAAAGAGAAGAGGACAAATTGCTGTCCAGGTGGATGGGGCAAAAGAAAATGGGTTTATACTGCAGTAAGAATGTTCCAGAACATCATCCCTGTTTTCCAGCATGATGGTAAGGAAGCCCTGGAAAAGATTTGCTGGAGGTTTTGGTGCCTACGTAGACCTGTATAAAAGCTGGATCTTGAGGGGCCCTTCTATTCCAGTCTCTGCACGGAGACAATCAGTCCTATCAATGTGGTTGCCACAGTTATTTGTCTAACCTGTTCTGGGAGATCTGTCTATATCCCCAGGCTGTCTATTCTAGCTCTTCATTAGACTTCCCTTTAGGTGCCATTCTTAATGTCTTGTCTTTATCAGTGAAGAAAAAAGAAGCAGCTTTATGTATTTTGCAAGCAGCAATCCTTATCCACCCCAGCAAAATACTGTCCTTTTGCCTTACATAGGGTTCCTTAAAAAACAGATGAGAGAGCTGTAGTAGATACTGCCATGGACGGGGAGTTGTTCTGTAGGTACCTGCTTAAGGTTCTTCCAACCCACTTGTTTAGGTTTTCTGGATTTGCCAGCAATACACCTGCATGATGGTAGAAGAGGGTAAGCTGCACTTGTACTAAAGATAGAGGTGCACAGGACTCCAAAGATGGATTTGAAGCTCAGATAACTGAAGGCAAACTACCTTCATATTTCCTATGGATTTCAGCTGGCAAGTATTTATGCAGAATCCTGGGTGGGCCTGGGCAGCCTGTGCTGAAATCTGAGCTGTTTTGAGAAACATGTTCCTGGGTTTTCCAGGTTGTCTCTACACAAGCTGCAAGCATATCCTTGGATTCCAGTATTGTGATAAACCTGTTGGAGAATTTTGGTATCAAGATATTGTAATCCAAAGAGCTGTCTTGGCCATCCAGAGCCTGCTCTGCATGTTGTGACTTTCAGTGTGAGGACCGTACTCCCTGTGAAATTTTTGTGTATTAGATCAGGAAGAAATTTCACATGAAACACCATTCTTCTGTGTAATTAAAAAAATTTTAAAAAGTATTAACTTTACTTGTCCTTAACTTCTTTGTGAGTGTCCTGTGAGTCCCAGGGCCATGGTTTTTAGAAGAATTACGTTATCTGAAATGATCTGTCAGTATGCTTATTGAACCGTATGAGTGAATCTGCAATACCCGCATGTCCTGAGGGCCTGATGAGGTTGGCTGTTTGGTACTCTTCTAGTCAGGGACACTCTCATACCCTGCTGAGCAGCTATATGTATATCAAGTTTTATCTTTCAGTCAATATTTGGAGTATATAAAGCATGCATTCGTGCATTTAGTATGGACCCTTATGACTACGTGACAACACGTCCTAAAAGATCTTGTGGAATGTGAAAGGAAGACGAGTGATGTACCTCTGTCAATCCTGCCAAACATGTAATTTGAGATTGCTACGGTGGAGGCTTTTTTCTGGTTAAGCTCCAGTTTTTTGTAGTTTATGCAATATGTATAGTATATGGGTATATTTCAGCATTAAAACTGGAACAATTTATGCTCATGCGTAACTTTCCTCACTTTGTGCATAGAAATCTTTGATGACTGCTCAGGTGGATAAACTAAAGGATGTGCCTGAGTGCTTGAGGTATTAGAGCCTCAGTTATTATCATTCTTTGGAAAATGAAACAAGGCCGCAAAGAGGTTTTGTGTAAATTAAAAATGAAGTAAAATGAAAAAGTAAATAAGTCAGGAAAATAATTAGCTGACATACATTAATTTTTAGAAAATATTTGTTTGTGGAACAAAGTGTAATTAAACCTTTAGTGAGCATATGGTATGCAAATACTAATGCAGTTTATTAATATGTATTCAGCAGAATATTTGGGCAGATCATTCACATATACATATAAAAGCAAGCTGAAAACTGGAATGTGAGAATGAGAGCGGTCTAGGGATGATGAATGTTCATTCTACTGATATTTTTGGTTTTGAAGGAATCCAGCAAAATATAACCTCTGTAAGGGACACAAACCAATTTCATTTTTTAATGAGGGTGCAGGTCTAAGATGAGGGAAGGGTGAAACTAGCTGTGTTAAGCTAATTAAACCTAGTCTCTTTTTTTGTAGTTTTCTAACACCAAGTACTGAATTAGCTGTAACCACTTGTAACAGTTCTGGCTCCAGTTTTCAGCACTGTGTACACCCAGTCATGCTGGATCAGTTCCTCTCTCTCTACTTCTGCCTTTTAAGAGAGAATCCTTTTGAAAGTTTTGTTCCAAGGCCTGACTTACTGCTTTCAGAGAGAGATTTTGAAGAGCTCTAAAATCTGCGCACACAATTTATTTAACACTGTGGTCAAATTAGCATTAATTAAAGCAAGAGAAGTTAAAAATCAGTAGTAACTCATAAAGCTTATGTAATCATAATGTATTTTTTCAAAGCTGGGACAGAATATGGCCAAAAAACTGCTCAGTCATTGCATTATCTGGTCAAGACTTCCTAACAAGAGCTTCTCATGACACTTTTTGTTGTGCAGAACCAGTGAGATGGGATGAGTGAAGGAAAGCAGCAAAAATGAATTTGGATTTGTGCAGTGCAGTGATATTTGGAGGTGAAGGAGCGGTGCCTCTGACTTCATGACAACGTTCATTCCTTACAGCTGTGCTGTCTCTGGGGCCACTCAGAGAGCATAAATGTAAACACATAACACATCTGTGCAAGATCTCGGTCTCAGGTCACAGGATGGGGATCAATTCCACTACTGTTTTTTGCAGCAGAAAGTACAACAGAGCACCAAACCTAATAGGATCATAGGAGTCTACTGAGGCATTTATTAATAAAAAATCTTATCCTAACGAACACGTTATAGATCCATACAAAGAAGAACGTCTACTACGTCTATACTACTTTTAAAAAAGTCCATCTGATGGGCCAGTTGTCGTAAATGCATTTCTCTTGACCATAATACAGCTCCAGTAACACATACAAGCTGAAAACTTGGCATGATGTGTTAGTATATGAAATAGGCAAGTTGTCACTACATTTATGAGATACTCTAGGAATACTATGGTAATGTATTGACTGACAATGTGTATATTAATTACTTTGTTATTGTACATTTACATTTTGTGTTTCTTCCATAACCTTCACTATGGAATATTGTATATTGAGGGAATGGATTTGACTGACTTTTAAAATTGAATTCATAGGAAGCCCCATCTTGAAAGTGGCAGTAGTGTGTGAAATTAGACTGCAGAACAAAGATTAAAGCAGCAGAACAACTGCTGAATATTGTTACAATATGGTTCAAATAGTGGGAGAGTGAGGAATGGTTTCTTAATAGTTTTAAATGGTAAAATATTTCCATACACTGATGAAGAAAAAAATTATTTGCTTTATTGCTGCAATTCTAGCACTTACATGGTCGACAAAGGTTCATCGCAGAGCATTAGTGGAACTCCAGCAAAATGGAAATGTAGTTTAAGACAGGGAAGCACGTCATACCTTGCTTTCACCTCAGCTGATACAAAATTCACTGATGGTGAGAACATTTCTGATTCCACTGTTACAAACCACATTTGAGCTAATGGAATTACTCTTGATTTACCAGCAGGATAAGGTCTTTTTGCCCTTAAGTCGTATAAATTGCACCTGAGAAGTTCCAGACATTGTGCACCTTCAGATATAAAAAAAACCCCTTTCCTTATGTAAGACCCTACAGCACTGAAATTCGTACTTTGCGGCTGAGAAGTCAATACATTTATTTTAGTGCATTAAGATATGTCTTGGTTACTTTGAAAGGAACAGCTACACTTAAGACTGTTACGCTTGACTGTGGTGTGCTCCTGCTGCAGGACAATTTTCAGCTTTGCAGTTGCCTTTCTAGTTTTTCACTCTGTCTCTGTACACAGTTTCTTGAGCAAATTAAAGCTGTAGGGCCCACCACCTTTACTTGGGTAAAGTGTAGTCCACATTTCTATATGAAGAAAATCTCTATTTTACTATAAATTAAAGATTGATTTTAAAAATTGCAGTGGAGTTTGGGTGCCATTTAGTTCTAAGGAAAAAAAATACCTTACTCCTGTTATAACATTTCATATGAAATGAAGTATTTTGGTTTTTTTGACAATCCTGTCTTTACCATAACTGAGGTAATTCTGCAAACTATGATTTCTATTAACTTTTTTATATGCTTAACTGAAAATAACTTTTCTCTTCACTTATATTCAATTCATGTCATCCTCTCAACTGAGATTTTTATTGGATAGCTAAGATACACAAACAGAAAATTGGTTTAATTGAATATTCTCTGTAGATCATTAATTTTTAGGATAAGCCCTGAGTACATCACAAAATATAGTTGTGTTCAGACAAAATAATATGAGCCTCATCTTTTTCTCATTGAAGTCCTCCATGGACTCATGGCGTGGATAATCATGAAGTTGATAATCAAGCTTGAAATGAGATTATTTTACGTTTTATAAAAATTCATGTGAAAAATACATATTTTTCAATGAAATGGATATTTCTCAGATATCACACCAGCCAAGATCTGAATTGTGGCTGACACGTTTCTGGATTAATTAGGGGAGATTGTGCATATTTATCACGTGTTTAGAAAAAGTTACTGTTATATTAAGAATCCATTACTGTTTGTATTGGCACTCTTCGGGGGACAACACATACTAGCACTCAAGGTGTTACTGGCACAATTTCCCTTTTAATTTGGGCATTTCAGATCCCGATGAAAGTTTTTAGTTTTACTTTCAAATGTGAACCTACAGCTCTTTTATTGGGAATCTTCAGAAGTCCAATTTCTTTTATTTTAAAGAGAAGATTTTCCTATTCTACAACTTCGCATGTGTTTAAAAGAGAAAAGGATGGCAAAATAAGACATTCAGGATGTTTCCATTCAACAACACTTAAAAAAACCCAAGAAACACCGCACAAGAATGCTAAGGTATTATTTCATTACAGTATTTTGGAACACTTTCCGTACTTTATAAATGTCATTGTAAGCCCCAATATTTCACCGTATCTGTAATGGTTAAAGGACACAGGCAGAATAAGCTTTGTAAATAGAAGCAAAGACTAGTCAGTATGATTAGGAAAAGTTGGTCAAACTGCCAAGTGTACAAGATCTTGAGGTTTGTCTTCAAGGCCCGAAGAACACATGAGCCTGAAAACTTGTCTATATCAATTAGTCACAGAAAAGATATCACACGTCCCAATAAACCTGTTCCTGCCTACTGTGAATAGTAAGCTTTTTTATTTTGCTTTTGTTACACTTCATTATTTGTAGCGCTATTTTTCTAAAGAAAAGCAAAAAGGAATAGGGAGAAGCAGTATCTTGTTAAACCAGTTGATACAGCTGGGGAAAAAACAAACTGAGCAGATTTCAGACATTCCGCTACTACTGCAGCAGGAGAGAGACACCCTCGTGTGGTGCCCTTGACTAGCTTGCCGTTGCATGGGAACCGGAGAGTCACAAATCCTCTGTTACATGCAGTTGTGTTTTCTGTGGCAGGTAGCACAAGCACTGGAAAGGGTAATTCCCCTATGGTGCTGCAATGAACTGTTTAACCTGCACCAAGGTTTGTGACATATACAGGTGTGGAGGTCATTGCTGACTGTCATATGAAACTGGAACTAGGTAAGGCTTCACTAAAACTTGCTAGTTTTGCTCAGTTCATTTCTGACTGGTCAAACTAAAATTGTCATAGGGAGCGCATAAGGAGAAAACAAGGGGTACAAGTTGCTGTCTTTGGTGGAGGAACTGAAAGAGACATTGTTACAAAGCAACCTTTTCTTGCTATTTGTTTTCCTCTACATACCTCTGATCTCAGTGGTTTGGCAGATCTAGATGGTCAAGAGGTCTCTTCCATCCTGGGAAATGTTCCAAAGAACCATGTCTTAATGGCGCCCTTTTATAACACAGGTGGTCTAATTTACATATGTCTCACAATGCATCTGGGGTAGCTTACTGCTATGTACGCCAATTACAATTACCCGAAATCTCAGTGTATGCAACACGTGATCTGGAAGGATTGCATCAGGGCTGGATGAGGCACAGGCAATGTCAAAGCTGAACACGGTAACGGAGACAATATGTATTTCAAGGTTCTCAACCAGAGTGCAAACATGTATAAAGTTCAGATGCTACAGGCTGAAAACCATTTAAATAGAGCACTAACCCAACAGTTCTGCTCTGTACATGCTATGTTTGATTTTAACTAGACAACAAGCCTTAAGGACTGTGATTCCTTAGGTTAAGCTAGGTTCATATGTGACCTTTATATAATATCCTTATAGCTTTGTAGAAAGATTAAAGGCAGTGGATTAAAGCAAAGACTAAAGGGACAGTATTAAAAATATATGGGAATGTTTTCATGCATGATGGCCATTTTGAAGAACTGCAGCTAAAAAACATCCAAGAGAAGCAAATCTCAGCATTTTGCAGAAGTAAATTTTCTCCACAGTCAAAATAGGATTGTTTCCTGGAGAAAGCTGCAGGAAAATTGCTTAGGTAGGGCCGACGACATTGAGGAAGACATGGGAAAGATGGTGTTGCTCAGACTTGAAGCTCTTCTGCCGATTCTTGTCAGTGCAGAGCATGTAGACACTCTGGCGTCTGCAGTGGAAGCTGGTATGTAAAATGAAGAATGTAGAAAGCTGATGCACTTCATGGTGAGGGGATTAAACCTTGCTCTTAGAGGTTTCTCTATAGATGGCTTTGAGTACCAAACCTGCTGATTATGTACTCTTTGTGATGGGGAAGAGTGGCAGGAATCATCTATAAGGCTCACAGAGATCTTGAAACGCCTCAGACTTGTTACTCAGTGTGTTTCTCAAGGTTCAAACAGAACTACTTTTTCAAGTTTTGTGACTATTTTACACCAGTAAAAAAATCAATTGAACTCAAGAATTGTGACCCTGGCCATCTGGAAAGTTTCTTCTCTTTTTTCTTTGATGAATAACATACAGTCAAAAAGTAATACATTCCCCATGCTTGCTGTGTTTCTTGGTTTATCTGGCCAAAAAGAAGGTAGAAACATGTGGCAACTCTGAGGTGTTAGGTGGCAATTTATCCATTGGAAACTGACCAGACACCAGCAAACTCACATAAAATGGACAAACAACAGGTAATACTTGTCATTTGTTGGCTTCATGATTTTAATTATAAAGGGTTTGTATCCTATTATTAATTTTCCGAGAAGTCAAATCCTCCTCAAACTTCTCTTTGTACAGAGAAGACTAAAGAAAACCCATATGTCCGTGGTTTTATTTGACTGTTTAAAGAGAGAAAAGTGTGCCTTTTTTTTTCTGCAACACTTCTCTATACTATTTACCTGATTCCAGGGAATTCCAAGGGCAGGACACATCCTTTAATAAGGCCATGAACTGTATATCACAGCTAAGACTCGTAATAAACTCTAATACTGATGTTATAAAAACCTTCTTAAAGCAAGGTTAATAACATGACAATAGTAAACACCCCAGTCAGCATAAAATGAAATGAAGCCTACAGTATTTTAAATGCATGGGTCCTGTGAAAAAGGATACCAAGGAAAGACCTTTTGTTCATAAGCTTCTATATATAAAAAAATTCAGTTTTCTGCTTGTGTCTCAGTTGAAGGTCATCTGTACATGAGCAAGAGAAAAATAACTACCTACTTGGCTGCAAAATGCTGGGATTACATAGCAGCATTTACAATATTGCAAATACAATGCTTTAATCAAAGATTAATATTATTTATCAAATTAGAGGAGTTCAATTAATGGCCAGACATGTGTTGTATTCATTTGTATTTATTGCTTTTTGTTTCCCTTTTTTCCTCCTGAAAATAATTTGTATGGTGTAGAAAGTGACAAAAATACTATTCCTCTACTTCAGCCCTATGACAGAACTAAAATAATCTTATAAAAATGTCAGCATAGTTAGCTGGCCGGTTTCTGAAGAAGCACTTTCTGTAGAAGATCACCGTTGTGTCCCTCATTCAAAAGAAAGAAACAGAAGGATATCCAAGTTCAGGATCAAATTTACATTTTGATGGGGTCTTGCACTGCTGGTTGGAATTAAGAATGCTTTCTGAAATTGGTGCCTCAGTCTCCAATCAGTTTCTCCCATCAGAAGGCATTTCCAGAGGGAGTACATGCAGAATATTTGAACTAGCAAAACAAAACAAACGTACCAATTTTCAGACAAATAATCACTTCAATTGTTTTCAACAAAGAACAACAATTTCTTCTATTCATGAAAATTATGAAGAGTATTTGGAAGTTTTCAACACCATTTCTCTTCTCTGAGAAGGCAGAAAATGAGAATTATCATGCCATTCATCAAATAGCAGGCCATCATTTGCCTGTCATTTCTAAAAGCGGCTAGATCTAGGCTGATTCTGATGGAAATGCAGGAAATCTAATAAAAGATGTAGAATGCAATAGACTATTTTCTTAGCCTTCTGGAATGGGGCTTTTCTACCTCTTTGTTTAACAATTTTCTCAATTTGCTTACCTTTGAAAACTCTGTTGATCACTAATCTCCTCTCGCCACAAAAAAAAAAAAGACAACCAAACCTTACAAGTTTCACAATATTGTAGCACCCACATGTAAAACCTGATTGAGCAGAATGTTCATTTAAAGTAGTTTAAACCTGCATACTACAAATTTTTTCAAGCTAGTCAGAAGAGAACAAGTTATATTAAAATCACATGATAAACCTTTCTTCTAAAAATTAGGAAAGTTTTTCAGCTGGTCCTTTAGATTTGTAAAAAAGTTTCCTTTTTGACTTCAGATCCTCTTAAAAATATATTACTTTTAAAATATTGTATGTGTTATCATTTTATTTTACAAAGTAGCTTGTTATTCAACCACTCTGGACATGAAGATTCAGTTAATACTAAAGAATAAAGCAACATAACACCACCTGTTATACACTTTTTTCCTTGTCTGTCTTAAAACTCACCAACTACAGAAATGTAAACACCTGTTAGGACATCGTGGTAGTTTGATATACCATTAAATTACAAACTCTCCAACAAAGGATGACTGCATTTTCATAGTGAAAAGCTAAATAAAAGACAAATAGTAATTTCTTGAAGTAGGAACATGCAGCCATTTTTCAGAATACTTCCATTTATGAAGATGTGGCCAGCTTTTTTTTTTTCAATTTTACTTTTCTTTTCTACCAGATTTTCCACTGATTACCTTTCTGTGGATCACTGTAACACCTAAAAAACTTCTTATTCTTTTGCATGATTACTAGTTTAGAGGATTCACTTTTTCCTTCAGCCCAGTTTTCATTTGCTAGTGTCTACATATTCAGCCCTTGACTAAAGTGACTAACACAATCCCTAGAGGTATACAGAAGAAAACACTAAATATAAGTTGAAAGGTTATATTATCTCTGCATGTAGCACTGGTGCTGCTATCTTTGAAAAACTGTCCCCACTTCAGTGTCCAGAGTTCAGACTAGCTGCTGTTAACATTGCAAATGCCCACAGGGAAACCCCAAGCACAATTCAGAAACTTCTTATTCTGTCAGAGAGTTAGTTAGGAGGTATCAGGTTTAAGCCTACGAGTATAAGGGCAACATTGGTAATGGGCTCTTCAGTTAGCTCACAGATGTTTAGTATGACCTGATGAGTTGAAATTGAAGCTAGAACAACTGAAACTTGGGCATTGTTTTCAATGAGGTGAGGGTTAATTTCTAGGACAGCTGTTCATATATTGTTGCAGAGAGAATCCACATACAATTTCAAAGACAAATTTGTAATATTTTTTAACCTGAAGTCTATCTCCTAGTTCAAATGACTATTTATTTCTGTGCAGGGCTACAGCTTATCTTACACAGGCAGACTGGGTGACCAGGATCTTTCCTCGGATGTTAGTCACTCCAAAGTGATGCTCACTGTTTGTTGCACTTCCGTGGTCTCACTCCAGTTTGTCAATGAGGTGTCCTGAACACGATATTCCACTTGTGCGGATTCCCCCACTCTGGGGTCAGCATCTGTCAGCATCTGTGTGGGCAGATCAAAATCACTGTGAACATTTTTGCTGTCAGTTCATATTCGGCCAAGTATCTTTCAACACCACAACAACCTTCTGCTACCAGGTATGTGTTCCTGCAAATGCACTTCACAAATTTTGATTTGTAGTTTTCTGTCTATAGCTTCACCTCTGCAGATGTAAGTAGTTAGCGGTTTTGTCACACTGGAGGCCACAAGTCCTCTCACTGTGGGGTTGGAGATTACAGTTGCAGACGTGCTGCAGAAAGCTCTGGACTTTACCTTCCAGCCCAGCAGGGTGCCTAAGCAGGTATCCATCCTTGTGCTTTCACAGTACAGAAAAGCCAGTCTGTGATGCCAGTCGTGGTGGTGGAAACCCCAGAGAGGTCAAGTGAATATTGTCGCACAGCCAGTGCACGCGTGCACTAACCAGTGGAGGGACAGAGATCCTGCAGTGTGTCACCTCAGAGATGAGAGGTGGCATTTAACATTGCGCCTCAGGCCCTTTGCATGCTTCCTGATATGTTCAACAACAGCTTGGAGGTGCATTAGTTTTCGTTAGCAAATGCTATCATTTTGTCTAGAAGGCATGAAACATAAGTTACACATCCCCCAAGTAAACAGAAGTCATTCCCAAGACCTGACTCAGAGCTGTGTGGACTTACCAGCTCAGGTCTCAGTGCAGTGCTGTCAGAGGGCTTCTTTGCTTACTGCAGGGTTGCTCAGACCTGGTTAGAATACAGGATGTCAGGTGACAAACTGGTCACACCTCAAGAAGAGCTCTGGAGACACACTGTGGCATGCGACAAAGAGGGGAGTGATGCTGTGCTGTAGGCTCTGCTCCAGAGCCAATACTTGTCCTTGAGGAGCCTCTACCATCAGTCAGTAAGGAACATTTGCAATGCTGCTTCCCACAGTCGCCTTTTGTGGATGGAAAGCATGCATTTTCAGGGCTGTACCAGGACATGAAGCAATCCGAAAAAACACACAAAGCAATGACATATCACTTAAGGGTGTCTCCAGAGGCTATGGTATAACATAGTCCAAAACGTAACTGTGAGACCTTAAAATTAATTGGATCTAATCCAGCCTTCTGTTCTGTAATTTTTTTTTGTTCTGTCAGCTAAATCAGGAGTCCATTACTAATTCCCCATAAAAGCAATTTAAGTATGACACTAAGCCTCAGTCTGGGGTAGCTGACTCTCACCTGCACCAGGACTTTTCTCACATGCCCTGTACCTCACATACACCATTAATGAGTGCAGCACAGCAGCGTGAGGTGCAAGAACTCAAATCGTCACTCAAAAGTAAGAAATAAAGCTCCTAAAGGCAGTCTTGGACTCAGCTGTAGCAGTTCAGAAACATGAAGATATGCCTCCCTTCAGTTTAACATAGTTTCTCTACATACACCGTGGAATGTACGTTTAACGTATTAAAAAATGAATGTTTGAAAGAAAAGAAAAAAAAAACCAGTAGGGTAACCCTTTAATAATGTTTGAGACAAAGCAGTCATTTCCCTGATATATTAAAAATTTGCAATGACAGAAGACAAAAGCACTGAACAGGGTATTAAAGAGAAACTTTCCTTCTGCTGTTTGCTTTAACAATCTAAAATAAAAAGTTGTATTCACATACATAACCTCCAGCTTTTCAACTCACCTGGAGAGCTCCCCTACCCACAATGCACTAAGTGGATGATTAAAAAGAAATGGGGGGCTTAACTGAGGGGTAAGCGTGGGGTCTCTGGAGCTTTGCAAAGCACTGAACCATGCAGCTACAGCTGTCCTCCAAACAAGCCCAACATTCTTTATTTATTTGTTATGAAATATTTATGGATGTTATGAAAGGTTTAAAATAATGTGTCTGTCTCTCTCTCTCCCCTCTTATTTTTGCCCTGGCACAGTGTTTTCTAATGCATAAATAATTCTGGCCTGTGGACAGTGGGACAGCACATTAGGTGGGATGTATCCGCTGTATCACATTCTTTCTGCCTGAGAGAAAATTATCATTCCTAGTAATTTTCTACACTTATACAATCTGCGTTGACAGTAAATAATTGATGTATGAATTTAGGACTAAACTCCAACACAATATGACTTTATGTCAAGGGTTACTCCCAGCAGATTTTGAGCTAAATCATCTTGCAAAATGGGTTCTTTCACTGGAAAAAGGGGGAAAAAAAAGCTTTTTGAAATTATTTTAATGGAAATATGGGATCTCTGCGTAGTGCTTCTTTTGATGAGGTCTTGCTTTGCATGGCTGGTAATAAAACCAAGCAATCTACCCATTATGAGATTGAAAATGTTTCATTTGTGATCACAAATGGATTTTTTTTTAAGATTGACATAAGCAGGTTCTTTTTTGTTCCTTTCCTTTCCTTTCCTTTCCTTTCCTTTCCTTTCCTTTCCTTTCCTTTCCTTTCCTTTCCTTTCCTTTCCTTTCCTTTCCTTTCCTTTCCTTTCCTTTCCTTTCCTTTCCTTTCCTTTCCTTTCCTTTCCTTTCCTTTCCTTTCCTTTCCTTTCCTTTCCTTTCCTTTCCTTTCCTTTCCTTTTTCCTTCCTTCCTTCCTTTCCTTCCTTCCCTTCCCTTCCTTCCCTTCCCTCCCCTTCCCTTCCCTTCCCTCCCTTCCCTTCCCTTCCCTTCCCTTCCCTTCCCTCCCTTTCCCTTCCCTTCCTTCCCTTCCTTCCCTTCCCTTCCCTTCCTTTCCTTCCTTCCTTCCTTCCTTTCCTTTCCTTTCCTTTCCTTTCCTTTCCTTTCCTTTCTTTCCTTTCCTTTCCTTTCCTTTTCCTTTCCTTTCCTTTCCTTTCCTTTCCTTTCCTTTCCTTTCCTTTCCTTTCCTTTCCTTTCCTTCCTTTTCCTTTCCTTCCCTTCCCTTCCTTCCCTTCCTTCCCTTCCCTTCCCTTCCCTTCCCTTCCCTTCCCTTCCCTTCCCTTCCCTTCCCTTCCCTTCCCTTCCCTTCCTTCCTTCCCTTTCCCTTCCCTTCCTTTCCCTTCCTTTCCCTTCCCTTTCCCATCCCTTTCCTTTCCTTTCCTTTCCTTTCCTTTCCTTTCCTTTCCTTTCCTTTCCTTTCCTTTCCTTTCCTTTCCTTTCCTTTCCTTTCCTTTCCTTTCTTTCCTTTCCTTTCCTTTCCTTTCCTTTCCTTTCCTTTCCTTTCCTTTCCTTTCCTTTCCTTTCCTTTCCTTTCCCTTCCCTTCCCTTCCCTTCCCTTCCCTTTCCTTTCCTTTCCCTTCCCTTCCCTTCCCTTCCCTTTCCCTCCCTTCCCTTCCCTTTTCTTCTCTTCTCCTTTTCTTTTTTCTTTTCTTTTTTTCCTTCCCTTCCCTTCCCTTCCTTCCCTTTCCCTTCCCTTCCCTTCCCTTTTCTTCTCTTCTCCTTTTCTTTTTTTCTTTTCTTTTCTTTTCTTTTTCTTTTCTTTTCTTTCTTTT